>NW_006440638.1:18898327-18911246 GCF_000325575.1 Pteropus alecto | reverse complement strand
ACTGTTTAATGGGTAAAGGATTTTACTTTGAAATGAGGTGATGGTAGCAGCACAACACTGTGAATGCACTAAATGTAAATGAATCATTCACTTCAAAATGGTTACTTTTATATTTTGTGAATTTCACCTCAAAAAAGATTTTTTTAAAAGATTGAATTCCAGTATGAACACTAGCAAAGGAATCATCCATTTTTTCTCCTGAACATTTAAAAAATCACTACAAAAGATATAAACATATTCTCTCTCATATTTGAGTTTAATTTAAGGGTAGTGGGCGGGAGGCTTTGTTCTTCTTTTTTTTCCCTCCTCATTCCTCTACAAAATTACAGATAAAAATTATCCAGGACAATAATAAAACTTCTTCTTCGTTATAACCACTACAGTTAAGTACATAGAAAATGAATCACATGAATAAACAAATTCTTCATTGTGAAGATAGTACAATCTTCCCTCAAAAATTGTTCAAAAATAATTTCAGTAGCAGAAAAGAAAGGGAACTTTTAAGTTCATTCAGAGGCAGAGCTTAATTTGTTTTGCTATTAGTGTTAGTTCAGGTTCTCTGACCAACAGACACTGAGTCAGTATTAGACTTGCAAGAGATTTACTGAGGGATAAAAGGAAGGAAGCTGGAACAGGCAGGACTTCCAGACCAGGAGGTAGGTCTGACTCCTGAGAAGGAAGAATAAGAAGTAGGAGATCTGGGTGAGAGGAGTTTTAGGCTCCAGGATAATTCCAAGAAAGGTTTGGCGAAGCCCTTAAGGAGCCCTTGAGCTAGTCTTCCCATGAAGGAAACTCACTTATCCTAGGTGTGGGTGGGTCTGTAATAATAGTCCTTCTGCATTGATTCATAGGCCACAGGAAGTGTTGTCTCAGCAGGACACAACAGTGAATCTAAAACCGCAGTAACTGAATTCTCAGTCCATGGTAGTCCTGCAACAGGAAATCTGAGTGGCACATCCTCATGGAACCACATCAACACACATATTTTCAAAGTCCTCCCTGTACTAAAATTTGGCAGTGTATTAGCTCTCTTCTCTCCTAGCTTTGAGGAACAAGAAGGTTTGACCAGCTGAAATCTGAAACTAATATCTAATTTTATTTTAAGTAAAAGTTTCTGTAACCTCTGCCTCCTAAGTCTATCAGGTATATTACTGAGGAGGGAGAAGGGGGAAAAAACACTCAAAAATGTCCATACTCTAAGCAAAATTCCAGCCAGCAAAGATAATAACAAGGTGAGCAAGTGTAAACCAAGGGTACAATCCACAAATGGCGAGTCACATCCTGTACATCAAGTGTGACAGTTAATTAAGATTAACTGGACAGTTTACAAAGAAATACAGATTTTTGCCCATTTAACCATATGGGGAAAAGGGTCACTCACATAAGTATTCACATAAATGTTAACATTCCTCCCCCTAAAATAAGTAATAAACCTGTTCTATTAGAACAACATGAGCATTTTATAACACATATCCATCGATTTTGTACAACTCTAATTTTTGTCTGAAATCTAGAGAGATATTTAGTAAATTACACAGTCGATGTGCTAGAAAATATTAAGATTACTATATGACCCAATAAATCAAATTACAGAATAAGTTACCTGGAATCGATTTATTTGATTTCATTGGAACCAAATAAAAACATTATTTAAATACCACATGGGTCGAAAGAAAAATCTGTTTTGAGAAAAAGCAATGAATCCTGGATGTTACAAGAAAAGATTTTTAAAATATAACCCTACAAATAATAAAACATTTGTGTGTATAGGTATATACATCTATAATTTTTAAAATAAGAAGGATTAAAAGAGGGAAAGTACATATAAGAATGAAATTTTGTGATATTCTGAGAAGTAAATACTATGTTTCACATAGAGTTTCTTGAAAGCTAATTCTAATGTATTTATTTTGGACCGGATAATAAACCCCTTTTAGAATATAATTCATTTTTCTGTCAGCTTTCTAGTACTCGCAATAACAATTTGCTAAGCAGAAACTAAATAAACCACCTAAAAGTTAAAGTAAGTTTTAAAGTATTTCATTTATATCCTAGGAATTGTTTCCTCCCCACTGTGGTACCTGGTTTATTAACTTTAAGGGTGTCTAAGTATAAGTTCTAGTGAATATGCCTTTCTCTCCCTTTCTTAACCTTCCTAATGGGAGGAAGTAGTATTTTCCAACATTTTGTGAAGAAAGACTAGTTTCCCCAGAAGTTAAGCTAAAGATGCTGAGAATACCGACTGCCTATGATGTTGGCCGTCTCCTGCTCTGGGAAGGCCTAGCCGCTGACTGGAATCTGATCACACCTCTTCTGCCTTACACTCCACTTCGAACTCGTTTCATGTGGGACTTAGAGGAAATACCCATTTCATGGTCGGTAGGCAATCTAACAGTCACAGACACAATGGAGCAATCAAAAAGGTGAGCAGGTGAATACTCCCTTTCAGAAGATAAATAGCCTTTTCCTGGAAAATGATTATCGACTGACAAGGAGGTAGTAATTTACTTCCCTCCAGCCTATAATAAACAAAAATACAAAGTAGGATACCATTTGCAATAGCTGTATAGGTGATTACACTCACCTTTTGGCCTTGAAACCAGTCCCTTTCTCATCAACTATGACACCTAAATTTTTTTTTTTTTTAGATTTTTTTTTTAGATTTGAGATTAAAAAAAAACTTTCCTATATCTCAGTTTGGCAAGCTGTTCCTAGTGCCACCTATTACTGATCTATACAGAGAATAAGTTTTTTTGTTTTTTGTTTTTTTTTGAAGTAAACCCTGTTTCCTAATTCAGAGTGCCCTCTTGGTCCCTGCCTTCAGGAAGGAGTCTGAGGAAGGTGATTTTATTATGGGAAGAGGACAGAAGAGGTGTATTATATAAGTCAGCAGTGGCTGAGCTGGTTGCTCTAGGATGATAGTGGCCATGGTAGCATTCAGGGTAGAGAAATAAATTTTTTTTTTCAGGTAGGATTGCTTGTTTCAGTGGGTCTTTTGGTTATCTAAGAGACTAGCCTGAAGTAGATGCTCCAACAGAGATTATGACTATAATTGAAATATATGGCACAGAAATTCAGGAGTTGTCTCAAATTAGGTGCTATAGTAAAGAAGGGGACAGGAGGTGACAGCACAACTGTGGAACCTGGGGAAGACACTAGACAGAAAAAAACTGAATAGGAAACGGGTGATGGAGGACCCTGGGGCCTAAGAAGGAAGCAGCTGGAGGAGAGGCTCCATGCAAGAGGGAGGCCATGCTTGTGGCCTCAGACTTTGCGTCGGAAGTGGATTTCTGCTTTGTCGTAGAATTAATTACCGTTTGTTTTCTCCACACTTTCAGACAAAGTCTGTTAGAAACTGTCACCTTGGATCGGTCGTGCTCTGGAAATTAGAAGAATATGTGAGAGAGATCTGCTTGTCACCAAGACCAGAGGCTGAGTGGGGCTACCACATGTTTGTAAAAGTCGGAGTCTAGAACAAGAGGTGATAGAAGAACACAACAGAACCTCACACAAGCTTGGAAGCACTGGATGTAGGATCTGGTCCTCCGACAGTAAACAGGGGTATGCCATTTCCTTTGGAACAGGAGATAGGGGAGCTCAAAGACCAAAGAACTTAGGGACCTTCAGATCTCAATGAGAAGTTTGTAAATGTCAACTTGAGGTCTCTAAAAGATAAAACTGAATTAGCTATTAACATTTAAAAATGAAACAATTTCATTAAAAAATAATCCAGCTATATGGTTCCTTTGGTAAAAAATGAGATAATCTGAAAATATCATGAGAGAATTCCCAGGTGCTGCATAGCAACTGCCCCCTTTACAGACAGTAAGGGCTTAAAAGTTTTTAGCCAACCCAGCACTCTCAATTATCTACCCATCCAAGCCCTGCAGCACCCCCCACCCACCCACCTCCCCTGCAGCCCAGTTCACTCATTTTTATGGCCTGCCTGCCCCAGAGGCACTGGTTCTGCAACCCCTGATAGTACAGGATTTAAAGGATCCAGCGAGGGAAAGACATTCCCTATGCATTTGTAATGGTTATTTTTGCCTTGCCCATAGTGGCTACTCAATATATTTATGGCAGATCCCTTAGTTCTGCACTTTGAGGTGAAATAAATTTAATCTGCTGATATACATGTAATCTCCATGTTGATTTCACGTTAATGAAAGGTGGGTGTGCTGGTTATTCTCCATTTGCCCCTAAGCCTATTCTCTGTCCTCTTGCCCTGCGTCCTGGAGTTATTTTCTATGTATCTGCCAGACTCATTTATGCCCTGCCTTCTGGTTAGGTTTGACCAATGAGAATCATCAGGAGAGAATGGCAGCCAGGAAAGGAGAATAGGTAGGGAATTTGCTCCCTCCTATATTCATCATGGTTCTGTAAGTCCCACTGATAACTCCCCTTGGATAGGGTCGGATATTGTATGGCTCTGGTAACAGGCTCAGAGAAGGTACCAGCTTCTCTCAATTGCTAGTCCCATTGCTTCTCTGCTCCTTTTAGCAACCTTAACCTTGCCCAAACCTTACAAATAGTCCTTTCACTAAAAACCCTCTTATGAAATCCTCCGATTGTGCCATCTGTTTCCTCCCGGGACTTGATAGATCATACGTAAACGTTCCAAATTCGGGTACAAATGTAGTTGGAAAGAAAAGGCAAAAGGAGGTGGAGAAATATTTCAAATGAGCCTTGAAAAAAATGTGGACAAGTGCAATCTTGCAGTTTGGTCTTTACAAGGCTTACTTGCCTTAATCAGATACTTAAACGATTGAGTGTTCTGGGTCATTTCTTCTGTAAAGCCTTTCATTTCATGTGTAATTAGAAACACGCCAGTCTGGAATGATGGCAGCCTTCAATATGGTCAGTCTGTCACTTTCACATCCCCAACTCAAGACACAAATGCTTGCCTGATTACTCAGAGTCTTATTAAGGGGCTATTGTTCCCCCCTCCCCGCCAACTCCTCCCATCTCCTGATCTTTATCATTTTGCATTCTACTTAGAGAAGGGTTTAAAAGAAAAAAAAGAAAATCCCACAGACAGCCACATCAGACAGTATTCACAACCGAGGTAAAGTGCATCTGGTCTTGTCACTCACGGTTTTTGTTTTCCTGTCTAAATCTAAGAATAATTTGCAGTCAGTTGAAAACAGGGAGAAAGTTTTCAAGGACCACGTGGGTGGCAGAAGTCAACCATGCCAGAAATTCCAAAGTCAAAAGTCTGGTTGGATTCTAGCTGCCACTTAACTGTTCTAACTTTTTTGGTCATGATATTGTGTTAGAAACTTTAGGTACGGCTACTCTCTTTTATAAAACTAATCAGATCTGGCAGATAGTATGCTTTAGAGAGGACATTCACTAATTCTTCAAACTGCCTAGCTTTTCTGTTGGCTGAGACAGAGAAAAATAAACTTTATTTTTACAAGTGATTAATTCTAGTCATATTTTTAAAAACCTATTACTGCAACAATATGCACGAATTTCAGACAGACACCTGTTTTCAAATTATCCAAGTTTCAGAACAGGAAGTCGAATGCTGGTTTAGAAAAATACAATCTTCTACCTGTAATAAAGTAGCATTGCACTGGAGGCTAGACAGAGTCCAAAATGGAACATAACAGATATGTAGCTCCTTGAAGGTTAAGAATACTACTGTGTCTTCATCCCTAAACACAGTGAGTGGCACAGAGTAGATGCTCAATCAATGTTTATTGAATGAAAATAGTGCCTTTGTGGCCAAGTGTCTTGGCATACTTTCTCAAAGTCTTATACCAACACTTGGGACAAGTATCCATGCTCAAAGACCACCTTCTTTGCAGTGACATTCATGTCCAGAACCCAACTGTTATTTGACAGAGGTACTTATGATACCACACAAAGGTTCTGACAATTCTCCGCTTTAATGTCCAAAGTGTGCGCTCTAATCTACAAAGAAGAAGTGGGAGCCAACAGTCTCATTTACTTCCTCTGAAAATAAAAGCCCAGGTAGACAAAGACAGAAAAAGCGGTGCTGAAATAACCAGTGTAGGAAAGCAGAATTGTAATGACACAGTTGGGCAAAGAAAGAAGCAGTTAGTAGGTTCATCTCCATGTAGCTTCAGGAGTGCTGGCTGTGAAAATTATCTCAGGAGCTGCTGGTGCTTGGATTTCTGTTTAACAGACCTTGAACTATGCAGTTTAACCTCCTTTCCTAAGACCATCTGGCGACAATCAATAGGGTGAGTGTGCACATCTTTGCTTAGATCACTGTAACCAACAATTCCTGAGCTTTCTTTAGTAGCACAACAAATGTAGTGCTGAAAAGAGGAGCAAAAGGAGGGGGGGGCGTGGGGTGGGGATTTGTGACACTAACTCTCCTTAGGTGGTGAGGACAAGGGCTATGTCGATAGATCTATTCAGTGGTATTGAATCATTTAAGAAAGAGTTATGCTTAAAAATTTGTATGGGATATCTACCCCATATAAGAAGAATACATATGCCATTAATCAGAGTGAATTAAAAATATCTTCCAAGAGTGTAATGCACCAGTTTAAAAAAAAATGTATCCTTCAATAAATATTTGTTCTGATTATATCAAAGAAGGAGAGGATCATTTAGGTGCTATGTTTTCTTTAGCACTGTACATGTCAACAAGTTAGTAACCTCACTTTGAAAGAGGAAAGCTCTCATAACTTAGCGCTCTCTGAGCAGCATCAAGAAACCCTGTGGCCATAAAACTAGATGGCCCAAGATGCAAAAAGATCATCAACACAGAGCAAACCATCAAAACTGTGAAAAGGATTCAAAGTCTCAGATCTTAAACCTAAGATTGTATTCATTACCTAACCAAAAAGAAAAAAGGCATTTTAAAACTGAATCCCTAAAATTAGAATCTATCATTTCAGACTATCAAGTAGATAAATACCAGAGGTTGTTTCAGGATAAGACGTAGCTAAGACCCTCTTCCCGACCTGAGGAAAAATTGTTCATTCTTTAGGACAAGGTTTAAAGTCATCACCTCTGGATGCCTCCCCCGAGACCCGACAGGTGTTCCTTTCACCAGATTTATTATAGATACCTCCCTCCATCATAGCACTGGTATTGCATTGTTATTAAATTTGTCTCTATGAGACTATAGGCTCCACAAGACCTAGGACCTTTTCTGTCCTCTGAATTGCCAGTATCTACAACTGGGCTTGGCTTATAGAGACATTTAAGGAATAGCCCTTGGATTTGTTGAATATAAGAGTTTTTAATGGTCCAGGACCAAACCACATAACAAAAGCCTAAATATGTAAGTTTCCAGTATTATGCATCCCAACTCACTAAAGCAGAAGAAAGAACTCACTTTTCCAGGTCCCCATCCAACGAGGGCACAGAAATGACACTCAGACCTTGCTTGTGACTGACTCCAAATGGGAGGCATCAGGAGCTACCACAGAAATTTGGTTTCTGAATGAGCATGACAGGGCCAGCAGTAGCAGAGATCTTATAGTATAATTTCTCCTTCAAACTAGTCAGAGCAGTAGTTCTCAACTAGGGGTGATTTTGTGATTTTTCAACTCAACCCCTACCCTGGGATATCTGGGATATTTGGCAATTTTTAGAGGCATTTTTGGCTGTCACAACGGGAAGGGTGCTACTGCAACTAAGGATGTGCTAAACATTATGCAGTGCACAGAACAGTCCCTGATAAATGCAAAGTTTAAGAAACCCGAAGCAAGGCTAATTTTTTGTTGTCTACAACTAAAGATGACCATCGTCACCTTTCTAAGCCTTGTTTCCTCATCAGTATCAAGGCAATACTCATCAACTTTGTGTTAAATGGTAGAGCCAGGCATAATTATATTATAATTATCAGATATTTATCGTAATTATTATCATAACAAAAGCTAACATTTATTCTGCACTTATTATGTACGTGTCAGGTACTGTGCTAAGCATCTTAAAAATCGATATTACAACACACTTGGTAAAATGATAAATGTTGACGTATGACTGCTTATTAAATGATCACATGTATAAGGCAGATATGTAAGTCATAAAAATGTTTATCAGGACACAATGCTAAAAACAGTTAAATTCCTCTTACTCCATTAAGGATGTTTTTCTTTAAAAAGTTTCTAATCTTAAGAGCCTGGCAATCTTACATACAAACTCAAAGCTGTTTTATCCTTCTCTTCGGATGAAACACAATCAAACGAGGCATGGCTAAAACCTATTACTGCTGGCCTGGCAGACCGCTGGAGCCAAGACTGCCACTAATGCTGTCCTGCTAGATGCAGGAAAGTGAAAGAGACACGCGGCACTTCAAATAAATCAATTTCCTTTATGAGCTTCCTTTCTTTATCGTTTGCTTTTACTGTATGTTTTGTGGATCAAGTTAATCATTTTCATGTAAAGATCAATCACAATATGCACTTTCATTTGAAAGTCGTCGTCAGATTTTGTGGAGAGGCCAAAGTCTAGAGGAAGATGGGAAATCATACACTAGGCTTTTGTTGTTTCCAGAGGCCCGACCATTCCGTGGCTTTTTGATAACAGTACCCAAACATCTTCTTCCCCATTGTTGGCACATATTAGTTAAGATGTGCCCTGGCCAAGATAAGGCACATTTCCCAATTTAGGCTAACTGGATACTCTCTCTTTGAAATCTCAGTCTTGATTTTAGCAATCAAAAGACTCAAAAGAACAGGAAATTTTTCTCCCAGTGGTGGTGCCCTCATAAGACTGTTGAGTAGCACTGTCTGTCACTGTCTGCATCTCCAAATCTACCCTGCTTCCTGTACATTCCCAAGCCTCATTCTCCCATCTCCTACAGTCTGTACAGTGATATATCCAAGAGCCTGCCAATAATTTTTTTTTTTTTTTGCTTAAGTTAACTAGAATTTGTATCTACCTGTTTACGACCTAGGCGATGCTGTTACTGGTAAAGATACTAGGATATTACAAAACTCTACTGACATTTATGGATCTGGGGTTAGTATATCATTTCTGTCCCTCCTCCATTTAAACCCCTATCCACCTAGCACCTCAGTTAGTAAGACTGTGAAACAAAAAATACTGAGGAAGCCTACAAATTAGAGATGCTTGATAGGCGAAGAGGTTGCTACTACAAAGTTTCCTATAGATCAATTTACCTACCAAAAAATAAGCAAGTGATAAAATTTTTTTGAATCCCCTAAAATTTATGTAGATCAGACATTAAGAAGGACTCACGGAATTTCTGAGTTAAGAAAACTATACAAGTTTAGACAATATTCGAGGGTAATGTACATATACAAAGATGTGCATATGTATAAACACATTTATGTATATATCTTAAATTAGACCCCGACATTCCTTTCCCTTTGATGAACTGTTGATCCATAATGAGAAGAGTTTTATGCAAACATTAATGGGGCCTGTGGAAGTCACTAACAGTGAAACCACAGTATTTTAATGTTTAAGTATCAGTCATACACTGAATGAAGATTCTATGGATGACAGCACATGCCTCCCTTTGAAGGTATCTAAGAACTTCCTTCGAGTTTCTTCAATCAGCACTTATCAAGTAACTTTTTGATAATACAAACAAGTTCATATGTGCATTTATATGTACATACACAGGCACATTTATTCTGAAAACACTCATTTCAATTGAGCTGCACTGGCAACATCCAAGGCTCTAATGTTCAAGCTAACTAAACATCTTCAACAGTATGTCACATTTCAACACACTTTCTCAGCTGAGACTTGAGCTGAGCAGTAGGGGTAAGCTGGGCTTCCAGAATTAGATCTGAATGCTTAGTTCTAAATAAGTCCCATCCTAGGACCCTTCCCACAACTCTCAATCCACATTTACCTTCTGGGCATCCCCTACAACAACCACCTATGGCCATAACATTTAAAAGAAGATGAAAATCCCAGAAGTTCACTACATGTACAGTCTAACATGGCAAGACATCACAGTCAAAAGAAATAAACAAAGGAATGTGATTTGCAGATCTTTAAAGATACATGGCAGAAAATGAAGAAAAAGACGAAAGCAAAAGGGTCATGGAAAAGTCATGGGGAGACTGAAACAAGGGAGATGGAGAGAGATAAGTCATGGAGAGAAAAAGGATGCTGAGAAAAGGGATGATTTAGTTATAGTTTACTCAAGCTGTATAAAGGGAATGTTTATATTTTAGGGATTACTGACAAAGGAAAAGGAAAGTCAGTAATTTGTGCTAAGTATGTCATCAATTTATCAAGTTAGTATTTCCTAAGATCTAATAGTGTAGCAGATACTCCAAAAATTGGAAAAAAAAATAAATATAACTTTAATATTGACTCAGTTCTATTTTAGCACCTACCCTCAAAGGAAAGATCAATTCCCATTTTACGATCCCAAATAACTTTCCTGAGAGAATTTAGAAGAAATGTATGCAGTAGATTAAAGAATGCATATCCTTTCACAGATGATAACAAGGAGCTATGTAAGGACACTGGTCTTAAGTCTGGAGTCACTCTCTGAGCTCAAACCTCATTACTAAGCTTAAGAGTTGGGTGACTTCTGCCAATTCCTTAGGGTGTCCCGCAGCTTCTATTTCCTCCTTTGTAAAACAGAAGAATACCTACTTCGCTGGATTCCTATAAAGCTTAAATATGATAGTATATATTATAAAATTACATCATAAGCTGCAAGTTCATTTAGTCTGCCTTAATTAAAATTATAATTAAAATAATTGCCATTCATTTCAGAGCAGTTAGTGAAAAATTTGTAGGTAAAGGAATTGTTGACCTGAGGACTACAGAAAATATAAGTCCTAGATTATTCATAAATTTTTGTTTATACCGAAATGGTAGGTCTAAAGACGATTTAAAGTCTAATTTAAGACAAATTTGGAATTTTCAAGTTCTCATAAAGTTGACTATTTGCATAATTCAGTTTACCAAAAGTGCCAATAATCTATGTTCAAATTAAAAGATTTGCTTTAAGAGGAATAACTACAGTCAATCTGTCTGTCATCTTGGACTCTGGATGTTTATAATGAGAAATTACATTCGTGGTATTTTTTCATTGTTTGTATTTTTTTTCCCCGTAGGAAATTGGTTTTGCTATCTAATCTTGTAATTACCACTGACTAAGACCTCAATGATTTAGTTATAATTTACTCAAGCTGTATAAAAAGCTAAACATTTCTTTGCTGTTAGTGATACATCTAAAGTCATTCTTCCTTGGAGAACAAGTTATTCTGCAATTAAAAGAAATAAGAAAGGAACTGGTTATCATCAAAGCACAATCTCCATTTTTCACAATAATGCAATTCATTTAGCAATGCTAAGTACTTCTATGCAACACTAAACTGCTTTAGGTTTTCTCCTGGATATATCTTTAAAGAAGTATTAGGAATTTTACTATGTTTCAAAAAGCAAAGAGATATGTGGCACCATCTGTTTAAAAGCTTACAGGACGTTATAGACAAAGCAACCTATAAAAAAAAAATTCAACTTTAATAATAAAAATCATTCAACTTTAAATAATGGGAAAATTAAGAAAAGAACACCTTAACAACAAAAATACCATTTTAATGCTTAATAATTCTATCGAGATAATGAATTTAAGAGAATAGAAGCAAAATAAAGAACATTTAGAATACTAAGGATCCGTTATTGCTTAACTGAGTATATAGGTAAAAGTAAATAGAAAAAATGATGTCGAGTTTTGATGTAACTGCTTAGCTTACTAGCTGCATAGAGAGAGAGGCAAGTGCATTTTCCATCCAATCTCGGTGAAGCTATTTACCACTGTGCAGAAAGCAGGAATAAATGAATAGTTACTAAGACAGAATAAGATGGCAGGTAATTTTGGATAATTACAAGCCTCTGTGGAGTTCAACGGAGTACTGAAGAAGAGAAAGTCTACATCTAAAGAGAAGGAAAATAAACTTTCTGGTTACACTGAGCATTTTTAGTTACCAGACTAACACAGGTTAATTTCATTCTCAACGTGCAATTATCAGTAGAGTCACAAGAGGTCTTACTGTGGTAAAAGTTCCATAAGAAATGGTTTAAAATATTTTAATCGGCAAAAGGTAAATTTATAAAGTGTTCGAATCGCTTTTTTGACTTCGAAAATAATTGACGCAGTAGATAACACCTTATGGATAACTACTTGTTAAAAACAAGACACCGGGCCCCCAAAAGAATCCCTTTTACTAAGACCTACATCACCAAACGAAGACTTAACTTACACTTTCAGCTCTTCTACAAATGGAATCTTAAACCAGTGAATCAGGAATCACCTGATCAGCACTAGGTAGATAATCTACCCGAAAGACCCCAGCCATCCCCTAAAAGAAAGTAATTGCAATAACCGATCCAATCTTTTTTGCCTCACATAAAACTTCCTTATTCCCACTCCCTTCTGCCTATAAGAGCCTCTCACTTAGTACAGCTCCCAGAGCGCCTTTATGTTAGATCTCCTATTTGCTAGATTGCATGTTGCCCAATTTGAATCAATTTTTGCTCACATAAAGTCTTCAAATTTTAGATATGCCTCAGTTTATCTTTTAATATACCTAAAATATACACCAGTTACTATTTGCAAAATTGTATCAAAAAGCGAAGTTGAATTTTCATACGTAGGATAAACAGTATTTCCTTCATTTTCTTTTTAAAATGCAAGAGTTATTAATTTTCCTGAAAAACTTTCCAGTAGGACATAAGATTCAAGATCCTAAAATTAATTTTTCAAATGTTAAGAAGTTTTTACACACAACTTGCTTCTCTTCTCATGTGCATTCTGCTTACTGAGTGACTCCTAAACATACACACCATAATTCAAGATCTTTCTTTTTCTTCCTATATGGAGAAAAAAAGGCAGAAAAATTAAAGTTTTGATCTTTGCAAAATACATCTACCTTTCTGTCAACCACTGACTCCAAGATCCTGAGGCAGACAGGAAAGCAGAAAGTAGTGT
>NW_006440638.1:18896165-18898304 GCF_000325575.1 Pteropus alecto | reverse complement strand
AAATCCGAGAGGAGCTGGGGAAGAAGTAACTCTTCATATACCTATCTACGCTGTTACATACACATAAAAAAATTTCCCTCCACGTATAAGGATCTCTGTGGATTATAAGACACTGATGCCATTATTCTTTAAAAATCAGAAAATTCTTAAATTAGTTCTTAAATCTAATAAATTGGTTCTCCCGGTCTATTCGACAAGACATTTTGTCTTCTGTTAAAAAGGAAAACTATTCTTATTTTTATTCCAACTTGCAAATTTTCAAAGAAAGCCACATCTGCTGTGGGGCGGGGGAAGGGGAATGGCACATTATTTTTCATAATCTCCTCTTCCTCTTACTAAGGAAATAGTCCACTTAATGTGTCCAGAAGGATAATAATTCTGCTGCTATACTAAGGGAACAGATCCGTTTATTTAAAAAAAAAAAAAAACAAGAAAAAACATTGAGGAATTGCCAAACATTGCAGGGTTCATACAACCACTGCTAATTACTATGCATATTGTAATTCTGGACCTACTGGCAATGTATCGGCTGATCTTTCTGGATTGTGTCTTTCCAGCTGAATGTTGTGTATTTCCCACATAATGCAAATAACAGGCAGGAAGTTTATTTTGTGATTGGCAAGGAAAAAACTTAAAAATCATGTTTTAGATTAGGTCACTAAAAAAGTGCCATTATGAAAAAGAAAATACTTTCAACAAACCTGACAGATTGCATAATTTAGGGTAAAATACAAAATATATAAATGCCTCACCATAAATGTATTTGAGCTCGATCCACCTGACAATGCTAACATCTCCAGGGGAAACAATTTCTAAAAAGGTGCAAATCTGACTTTTCCCACTGAAAAACTGCTGGTTGACTCTTTTGAAAAGTTAAGTTGAAACATGCTTTAAATATTTTACAAAAGTACCCTTATATTTATGGTTTTAGGGTAAAACCTTTCCCCCTGTGTTATCTTCACTTTTAGGATTTTAGCCTGGAATGTTTATCAAAATAAAATAAGAGGAATTTATCATCATTTAAGAAGAATGCTGAGGAGGGGGGAAAAGGCATGTATTAGCTTGTATTCCTCATAATTCATTAGCGGTACTTTTCACAACAGTGTATGAGGACAAAAGAATAAGACTAGTTTCACATTTAGGCCCCTAAGAGATCCACAGTCTCCATTTCCTGTCTGCCAAGATTTCAATTTTATCTTTAATGTACCAAATTTGCAATTGTGGTTGCCATTTACTGAGCACCAGTGATGAGCTAGGTACTCTGCTAATCTCACCCCATTCTCATAGCCATGACAGGAGGTAGCTCATATTATCTCCATTTTATAGATGTGCAAACTCTGGCTCAGGGAAGCTAAGAACTTGGCTCAAGCTTTCTCTCCTAAGAGGCTGAGCTGAGGTTCAAATTCACACATAACTCTCAAACCTGTGTTATTTATGATGATGACAAAAGGACAAAGAGTCTGCTTTTAGAAAAGAGGAAGTTCTTTTACGTACATGCAGCAAAGAATTTCACTAGCCCTTAAAAGAGGACCTGGAGCACTAATAGGAAAGGAAACCCATTAAACAGAAGGAAAAGACATTAAAAAGTTAATTCAGGAACTGTACGAGTGAGCCAGGCACTGAAAAGAGGGCCAGACATAGGGCTGGGGGATACTAGGGAGAGAGAAAGAGAGACATCAAAGAAGAGAAAGCCCTGTCTATGGGATGGCTCCCCTGATTTTAGCCATTAACAGTGGGAGTAGCTCAGAACACGTGTAACCAGGCCAACAGAGCCAAAGGACTTAGTCAAGAAGTTCCACACACACATCCCATTCTGGGTTGCCCAACCCTGTTGTGCTACATGTTCCTCAGTGAGCACGTGTTAAGTGAATTGAACACTGTCTCCTGAAATTGAAACAGCTATACTGGTCAAGACATTGCCACTGAAATTGAAAGCTGCAGAATAAGTTGACTGCAGGGAGTAGGGAGCAAGGAGAGGGTGGGAGGGGATGGGGCAGGAGCGGGAGAGAGAGAGAGAGAGAAAGGGTGAGGGGGAGAGAAGCTTGTAAATTATTCTTGTAAACTGCTTACAAATTAGTTATAAAATTGGCAGTGTGTGGTTGTCTACATCAATAACAAAAAAGCAAACACAAAAAAAAT
>NW_006440638.1:18880224-18896148 GCF_000325575.1 Pteropus alecto | reverse complement strand
TCGGAAGAAATATAACCTCAGTCACTTCATATTAACTGATCATTCAGTCATCTATTTGCTTAAATATTTTTTTTAATATCTACCACATGCCAGGCACTGTGCTACATGATAGGTGATATATCAGGGAATAAAATAAGTTTGTCTTAGCAATCTAGTTGGAAAACGGACAATATTTAAGTAAAGCAGAAATAAATATATAACTAAAATCATGATAGGGTATGAGGGAACAAACTGGGTGCAGTGATAAAGACTGGCAAGACAGGCGGGTGGACCAGGAAGAGAGAAATTTAGATTAGGTGGACAGGAAAGGCCTCTCTAATGACTCTAAACTCTAGAATCCTGCTGGTTCTCTAACTTGAGCATAAATCAGAATCACCTGGAAGACTTGTTACCAGATTGCTAAGACCCACCCCCTGAATATTTCTGAATCAGTAGCTGCGGAGTCATGCAAATAATTTGCATTTCTCATAAGTTCCCAGGTGATGCTGATGCTGGTGCCCCTGGACTGGGAAACATGCTTTGAGAACTGAACTACAGCACAGTGCTTGAGGAAAGAGTTACAAATATGAACTGAGGTTAGAAGATCAAGCAAGGAAGCTATACATGTTCTTACAAATGATTGGTGATAATGGCAGTGCCAAATTCAAAATATGCCTAGGAATTAGAATCAGTCTAGATAATCAAGATGATTACATTTGTTTTCCTTCCTAAAAAGGGCCTCTGTTATCCTCTTCTAAGTTAAGAACCTGTAAGAAATTCGACCAAGGAATACAAAAAAAAAAACCCTCAAAAATCAAACAATATATTTTACAAGACATTCCTAAATTAACACAGCATCTATGATTCAAAGGACTTGATATTATCAGAGCATATTTTATAGAGACGATAAAAGAGCTTAAAGGATGACAGCTGCCTTCAAACACGTGACATTATAAGGATTACAGCAAAGAAGGCATTTCTGTTAATAGAAGAAAATATGAGCTTACGATTACTGTAAGAGGAATCTAAATTATATGTACAGAAAATATATTTGAACTCATATGCTTTGAAATATTTAACTGGATTCCAAAGGAGAATAATTTTTCTTAGTATTTTTAAAAATAGATAGAAAGCCTCCAGAATTTTGACTGTTTAGTGGTTCTCAGACTTCTGGAAGCTTGTTAAAAGTATAGATTTCCAGGGCCATCCTCAGTTTCCTATCGAATCACATGACATGAAGCCCAAGAATTTACATTTTTAATAGATACCTTCAGGCATTTTGATGTTGTTAGATTAAGGACTACAGTTTGAGAAATGCCTACTTAAGGTCTGGTTCCTGTAAAGGGCAAAACCAAGATGGATAATCTCTTATGCATTTGATAGTGATGCATCTGTTACCAAAGGAGTATTATGTGCCAGGTACTGTGGTGGGCACTTTTTAAAAGCATCTCCTTTAACCTTGAATGATGTTATTATTCATTTTGAACTGAGCAATGAGAAAAATGGGACCTAGCAAGGCAAAAATAACTTGTCCAAGGTCATGTAGCAAATAAGTTAGGGAACCACAATATAAACTGAAGGATTGTGCCTCTGATAATCGATCTACAGACTTCGGCTACACAGAGCTCACGACTGCCAACCTCTGTGAAGCTATAATAATCAGTAAGTGATTTTCTGGCAATTACAGGTTCTTCTGAAGTAGTATGTGATAGACTTCTAAATCAAAGAGATGTAAGGTTGAACTATGTCTCGAGACTCTGGAAGATTCTTGGATACCTGAAAATATTCACAGGTGCTAGACAGTCAAGGGTATGAATCAAGAAGAGTCAAGAAACTTGAAGTTTTTTCCACTAATATTTTCCTAGACACATTAATCCTCCACTAGTCTCAGAGACAGAACTTTTAGCAACAAAGGGCAGAGACTGGAGATAAAGGCCTGTATTAAAAAAAATCGCATTACCATGAATTAGCAGATGAATATGTATAAGCCATTTAACCTCTCTGAGCCTATGTTTCTCATCTATAATATTGTGAAACATTTAGCATAGTACCTCACACATAGATATTCAGTGTTATTCTTACTTCTTCTATGTTAAAGTATTACCTCTAAGAGGCATGTGATCCAGTACAAAAATAGAGGAAAAGAAACACAAAGGACATAGAAACAGGAAAAGATGATACAACTTTATTGGAATCAAGGAAAAGCAAAAACAAATTATAACAGCAAAATACTATTGCACCCCCATAAAGAAAAGAGTGAACTTTGATAATATAAAAAGATAAGCAATGACGCAGATGTAGAGGAAAGTATTCTCTCCCACACTCTGCACTTAAAGGGGCAGTTGCAGTTAATTTTTTTAAAATGCTGTTTACAGAAATTCTATTTCTTCTTATTGACCTGAGAACAGAAGTCAATAAACTTTTCCTGTAAAGGAACAAACAGTAAGTATTTTAGGCTTTGTGAGCCTTGCAGTCTCTGTAGAAGCAACTCAAGTCAGGAGCTATAATTTAAGCCAGCCACAGACGTGTTACTCCCCTTCACATACGGCCCCGCCCCTACACCGCCCCACGCTGCCTTTGGCCACCAGTCCTCTGAATTAAGTCTCCTGTGCCATAGATTCTGCAGTTGGCCAAGAGACAGGGTGAGAACTCCAGGACCTGACCTTCTACCCTCCCCAGTCCCCAGAGCCTCTGACTCACACACATGTGGCCTCCTATTGACTTTGAGAAATGTTTCCCATTGTTGAGTTTGGGATTGTTACTGGTTAAAATGGGGGCAGGTTCCTGTCTCCAATGTATTAACTGTCTGGGGCAAGCAGCCTTTGGGTGATAGCCTTTGCAGCGCAGGTCCGAGAACATGCTAGAAACAAGCAGTACCTCTCCCAGAAAGAGGTGGGGCTCAGGCAGAGAGCTGGGGTTTGTCCTGCTCTCCTGAATCCACCCGCTTTCTGCCTTCAGGACATAAGTTAGTGGCCCCTGCTCACTGGCGGGTGGTCACGCAGGTGCATCCTTTCCAGGTACCAGCTGGACCTTCAAATCCTCTGTCTGTCCTATTGCGTGGAACAAAACGATGAACTTTGTCAAGGTCGGCATGTAGCAGGAGGACTTTGGTTTGCCAGGCCTGGATGGTGGTCACCTCACGGTGTGCCAGAAGTTAGTGTCATACAAAGTCCAAAGAATTTTGTACTTTTGAGAAAAAAATTACTTAGGATAATTAAACATATAAATTTTTGTTAATGTAGCCCCAAAGCGATGAATAAAAATTTCAGCTCATTGCACAATAAGTAAAATGAAATATATACCACTGAGGGAGAGACTCTTTCTGAAAGAAGTGTGGCAAAAAACACTTCAATGCTGCTCACTTTGTTCTCTGTTTTCATGTTCACTTGCTGGAATGCAAGACATGCTTGACATAGTGAGCTTTTTCTCTGATGTATTTAAGGTGATATATTTGCCTGAATTACTCCTGTCATCGCTGATAATATTGGAAACTAAAATAAAACAGGTTGGAAACCCTCAAAAAAAAAGTAGCCACAGACAACACATAAATGAATGGCCATGGCTGTGTTCTAATAAAATGTCATTTATAGAGAATGATATTTGAATTTCATATAATTTACCCCTGTCAAGAAATATTATTCAATTTTTTTTTTTATTTTTTCAACCATTTAAAACCATAAAAATAATTCTTAGCTTGAGGGCTACACAGAAACAGCAGTGGGCTGGATGTGGCTGAGTGGCTGGTCATGGATTGGCAACTCCAGCCTTACAGAGATACTCACACATGCGCACAAGGAGGCATGGACAAAGACAGTCTTAAAACTGTGAAAACCTGGAAACAACCATCAGTTCCTCAACAGAGGGATGGCTAAATATATCAACTGTGGTATATCTACAGTCTGAAATACTATGCTAGTAAAAAAGAACAAATTCTTAACATACTAATATAAAAGACACTTAAGAATGTTTGATTCTGTTAGCTAAAAACAAAAGCAAAATAATTCTAATTTAACAATGCTATATGTTTTCCACTGAAAATTCTATTGATATGCAAGTAAATGTGTTCCAAAATTTTGGAAGAATTAGCACAAACTTGATTGCAGGGGTAGGAAAGGGAGGAGAGACCAGGATGAGGCTTAGGACTGTAAAAAAGGTAAGTTTTACCTGTATTATTTTCACTCTGTATAAGGAGACTGGATTTATGGGAAAACAATTAAAAGAGCTAAAATGAGACTTTTGGCACAAAGGTTTTAGTTCCTGCACTATTGTAGCACTGAGAAAATCTCTAAAGGAATGAGGTGGGTCACTTTTGGTGGGGCATTCTGTGATCCCAGACCAAGAAGTATTCCATTTCCTGAGGTCAAATTATCTGCTACCCACAAATGTTTGGATTTATGTCTCACCAATCAAAAGACAAATCAAATACAGACTTGAATGAGAAAAGAGGCAAAAAAAAAAAAAAAATTAAAAAAAAGAGTAGAGCCGAGTAACACTCATTTATTAAGAGCATTCTAGGGACTTTCAGACAGATTCCTTCTGTGTTTTTACTGTGAATGTCACTGTTCTGAATGATCAAGAGACTGATGACAGTATCCAGAAAATATATGCTGAGTTACATTCAGAGGGTGTGTGTGGGGTGTGGGGGCAGGCTCTGATCAGTATTAGCTTGCCTAACCAAATCAGAGACAAAATGATCGCAGCAGATACCCCGTCTCAGTTCATTACTCAACACCTGTTAAATGTGATTAACAGCTCTGGATAATTATGTGTTAAGAGCATCTCAGGCTGTAATGGATCCCAGAGGTCTGCAAAGTTGACTTCATTTACATGTTTGTCTCCTTTCACAAGGTCTCAGCCAAATGCTGCAAAAATCTACTGAGCATTTTATGAACTCCCATGTGCTCAACTCAGAGTTTTGAATACACCAGCATCTTCCTACAAAGGACAGTGAGTGCATAAGATGTACTCTGTTAATAAATAAAGCAGGCACGGATTGTATTTTATGGGGCACGGATAGGCCTCTTGTTGCAATTTCTATTATAAAAGGCTGCTAACCTGTGTGCATTATATTAATCATTACATTTTGTGATCTCAGCTAAAAGAGCTAACAGCATCGAGGTGGCAGAATGCGCCCAAACCCTCCTCTCTCTCATTTTAAATAAAGCAAAACTGAAAAAGCAGAAATCAAGACAGCTTCAAGAGGAGGTTTTTAAATATATTTAATAATATATTAAAATATTTATATATTAGGTTATAAAATTATATCTGTATTATGATATATGTAGCATATATATAAAATTATATTAATATGTATTAAACACACATATCTCATAGTCATCAGAGTATATTTCTTGCTTCTCTTAAATGGTATGCAACATAAATAATTATAAACTCTTCCTAGAGTTAGTTAATTAAAAGTCAGCTAATGACACCCCCTCCCTTTTTTGGCAAAGGAGTAGAGTTGGAGGCAGAAATTAATTACTTCTTCATTCCTATTTACTTAATCTAGCAAAATTATGAATATTAACTCCAACAATTGCTCATGATGGAAAATATATAGCAGTCAAAACCACTGAAGATCTCTATATGTACTAACCAGAAAGATAACCATGAAATACCAAGCTGAAAACAAGTCGTTGAACATATACGGTGATCAAATTTGGTAAAAATAATATGGAAAGTCCACATATATACACCTTTAGATTTGTATATATATAAGAAATGGTCTGAGAACATATACAACTGCAAGGTCTTATAAGTACATTGGTTTTGTCTCCTTTAGTCCCAATGGAAAGTATGTGTCCTAAATGGCCTGCATGGTTTTCACAGCTAGCTAGAAAAGGATTTGCATGGTTCCTTCTTACCCAGCGACAGTACAGCACAGTGGTTTAGATCTTGCATCCTAGAGTCAAGCAACTGAAACTCAAATCTCACATCCACCACTTATCCGCCAGGTTGTCCTAGACAAGTTACATTTTCCTCTACCTCTGTCATTTCCTCATTTGCCCAATGCTGCCTACCTCCTACAGTTACTGTGAGGGTTAAATGATTTAATAACTATGTAGCACTTGGTTTAGCCAGTGCCTTGGACAGTCACCTATCACCATTAGCCAGCACTGTCTTCATCTTGTCTTAGCCATGTGAAATTTCCTCAGTCATATCTTTTCTAATTCGCCAAATATAAAACAGGGGCAAGAGTCAGCTCAGTACCCATGTCCCTACCCACTCCTTCCAAAACATCCCAACTACTTCGAGTCTCAAATAAAATCATTGATTAGTTTGGACATTCCTAAAACCTTTTCACTCTGTTACAGATCAAGGTGATCAAAGGTCAGATTGTTTCTAACTTAATTCTCAGTTGTGGTCTGAGGGTGAAGCCGGTGAGATGGGCTGTTGAATTTCTCTGCTGGCTGACAGGTCCATTAGCACATTTGTGGTTTGTTTTTTCCTCCAGGCTTCTTTTCGCTAAAAGTTCCTTCTCTCATTTTTTTTTTTTTTTTTTTTTTTTACTTTTAATTGTCTTTTCATATCGGTCTATAATTTTCTGTCATTTTGGTGAAACTATTGTGTCAAAGGCAAGGTATATTTTTAATTTAAAATAACATAGGCAAACTGCCCCCGGCATTTTTATGAATTCTAACTAGCATGGGACGTTATATATTTTTAAGGTTTGCCCAAATCATGGGTCAAGAATCTTGCCATTTTACTTAGCAACTCTCTGAGATTGAGTCTTCCTTTTCACTAGCCATTTGGGTTTTTGTCCTCTGTAAATTGTCCATTCACATCCATTGCCTTACTTCATCTGGTTGACTTTTTTAAAAAACATGTTTTATGGAGGATCATGGTATTTAACTGGTTTAACCCTTGGTCTGCCATGTGTGTTATGATTTTTTTTTTTTTTTTAACCAGGCTTACTTGTTGCATTTGGATTTTATGTTCAAACATGAAAGGCTGTTTAGGGAAAAGTGTTTAATACCTCTTTGTTTCCCACTTGCCTTGCAATGCCCTGCTTTGCATATCAGGATTAATCCTTCCACCCCACGTTTTATTACCCTCTAATCTCTTCTTGTCCCTCTGGCTTTGGAAGCCCTAACTTTCTCTTCTCTATTTCCTGCTTTCCTGTCATCACAATTTCCTCCATAAAGAACTAAGATTTCTCTCCTTCCCCAGCTTTTTTTTTTTTTCCAAAGGAAGAATAAAACTTTTACCAAAGACAGTTTTGATGGGATGGCTAGAAAAACTGCTTTTCTTCATTGGCATTTTGGAAATATTGCTCAGTGGTTTGGGACCCATTTGTTTCTACTACCTCCATCTATCTTTGCTTTATGGCTTTTGACTTTTGCTGCTTTACCTCCACATTCTGTTTTGCTCCACTTCAACTATTTAGCTGCCAGGTATGGACTGGTTTCACTGATTTACTGTATCTACCCTTATTCTCTCTCTGGATTCTGAATCCCACCTGGGAAAGCTTCTTCCAGCTCACAAACTCACTCATTTATTGACTGAATGAAGTTTAGTTCAATCAATAAACATTTTAGCATAAGTGGGTTCAATTCCAACAGCACAGATGTTTTTCAGATAGTTTCAGATGGTGAGACCAAGAAGTTTTATTTTTGTAAAACGTGTTAAATCGTGACATATTATATTTCATCCTATGAACTAGAGACATTTCAACTTAGGAGAAAATCAAGATACAGATACATATAATTATATAATAAAGCATTATTTTATTTATTGTATATTAGATATTCTATTCATCGAGGTATTATGCCATATAGTACTATTGAAGCATTATTATAATAAAATACCAGGCACAATCCAGAAAAATTAAGTTTTTAAACTTTACTTTTTTTCCCATTAATAACTATTTGCTAAGTTTTGCTTACTTGAGAGTTAGCATCAAATATTTATAAACATTTTAAGTGTCAAATAACTAGAAATTGAGGATATTCCATTAAAATAACCCCACCCCCCACCCTCCAAAAATTGAGAAAGCACAACTTTTGTTCCCCGGGAATGTAGAAAATCCCAGGGAAGCAGAGACTAGTTTAGAGGCAGTCAAAAATTTCATTGGTAAGGTGCTTTCAGCCTGGAGCAAAGTAATGAGATAGATATAAGGTAAGTTATTAGTGATCCATTTTAAAGAGTGAACTATCAGTACTTGCTGGAGAGGTCTTAGGTGGCATGAAGGTATGTTGATAAATTGGTTATTTTCTCCTATTAATCTTTTCATGTCAATTTCTTTATTAGACCAGACAGAAAGACTTAGAAGGGCAGAAGGAAAATTATTTTTCCTCCCAAACAATATCTTAAAGGCTCTGCATTTTAAAATTTCTGACCAGTTATTATTTTTGTCCATCAAAATCTCAGCCTGGTTATCCTTGCTTATATATGGTATCATTTTTCATTGACTTGACTGCCCAAATACAACTCCAGTTTTCAATTTTCAAGTACTTCTCCCTCTTCATCATATGTTTCAAAATCCAAACACTGATGGTGTGAAAATATTCCAATATGTAGGTGCAGAAGCCTGACATACGAGAAAAGAACAGGCAATAGTTTTGTTACTTTTGAGTGGTTTTGCAAAAGAATCAGTTCCAGAGCCAGCACTGCAATGCTCAGGATCAAGCAGCATTTAGAACAAATGTCTGTGTGTCCCAAAACAGAGCACATCCCTAAGGCTGTTCCCTTCCATAACTATCCTAAGGTTTTTTGAAGTCTTCTCATATCTTATCACATTTTAAATATCTAAAAGAATCAATATTTGTTCTTTACAACATTTTATTTATTTATTTATTTTTGATGCTATTGTTGAAGGACAATCAATTGCGATTTGCATAAACCAAGGGCAACTTAAAAGACAGTTGCAGTAACTAAGATTGAAACTGGCATGTCTCTCCCTAGTGAGATGTCAGACATAAAAATTGCTATTTCATAATGGAGAAAAAGATAAGTCTCCAGGACACACCAGTCTCCTCCTCTAATCTTTTCCCCAAACAGCAGCCTGGGTGATCTTTTTATAATGAAAATTCTAACATGTAACCCCACGTATTGAACCTTTGCCACGGTTTTCCATTGTCCCAAGGATGCAATCCAAATTCCTCAACATGGCTTCTAAGACTACATCAGGGCTCTCAATCCTAGCAGACCCAGACCATTTTAAATACGAATATTTTATAATGCCCTCTTTAGTCTCCTGAAATGAAATCGACCATTAAAATAATTTACCTCAACTCCTGAGGTAGTGTCATAACTAGAGTCATTATAATGCCTTAACGTTACTAAAAAAGAGAAATATTAGAATGGAGTAAAATGTGTTCACAGAATCTCTCATTCCCCTAAATATACACAAGGGAACATGCAGCCTCAATTATCCTTAGCAGGAATCCCACGACTATGAGAAGAACCAGCATGAGATAAAGCAAACACTGTAGGTGGCAGAGCAGAGAGAATCCACATTCATGGAAATGTCATAGAGCTGTTGAATCAACTAATCCTGAAGCTCATAGTATGTTAAAATTTTCAAATGATTCAAGTCGATATATCCTTTTCTAATTACTTTCTGCATTGGGTTTTCTGCCTATGAAACAAAACATCACAATCAATATATTAAATGAAACACGAGGCATGAGGAACAGCACCAACTCTCTCATCGGACAATCTATAAAGCACATTTATATGATCACCCAATGAAAATAGGAAAAGTAGTGTTTTTCTCTGATTTATATGAGATATTAAGGACTTTAGAGAAATGATGTGTTACCAGAATAGCCTAATCTAGACATTTAGGGACATGTTTCCATTTAATAATCTTTAAAACTCAAGATGCAAGCCTCTTGATGTCTTATGTAACTGCACCCAGATTTCACTTATAGCTTTTTCTTTGATTCAAGCTGGTTGTGCCTAGATAATGGCTTGGTGACTTTATCCTTCTGCCCTTATCGTTCCACCTCTGTATGCCCATTTCCTTAACCATTAAGCCTTAGGACATAAAGTTGTGGCCAACGTCAAATCTTTTAAGAACAATGCCTCAGATCTATGATCATGAAGACAGTAAGTTTTGGTTAAACTAAGGATAACATCTTGGCTTTAGATGTGTTTCAGCCCCAGGCCCATGGAAGGCAGAACAGCCCACCAACCACAGGACCAGACAGAATGACGCCGTGGCCAGTTTTAGAACCAAAGAGACTCAATGATCGATGACCCCAGCCTTGTCCAATCAGCAGCACCCATGACTCCAACACTCTTGGTTTCCATGACTAAGGATTTTTCCCCTATATAATCTATCCCCTCGAGACATCCAGGGAGCCAGGTTTTTGAGAGTGATAGCTCACCTGTATCTCCAGGACTTACAACTCTCTAAAATAAACCCTTATTCTCTTTACTGCAAAACCTGTACGTATCTCATTGACTTAGATGTGTGCAGTCAGACAGACCCTTATGCTCCAGTAACATGTATGTGCTTTGCTTTAAGGTATAACATAGTTCTCAGGACCTTATGACAATGCTGCAAATAGTATTTAAAAGTTATTAGAGCTGGTTACCCCCACCTCCTCTTACCAGTCCTGCTGCTCCTAAGTAATGCACCTGACCACGAGGACCTGAAATCCCACACTGATGTGGCTTTCTTTATAGACAGGGTAAGAAAAGTAAAAGTGCATAGTTAACTTCTTATAAGTGAATATCTATTTCCTTTTCCTAGTGTAATTTTTAAAATATCTGAATAAAATCATTGCCCCCATCCTTTTCAACATTCTTTTCAAAAAGTAAAACAGCTACTAAAATAAACTAACAATTTAACAATTTATATGGTACTCTTCTCTGCTTTTACTCTATATTATAATTGTTCTACAATAACTAAAGCAAAAAGAGCAAATACTTGTATGGAAGCAAGTATTTGTGAAGCAAGCCTCTACTCTAAACACTTTGAAAATAAAAACTCCTTTAATTCTATAATAACTCCGTAAGGGTAATTATTATTTTTTATCACCATTTTACCAATAGGAACATTGAGGTTCAGAGAGGTTAAGTCACTTGCCTAAAGACACGCTATCGTAAGCCAAGATTTGAAAGGTGGGCCAGGGCTCTTAATCACTAGATTATACAAGCAAACCTCGGAGATATTGCCAGTTAGGTTCCAGACCAGCACAACGAAGTGGGTATTGAAATAAAGCGAGTCATAATCTTTTGCAGGTGGAGGGTCTTGCCTTCAATTCGTAAAAAAACACAATATTTGTGAAGTGCAATAAAGTGAAGTGCAATAAAACAAGGTATACCTGTACTGCCTCTCAATACAGCACATGCTGGGGAAAAGATAGGCTAATCCCGGAAAACGTTTTGAGGTTATTGTGTAAGGAGATAAGTACAGTTTTATAAAGAAAACAAAGGTAAACAAAGTGTTTTCTGAAGAGGCTGCAAAGCTAAAGTTAGAAATGGATCACTATGTTGTTTTATTTGGTCATCTAATGCACTCACATTTGCACGTTCACTCACACTTGTGCATTGCACACACACACATACACACGAGCACAAACACGAATAGTTGAGGGGGGAAATAAAAATGGTTCTTTTTTCCTTGTTGTTGATCAAATGTAGCTACAGTCAAGAGGGGATAAAATTTGATGCTTACTTCATACACAAGTACTTTGAAGTAGAACACAGAGGAATAACTTTTTACATAGCATTCTGAAGGGAGGAAAAATATGCTGTAAAATCCAGTCCCCCTGCTGAGTGTCATTTCTAGCAATGGGGTTTGTTTTATCTGTAGTGCATCCAGATGATCAAAGCAAAAAAAAAAAAAAAAAAAAACTGATCCACAAGATCTGAAGAGTTCATCAGTAATCACCTGTTACATTTATAAATAAATCAAAAAGTAATTTTAAACCTATCTCCTAACTCCTAACACCGTGGCAAATACTTCTGTAATGGGCAAGGGGCACATTAGGAAAGTTTCTCAGATGAAGGTGGGTAAGAAAGAATAACCTTAGCTAAATTTGCCTCCCCGTATAGCAGAAACAGGTGGAAAAAGGCAGAATAATCTTAACACATCTCTAACAGGGCCAAAGGCAGCTATGGAACAATGTGAAAGGTGTCAGAAGGCATTTTACAAGAACCACACAGAAAAGCATGCTATTGATGGTGCAGTAGTTAACAGCGTGGGTTCCAGAGCAAGCTTCCATGGTTTGAATCTAACTCTACTACTTGCAAGTTCCACTGACCTTGGACCAGTTAAAGTCTTTGAGTGCCTCAGTTTCCTAAAATAATGGGGATAAAATATGATCTGTCTCACTTAGTGGTTGTAAAAATTTAATGAGCTAATACTTACAAAAAGCATCAAATAAGGCCTGACACACAAGTACCACATAACTGTTAAATAAGTAAAATATTATTGAGAGAAAGAAAAGATCTCTGTCATGCTAAAGGTTCCTAAAGTGCTGACAGAATTTAAATGGGATTGGGAAATACGTTAATTTTCCCCTTTCCACTGATTCTCTCCCTGTTGCTACAAACATTCTAAGATCTCAACCATTCTAAAAATTAAAACTGACAAATGGTCTCCTACTTTGTTAACCCCCTGTAAAAATCTCCTCTCTCTTTACCTTCATTGATAAATTTTTTAAGAATCATACACATGTGTACCTATTACTTGTTCATAATCATTCATTCTCCTGCCACTCAAAACCTAGCTCTAGCCCCCAACATTCTGCCCAGAGCACCTCAAATAGCTTAACGCCTAAATCTAACAACCCTTTTTAATCAGTCAGCGTCCTCTCATTTTTCTAGAAAATCAAAAATTATTCACTCATTCTCTCATCACGATTTTCTCCTGTCTAGGCTATGTGACTTATCAGAATGCTGACTTCTGGAAGCAAGGGACTTTCTTCCTCACACCTACATCTCTTGGTATTGACTAGTGTGTCAAAAATTAAATTGCTTTGTTAGACTCGGCTTTCTACCACTGTGTGAGATGGCCCCCAAGATTCCCACCTCTGGTGTATATAACCCATCTCAATCCCTCCTCCTAAACAGGGGCAGGACTTTGAAATGATGGAGTTCATTTCTGTGATTAGATTATGTTACGTGACAAAGAGGGATTTGACAGATATAATTAAGACCCCCAAATCAGTCGCTTTGAGTTAATCAAAGGGGAGCTTATCTTGAGTGGGCCTGACCTAATCAGAGAAGCCATTAAAAGAAACCGGGCCCTTTGAGACAGAAGAAATTCAAATCCTAAAAGATATTCTACTGCAGTGCATGAAAAAGTAAGCTCCCATGTTGTGAAAGGCTTTAAGAAGGAGGCCATGTGGCATTGACCATCTAGGGGCTGAGTGGTCATTGCCTAACAGTTAACAAGATAATTGAGACCTCAAGCCTTTAAGTACAAGGAAATAAATCCTACCAACAGGAGGGATTAAGAAAGTGGATCTTTCCATAATCAAGTATCCAGATAAGAACACATGCAACTGAAACCTTGATTTCAGCCTTGAGGGACTCTTCAAAGAGAAGCCAGGTAATATATGCCAGATTCCGAGCCAGGAAAACTGTGAGATAATAAATGTGGGTTCTTTTAAGCCCCTGGGTTGATGGTAATTTGTTACACAGCAAGAGAAATCTAAGATATAACTTGTCCTACTTCCTTCTGACTCCATTTTCTCCTCTGACTCTGTTGCTCTCACCTAACACCAAAATCAATACAGGGTGTTTTTTTCTGTCAACGCTCTTCAAAGTGCTGATATATAGATGAATCACTTTAATAAGCATCTATATGCAGATATCCCTATATCTCCAGACGATTCTTCACTCTTAAGTCCATGTCCTATTTTTCCTGTTGCCCAAGCCTCAGCTCCACTGGGGCACCAAACTCCTTATTTGATGGGTCCAAAATCTACCTCGTGATCATCCCTTCTATTTCTTGCTCAAAGTATCTCCTCCTAATTGCGCCAATCCTGCTCATGACATCTCCATTCTTCCAACATTTAGTCTGCGAGTACCACTAGGAGACTTCCTTCTTCCCTTTCCATGATTAGAACAAATAGTTGGCCAAATCCGATTGGCTTTTAATAACACAGTTCAAGTGCAAGCCTTCTTTTCTGTTCTCAATGGAATTCAGACCCTTATTACTACTGGTCTGGCCTTTTTCCTAATTTGTCAAAAACCGATTTTAAAATCTTTAATATTTACAAGTAGGACTTACAAAAGGCAGTGGAATTAACATTGCTTCAAATGAGCTCTCAAAGTCCAAACACACGTAAGTTTCGAATCTCAGCTCTGTCAATTGCAAGAATTTTTTAACCTCTCTGGGCCTCAGTTTCCTATATGATTATTGAAGAAGATAACATTTACCTCGCAGGGTTATCATGAGGATTACATGAAAAACAATCCAATAAATGGTAGCTGTTCTAAATATTACCTGGAATACTGGCAACAGGGCTACTTTCCCTGTCAATCAGGCTTGAAAGCTTAACAAAGCCTCCGATTCCTCTTTCTACGTCTCCTGACTAAACCGTCAGGGTGACCTTGACCAATGTCTTGCATTATAACTTCATCAGAACACGTTTTGAGTCTCTATTCAGCTTGTAAGCTCTTGGAGAATGTTAACAATATTGCTTATTTATCCTCGACTCCCTGAACTCTGACTATTAAATACTGATAAATGCTGAAGAAGAAATTGGGAAGTGGTTAAAATGGAAACATGGCAGCATAGAGTAGGAGGGCAGAAAAGTAAATGAAAAGGGTAAATGTAATGGCAGGCTTCATCTCAGCTAAAATCAAAGTGAAGCAAAGATGTCCCTGTGTGCTGAGTTTACTCTTCATGAGCAATTCCTCTTGGGATATATGTGCCATTACTGAAATCAGACCTTCTGGATATTTATAATTTTCCCATGGGAGGAAGAAGGCAGATACTAGTGTCATTCAATTCATCACATGCAACCCAAAGAAAATACTCAATATTAATGAAATTATTTTGTAAAGAAGGGAAAGAATAAAGTAATTGCATATGCTTGACAACTTTCAGTTAGCCCACTTGCCCCAAAGGTATAAACGGTTGAAAATCTTTTCCCTTCTGCAGCTGAGAATATCTCTATGTAATGGGAAAACTTCAAACCATGTTGCTAAAGAGATGACGGCACTGAGATCTAGTGATTGTATTAGCAAGCCTTTACTTGGAGTGTGTGACAGTGACACAACTTTATTTTCTGTCAAAAGCTGGGGACGCAGCATTCATAAAAATTTATAAAAATTCTGGTTTGAATTTATGACAAGGCAGAAGGCATCAGTTAAAATTTTTATAAATGCCTTCTTTAAAGAGAGTTAAAAGAGTTTTCACTGAATTCTTCTACCCATCATTGTCAGAGAATCAGAAAAGAAAAAAAAATAAAAGACCTAAAAGTGCCTATGTTCTGGTCAATATCTGAGTAGGTAAAAACTTATAAACTTGTGTAGAAAGAGCATTGCAGAGAGGAGAAAGAGCTGAAGATGTAGATGGATTTCAAAGAAACACAAGCAGGAAAGAGATAAGGAGTTTGGATAAGTTTCACATACAGGTCCAACAGCTTCAGATCCTATAGGGGATGGAGACACAAGAGAAATAAAGGTTCTAGTTGGCTTTGCCAGATAGACCTGCAGATAGAACAGGCAAAGCCCCTACAAGAGCATCTCCAGTCAGTAGTTCTAACCTGGCTTTTCCTTACAGATGTGCATCATGAAGAGATGAATGGTACTCTGATAATGCTCTTCAGGATAGTGGGGAGGGCAGGAGAGAACTTACAATCCAGATGTGCTGCAGATGAAGGTGAGAAGGTAAAGAGAGGCTAAAAAGATTACTATTGGTTGAGAATACTTATATGTGATTTTATATACATTATCCCCACCACAACTCTCTGGGATAACAATCATTGTACAGGTGTGGAAGCAGAGGCACCAAGAGGCTAAGTGAGAAGGTAA
>NW_006440638.1:18878121-18880193 GCF_000325575.1 Pteropus alecto | reverse complement strand
ATTCCTGAGAGAAGCTTACCTCTCTGAGCCTCTGATGGTCAACGTGGTCACGTGACTTGCATGGAATGTGAATGGAAGATAGTTCGTCAGTTCTAAGCTTACAACTTAAGTAGTTTTCTCCTTTGTACCTCTGGTTGCTTCTGACCGTGAAAACATGTTCCAGGTAACTCTAAAGCCTCCATCCTGGGCACAAATATAAGGCAGGTAGAGCAGAGCCCCCGTGCCCCACCTGCAGGCTTGCAGTATAAAAAGAGGTCCCCAGCAGCTCTACTGTGAGGATATAATGACATTGTCACATCCCACTAATACAGTGAGTAACCAGTTTATTGAGGTGTTTGAAAAGGAGTTTTTTCTTAAGTGCCACTTAGTAGCACTTGGCACCAAAACTGAAACACAGAAGCCATTTTCTAAACAAATGTTTGTTTTCTTCTTGCTCAGAAAGAGTGAGAAAAGTTTAATATAGAAACCTATCTCTGATTTCCACCTCTTAAATTCTAAACATAGTATAGTTATTTGGTATGTTTTAATTCTGAGAAAATTTGATTCTTACAGTGTACCTCATTTTACTCTTGTTTCTTGTGGTTTATGGTCGAAGTTTTTGGTTTTTCACCCTCCTTTAAGCCACCTTCTTGTGCTAATTTTACAAATCGCATTAACTAAAAAGATTGCATTTTATTCTTTTACATCATTATCTACCCAATCAGTGTACTTTATTTTCCATATTTTTGTAAATCTCACAGGGTATTTTTTATGTTTCTGCTTCCTGTACTTACCTGCATCAAGTTTAGATAATAGTCATTGTCAGCACCTAGCTGATCGAGAAGGGAAGTTTTCAGTGGTGAGACGCCCAGCTAAAAGAACGCAATAGGAGCCGACATGAGAGCAAAACGCAAGCACAAACTTTATTGCAAGGAGTGCGCTTCTGCATTGGGGGACCTCATGGGCTTTATATATGCCAGAGAGCAATAGTGGCATTCTGCCACACATTCGCGGTACAACAAACTGAATCATTCTTACATAAGCTAGGCACAGGCGCACTACTGCATTTAATGTAACATACTAGATCCAGGGTCCTGTCCCTAGCCGCAAGCCTGGATCACAGTCAAACCTGGGGTCAGCCAGGCCTGGGGCCCACAGTCACTGACTCTTTGATGACTTGAAGCTTTTACTCAACACTGTGGGATTACACCCGTAATAGGGTTTGATGTACTCTACTAATCAAAGATCTCTATCACTTCCATAAGTTTTCATCCTTTGAGCTGAAGCCAATAATTTTGAGGACAGTGAGTTTCAGAGCAGCGATAATCCTTGATTATTCCAAAGGAAGAATATGCCCTCTTTTCTCAGTCTTCGTTTTCCTGAATATTTTTTCCTTTCCCTTTTCCTTTAACCTCATGATTCAAAATAAATTACTATTAACTTCATCCTTTCCCTTAAATCTATTATTCTTGTGTCATTTCCTTTTATGACGTTGGCCTGATAATTTAGTATTCAAATTTTCCTGATTAACAACTAACACATTACAGGAGAGCGAAAGCTCTCTCCATTTAAAAACCTCTGCTAGCTCACCCTTAAGACTCAAATCAATTCCGAATTCCTTAGCATGGCATACCAGGCTGCTTTCTAACTGCCGCACTAGCCTCATCTTTTGCCAACAGCCTCCTCCAATGCATTTTAACACTTCCTATACACGCTTTCCTAAAAATGAACTAACACTTATGCTTTCGGAATATATTTAAGTAATTTTAAACTATTTATTATTTTACTGGCGAAGGAAGGAGGCTCAACAAAGTAAAATATCCTCCCTGAGGCCACATATCTAGTAAATGACAGAACTGTCATACCGAAGCCACTACTTTTTGTCTCCTAAGCACTCCACTCACACCCTGTGCTTTTGCTTACATTGTCCCCTGTGCCTAAAACACTTCTCAAACTCATCCTTGTAGAGAGGACTTACTGGCTCTCTTAATACCAGGCTCAGTCTTCCCGAAATACCTTTTCATGATCACCTTGAGACAAAATTAACCTTTGCTTCATTTGTTTACCCATGGCTCCTTACCTACTTTTACTAG
>NW_006440638.1:18877113-18878109 GCF_000325575.1 Pteropus alecto | reverse complement strand
CCCTATATTTACACCTCTGTTTACCCCATTGCCACACAGCTCCTTGAAGGCAGGGGCCCCATTTTTAATCCTTAGAGCTGAGCATAGTTCTTGGTGGCCAATAAATGGTGTTGAACCTATTCTGAATAACAGGAAAATCTAGATACCTCTTTGCATTTTCAAAGGAAAGGACCAAATGGAGAAAAATGTGTGTAAAATGGATCCATATTGGTTATCTATAATATTATGTGGGTTCCATATAATATATGGGTTATAAATGTAGATAACCCATCGGGTTAATAGGATACTACATAGATAACCCATATGAATGATCTATAACATGTTGATGTAATAAAGATAAAAACTGAGTGAAAAGGAAAATAGTGGCCAAATACATCTCTCTCTGTCATTTTTATCTTAACACAGACCCTTTTAAAAGCCTTTGAAGATGGCTTATCAATACTTCATAAATAAGGGACAACTAAAGTGCACACCACTTTACAAATAAAGACAACTTCTATTCCACAGCTAAACAATTGAGAAGAATCACGGGATCCTTAAGAAGTGTCTTGAAAAACTAGAGCTCCTGGCTTATATAACTCACATAGTTCTACTAGGGGAGAACTTGTAATAGGAATAAAATTAACTTGTCACCACACTAAAAAATGTACCTTCTAACTTCTAATGTCACATTACCCATGCTCATTTATATTTGATGATTTCTTTAAAAAGAGATCAGTAGTTTCACTTTTTTTTTTTTTTTTTTACTTATAAAATAAGGTCAAGACAGATCAAAACACTTGCTGGAAGAGCTGTCAACCAATTGCTTGAATGACAGCTAGTGAGTACCACCCGCCTCTTCCGTACCCTCTTTTTCTCTCAACATTTGCATTTCCCTATGGAAATCTTTCCAAGCTGCATCCCATTGTTCACCTCTCAGTATTTGGAGAATAAATATTTTCTCTTCCAAATCTCTACTGATAGCAAAACCCCAAAGAAAATCTATACTTATAGACA
>NW_006440638.1:18820600-18877075 GCF_000325575.1 Pteropus alecto | reverse complement strand
GTCTTCATGACTATTTCTTTCTCTTTCACTTATTTTCTTCCCTTTCTCCTCCATCCTGTGGGATAGGGACTGGGAGGGGTGCATATGGGATAATTTCAAGGTGGATATCAATCTTACCCACCCCAGGGTAAGAATAATCATGCCATCCTTGTCCTCCACAAGGACCCCTGGAGTAATACTGTCACTGCCACGAAAAATGCTGCCTGATGTACATTAACATGTCTCATGTCAGATTTTAATAATAAATTCGAACTGTCTTTTCAAACCATTTTATTTAATGCCTTGACAGACTTATACTAGTGTTACTCTAGATAAATGCTTGCTTCATCCCAAAGAGATATCAGAAAGAATCATTTCTCTGCAATTTACTTCCGCACGTTACCTGTTAATTATTTTGAAACATTTTGCAGTAGACTGCTTAGTCCCATTTAATAAAAATTATCTTTTAAATTCCTTACCCACTCCCACCCCCATCATAAATTTTACATTTCGTGGTGTAATTTTTGAAATAACATTTTACTAACTACAATATCCATAGTTAAACCAAAAGAAAGAGTTATTATCTGTACCAAAGTTTTTCTCACTTGTAACATATATCAAATGTTTCCTTTTTCAGTTTATTTTACATTGCCTCCAAACAAAAAAAAAATGGGGGTTTAAATAGTATCCCTTGCTTTCTGGGCTATGCAATGAAAAGGGTAATTTACACTGAGCATGACTAAACTGCACAGACTGGACAGAATCAATGGCACAGAAAGAAAGCAGTAATGCATCACAGGACCACCCCTTATGCATCAGTCGGCAGTAAATGTGACTGTGTGCCAGTGGCAAGCCATCAGCCTGCACATTTTCCTCTGTGCTTTGTGCTATCACGTAGGCTATCCAGCTCATACCAGTCTTTGGCCAAAGCCTTGAGAGAAGTAACAGCAAACCATAAACAATCAGTCCTTTAAAAACAATCTTAATGGATAAAGTATGCAAATATAGCCACTGGTATTTCAGGGGAGTCAAACTTATAAATGACTTATTGGAGTTGACTTTTAAGTGAAAAATTTAGATATGATGGCAAGGAAATGTTTCACAATACCCCGATGTGATCCAGGAATTGATGTAGTATTGGGGTATTATATACTTCATGAAGTAATTAAAAAAAAAAAAAAAAAACAGAATTTTTTACCACCAACTTGGTTTATAAAAAATGGTTCAGAGGACTGCTGAAATATCAAAGTAAACATTTTATTTACTTAGGTGAGGAGGCAAGAAGGCTAATGCCTTATGCCTTATAGACCTTCTTTTGGTTCCTTTTCAGAGTGGACACAAATGCCAGATTGAGTTACTTCCAATCAACAACCTAATCGACAAATGTATGTTTGTACCTACTATATGTCAGGCACTGTCCTAGGTTCTGGGAACTCGGAAGTGAACAAAACAGATAAAAAATCCCTGCCCTCATGAAGTACATTCTAATCAATGTATTTTATTCATCTTCACAAATATGAGCTGAGGAGTGTATATTTTCATTTCTAAAGTATTTTATATTAAATAAACTCAATTCATCTTTTATTCATTTTTTGTTTAGAGAACATTGATGTTTAAAAGCCAGTCATCTTCAGAAGATGTTTGCTTGACATCTAGGAAAAGCAATTATAGTCTGAGATTCTTTTAACTACTCATCTACTTCACAAAATGTTATTCTATGAATGAAACTGCACAGACTATAGAAAAAATAAAATAAATTTCCAAGTAGAAATAAAGTAGGCCATCTAATGTCTACCTCCTGTTCTGTACTTTCCTACCTGATTTTATTTTGTATGACATTCTTCTCTGCCCAAGGTTCACAGACGAAGCCCATTAAAACCTCAAGTTCGATACAGCTTTCTTGAAATTGAGATGATCATTTACCTTAAAAACCCATCACCATTGCTTTTGATCAATAGTTGGCGTCAATAAATCTTAGATGAACATGTGGGCAAGACTGTTGGAGCCAGGCAAGGATTTTTCTTAATATAGACATTGGCATCATTTAGGTCGAGAGAAGTTGGGCCGATTTGCAATAAAAGGGAAGTGATTGTATGATACGTCCAAACCGTGAATAAACACTCCATTAAGTTATAAAATTTTATATGCCCTTAGGAGGGCTTCCTGTCAGCCACTTAACTTAGAGGAAAAAAGGAAAGCTCTGCTAATCATTCATTTGGCCAAAACTTACTGAATCCCTGCTCAATGTTCAGCACTACACATCATCATCACTAACGTGTGCTGAGTTTACTGTGCCCCAGACACTGCTTGTCGATTACATGCTTCATCTCATTTAATCAAGGAGCAAATCTGCAAGCTGGGTATAATTTTACCTTCATTTTATACATGAAGTAAATAATATTCAGATCGGTTATGTTGTCTGCTTGCGGTCACACAGCAAATTGAATAATTAAGCACCAAAAGAGGGTCTGTCACTCTCCTAAGCCCATAGTCTCCCCGCCCCAAAGCTTTATTGAAACATAACTGACACATAACATTATGTAAATTTAAAAAGTAGAATGTATTGAATTGGTACACTTACACATTGCAAAATTATTACCACCTAGCTTTAGCTAACACCTTCATGAGTTCACATTTCTTTTTTTGTGAATAGACCACTTAAGATCTACTCTCTTGGTAATTTTCAAGTATTTAATTCAGTATTTACTATAGTCACCTTGTACATTAGATCCCAAACAACTTATAACTGGAAATTTGTACTTTTAGACTAACATTTCGTCTTTCCTCCCACCCCCTCAACCCCTGGTAATCACCATTCTAGTCTGTTTCAGTGAGTTCAGCCTTTTTAGATTCCATGTATAAGTGATACATAGTATTTGTCTTTCTGTCTGACCTATTAGTATAATATCCTTAAGTTTCGTCGATATTATCACAAATGACAAGATTTCCTTCTTTCTCATGGCTGAATAATATTTCATTGTGTATATACCACATCTTCTTCATCCATTTATTGGTTGACAGACACTTAGGTTATGCTTCTACATCTCAGTTACCGTGAATGATGATGCAATAAACATGGGTGTATAAATATGTCTTCGAGATCCTGATCTCATTTCCTTTGGGTATATACTCAGAAGCAGGGTTGCCGGACCCTATGGCAGTTCTGCTCTTAAGTTTCTGAGGAATGTCCATAATGTTTTCCCTAGAGGCTATACCAATTTGCAGTCCCACCAGCAGTGCCCCAGGGTTCCCTTTTCTCCATATTCTCACTGACACTTGTTATTTCTTGTCTTTTGGTAACCACCATTCTAAAAGGTGTGAGGTGATATCTCATCACAGTTTTGATTTGCATTTCCCTGATGAGTAGTGATGTAGAGCACCTATGCATGTACCTGCTGACCATTTGTATGTCATCTTTGGAAAAATCTCTATTCAGTTCCTTTTCCCATTTTTTAATTGAATTTTTTTTTTCTATTGAGTCGTATGAGTTCTTTGTGTATTTTGGACATTCACCTCTTATCAGATACATAGTTGTAACTATTTTATCTCATTTTTTAGACTGACTTTTCAATTTGTTGATGGTTTCCTTTGCTGTGCAGAAGATATTTAGTTTAATGTAGTCCCACTTGTTGATTTTTTTGTTTTGTTGTTTTGTACTTTTGTTGTCAAATCCAAAAAAATCATTGCTAAGATCAATGTCCAGGGGCTTACCCCACATGTTTTCTTCTAAGAGTTTTATGGTTTTCAGTTGATTTCTGTGTGTGGTATAAGACAGCAGGTAAGCCCTCGGTCTTAACTACTCCATCTTACTGTTTCCAAATCGGTTGTTTAATGTGTACATTCATTTGTATCATCGGCCTAGTATTTCTGAGTTGAAAGGACTTAAAGTATCAACTATTGAATAATCATCTTTGGAAGTTCGCCCATCGCCTGATCACATGACTTGTTAAAAGCAGGATAAAACTAGTATTTAGGTTCTAATACAAGCTTGATTCTACTATTCCATATATAACTGTGAATAAATCATAAGAATAACAACAACTAATATTGGTGAATCCAGTATGTGAAAATTTTAAGCACTATATATGTAAAAAAACTAATTTAATCGTCACAACTTTATGAGATGGATCTTACAATTCCCATTTTATAGATTTACAGCTGTGACACAGAAAACTACTTTTCCCAAGAATACAGAGCTACTAAGTGGTGCAGCAAGGACTTGAAAGCAAATCTGACAGCTCCAAAGCCGGTTCTCAACTACTACAGTATTTTGCTTCTTACTAGCAAAAATCCAATTTCCCCAATATATCAAACTTAAAAACAACAACAACAACAACAAAAAAAACCTCAGTTTCTCTATGACACTTCTTTGACCACCCCAGACCAAATTTATGTCCTCTTTTCCTCAGCCATGCTTTGAGGCCTTGACTCTTTTATCTTATCTGCCTGATTCTGTGAACATACACCTCTACCCAAAAGCTCATTGCTCCCGAAATCAGGGATTTTGTCTTTACTTTGAGCTGTAATTTCCAATACCTAACTCTCACAATACACTGACTATAGCAGACAACCAGCAAAAATTTTCAGGACTGAACAGTCAAACAAACAAACAAACAAAAAAGTGACAGGCAGTTAACAAAGATATTCCTAATTCATGTTAGTAAATACAGAAGATTTGCTCACACAAAACAATCCATATCCAAATTCAGGGAAAATCCAGATCTAAATATCATATTTTACAAATAAGTATTTAACTAATAGGTATCTTCCTGATGTAATTTAAGGTAATCGCTATCCCATGCACCAAAATCATGACTTGTCACTTAAATTAATAAATACCCACATACTTCAACAACAACTGCCTGAAATGATATATCATGGTACTTTAGAAATTTTTAAAAGTTAAGAAAGTTCCATATAGTTATATAGGCTAACTATATACTTCTAACTTAAATAACTATTCCTGTTTAATCATCGATTCCCTTTTACCAAGATAGTAGGAAAATAAAAACATTCTCACTGATCACCAATTAATCAGCAAGATTAACTCAAGCCCTCCAATCCCTTTTAAAACATAACGAGTGATGTCCGTGGGGGCCCAGAACACCATTAGCTCAGTTGTATGTTTAACTAGAAATACGTATATCTATTCCCAAGCTTACTCCACTGCGACTGTATTTATATGATATAAACATAACATAAGTTGTTGAAATTTGAATGCAGAAAAGAAATCTGTTGCTTCTACTGCCTTCATGGAATAATAAAATAAATCAAAGTCATGAGAACAATTGGCTTTATATTAGATATAGTAAACTTTACAAGCTGAGAAAAAGCAAAGTCGAATTCCAGAACTGTGCCTTAGGTAGCTTTGCAAGGGTCCACATTTTTGATCCACTTCAAAGAAACCATAGCAGTGCATTATGACTATCACTTATACTAGAAAGTAGAGGTGGAAAGCCAAGTGGCAAATTCATATTCAAACAGGTTCTAGGTCCGACAAAGGACTAGTGGACAGATGCACATTGTGATGTCCTCAGTTAAAATAAATGTTTCCATAGTGTTATTTATTTATTTATTTTTTAAAGCAACATCGATTGCTTTAACCAACAATTTCATTCAATTGACAAAATAGAAGTCATAACTGACCTGGATAAAAGGGCTTCTATTGCACTACATGCAAGTCATGGATGGCTAGAATTCAGGTGAGCTCTGGTCCTGAGCTTGACTTCCAAAATTGTCCTCATTCCATACATTCTCATCCTGTTTTTACCTGTGCTAGATCTGAGATCCTTAGTCTCTCCTCATGTCCTTCATTATAGCTTCTTATGCACAAGTTTTTCCTCCCTCAAACTCTTCTTGGAATGCCTCCAATCACCGTGGATGGCCATTGTTTCCTGCCTGTATGCTTGCTATTCTTCCTACATTTCATTCTACCCCTTGTTCATCTGGTTACAGGCATCGTCTCTTTCTCTTTTCCTGACCCTCCGGTCTTATTCACATCACCTTCTTAGCAGCCCCTTATCACCAAAAACATGCTGGCTCCATTTTTATTTTTACTTGGCTGTGTTCATCTTTGGCTGTATGTACAAGGAGACCAAGAACCATGTTGTTATCATTTACTGTTGGATCCCTAACATCCAGCATTTTGCCTGGCAGAATATAAGTACTCAAATATTTACTTACAGATAAACTAATGAATTTAGGGAATTATTCCCCCAAAATTTCCAAAGACTTAAGTTTTCCCTTTCTCACTTTGTTTTCTGTATGGCACCCTGTGTGAAGCCATGTAGGGCTGTTTCCCTATGCTGGAAGATTTGAAGTAGGACCTTTTACATCCACTTCCAAACTCTGCTCTTTGTTTTGGATATGGGCTCGTAAGAACTGATGTCAGAGGACTGGTGCTCTGACGCATGGCACCCTGAATCACATGGTCTGAGTCAATAATTCTCCTAGGCACGTACATCTCTTTTCTGAGATTACTAACCACCAGAACCACACCAAGCAGCCCAGTAAAATGACAAAGGACACTCGCTTCTTTCTGGGTATTATGTGTCTCCTGACCCTTAAATGTCAAGAATCTCTCCTTTTAAATCCTCAAACTCCTGGAAGGGCAGACAGGCATATGTTGTCTTTTATAGTAAAAAGAATATTACAAAGAGAACATTTTTTTTTGAAACAAACAAACAAACAAAAACTGCTGTTCCAGAGTTAACACATTCACTTCTCTTTAGATTTGTTCAAAAACATCTCCCTTTCCCATTACTTCGTGAGCAAGAGATTCACATACTGTTCTAATGCATAGAAGCTGTGTTAACACTCAGGCTGCTTTCCATCACATTTTAAATCCTTTCCTCTTTCCCAACACTCACTAAAGTACTCTCACCTCTGCTTTACATCTGCAGCCCCGAAACTGGTCACACTCAGTCACAGTATTGCAAGGTCCAACTTGACCTTGCCCCTTGAGTCTATTTTACAGATATAGCAGAGTTAAGAGCATTATTCATTAGTGAGCCAATTTTTTAAAAAAAATATAACCAAAAGGTTCTTAAGGTTCTCTAAGTGGTGCCAGAAACAATTCACCACCTGCGTCTGCATCTCCTCCCCATTCAAATTCCAGAATAGGAATTGGTATCTACCCAGCCATCAGTTATCAAGACCAGAATTTTTCCCAGTCAGAGGGAGATTGGGCTTACTGCATTTCTAAGTCATTTGGTTCCAAATGTCCTGCTGCCTGTCTCTACTTGCAAGATGACATATAAATAAAATATGTTACACAACTGCCATTCTAATTTTTAAAAGAAAATCTAGAGATGTCAAATTAAGCATATACCAAATAACAAAAGTAACCTAAATAATAATAGAGACCATATGTTAAAGATTTACAATGTACCTGCATTATTATTTAATTTTCTCAGCAATCCTATGAGGAATGTATTATTGTTATCATGTCATGAGAAAGCTAAGCATAAAAAACCTTCTGATAATCATAGGGAATATGAATTCATTTATGTCAAATTCCTGGTTCAAACTATGCGGCTCAAAGAATCTCCAAACTTAACTGAACAAGTAAACAAAATGTATACGGATTTATAGTAGTTTTTCTCTAGATTTTTATTTTTACAATTTTCGATGGGGCCACAAATCTCTAGAATTTCTCATTTCAGGATATTTTCTCTGAAGCAGGCTCTCTCACACAAACACTACCTGGCATCTCTCTCCAGTTGTTCAGTTTGGTAGAAATGAACTTAAATGCAAATGATGTGGAGCAATACATTATGTTCAGCATTTAAGGTATTTTGGTGTCTACACTGGAACATGATTCTGATACTCTAGTAAAATGCGACCAGCAAGCCCAACATACTGTGAACTTCTTAGTCATAATAACCGGTAAGAGGAAGTCATCCTTTCTTGGAAATTTGCAAGTTTACCTTTTTGTTTCCGTTTTGTTCTTAGAATTCTTTCAAATTCCAACAAATCTACTAAACATTACTATCTTGACTTGATGGGACAGGTAGAAAAGCAGAATTTTTTTTTTTTTTAAAGGCAGTTGTACACCGAAAGAACTTAACTCTCAATACTTCACCAACATTTGATAAATTATTGATGAGCTCTAGCTTTATACGCTTCAGATTCCTTCTTTATTGTGCTATCAATAAGTTTGACTAGGTCACTTGCCTAATAATAAAATGTCAATGGAGAGAGTTTATTCACAAAACTGTAGAAGTTAACTAAAACTGACTAGAAATTATTAAATAATAAGTATAGGTACTCTTCTTGAAGGTCTTTTCTTGGGAGCAAGAGGAGTCTCCATTCTATTAACAATCATGTAGCTCACTGAATCATTCAAAAAGTGGGCTGGAGAAAACAAGATCTAACCATTTATCATCTCAAACTTCTCTTTAAACAACTGATTCATTTTTTTGTTTACCTTAGAGAATAGGCACAGGAAAAAATCATTTAACCTGTGGAGATCACAACATATAGACACACTATTTAAGAATAGCTACAAACAAACTGATTAATATAATCAAGTCATTTGTCAAGTTATTGTTAAAAATCTTAGACCAAGAATGTCTTTAAGAGTTAATATTTGATATTTAATATATAACATAATTTCTTTCTAGAAGTAAATTTTATGACACACACAGAAATGCCTTTGAAAGTTCAAATTTCTTGTCCTACCTTTCCACTGTCCTTTTGAAAGTTGACTCTTTTCTTCAAATATTATTCTTATCTGTCATTTAGGTCATTTTTTCCTCCCAGTCTTAAAGGGATATACTTCCTTCTGTTTTCAAAACAGATGTAATTTCCTCACAATATCTGACTGCTTTATCATCTAGTTGTGGTACCTGGTTCATTTTCCTAATTAACAAAGACTTTTTACAGAAGATCAAAAGAACTTTTGGTGGTGGGTGGAGAAGTGGTCTAGAGAAAAGGCAAGATCTTACCCAACTGTCTTTAAAAACAAAACAAAACAAAAAACCCTCTAATAGATGAGATAGATCATGTGATTTCCTGGCAGAGGAGAGACTGTCCCCAAACCCTAACGCTACATGATTAGAAGTTGGATAAGAGAAAAGTGCAACATTTTCTTGATATGGTCCTGGTAGCATCACCGCAGATGTGGTTTAGGTATCTTGGCCCCACCTAGTGACTCTATATGGATTATCATCAGTACTCTAGAGAAGTGGTTCTCAAATACTAATAATGCATTTAAACATCACTTAAAGAGCTTATTAAAACATAGTTTCCTGGGTCCCTCTTCCAGAGATTTTTGAATCACTAGGTCTGGATGGGGCCCATGCACTTGTACTTCTAACAAGCTCACAGGTGATATCACACTTTGAAAACCACTCTAGAGCATTCTAATTCCAAAGTACTCAGGGTAAGCTGCGTATATCACTTACCATGCTTCTAAAATCCTATACTTGGATTATCCTGGTTTGCCAGTTTAAGAAGGACTTAGTCTTCAAAGAAACCACACTGCTGCAATAGGAAGTTATCTTTTTTAAAAAAAAAAATGGAACTTACAAAAATGGCTCTCTTCACTTGGAACAGAGAACAAACTGACTCTGGTTTATAAAGGCCTATATCATTCCTGATCCTTCATCATTTGAGAGAGATGTGAGCTGTCTACATGAAAAATGCACATCACACATTCCCAGGAAGCCACTCACAAGGCCAAGTATAATTTTATTTAAACCTGTCTGAACTTGCTTTTCTTATTTTTTCCTGTAGCCACTCATGATTTTTCTTTTCTTTTCAAGAAAGAACTCAAAGACAAAGACAGAGATGTGACTTTACAAAACTAGCAAAGTGTAAAGCAGAGGAAAAAAAAACAAAAAACAAAAACATTTCCGTTTATATCAAGATTCACCCTGTAACCCTCTAGTCATTCTCCTAAGCAAAGAGAAAAACATAAGACCATAATAGCCACTCTTCAAAAATGATTGCATAAAAATCATCTGAAAGCCAGATTGTTCATAACATTTTCCATATCTTTTGTGTGCAAATCCATATGGCCATAAGGTTAGAAGACCAAATATCTAAGAAAAAACAAACATATTCTTTGCTCTAAAGCAGCAACTGCAAACCCAAATGCCTACAACATAAGTAATGTAATTTAACAGATCGCACCAGGAGTAAGGCAAGAGAGAATAGTAGGGACAATGGAGAACTTGAGAGTACTAGTGTTATCTAAAGACAGCTGCTACAAATTAGCTCCAGACCAAAGTCCAATTCTGGGAACATCAATATTTGGGTCATCCCTGGGACTGTTTCTATTGTGTTTATTTCTCCTAGTCCTATTTCTTTACATGTCTAGTGATTTTAAGTTGGATTACAGATGCTATGTATGAAAAACTATTGAGAAACTGGATGATGGTCACTTTCTCCAAAGAAGGTTCATTCATCCTACTCTGGTAGGCAGCCTGAAATGGGAGAGGTCACCTTTACCCAATTCAGGATGCAGCTGACTCAGTTGGCTGGTATTCTGAAAGATTCTGTCAGCCTCTTTTGCTCACAGTTGGATACAGTTTGAAAACCAATGTTTACCAATATCCCTTGCACTTCATCGGCGCTGAACTCCAATCATTTTATCCTCAGCACTATAAGACTATCAAAAACTCTGCTTTGTTTTTCCAGCAATTTGCTCCTTTGCTTCCTATCCTCACACCCTGCAAAGCATAAGAATTAGGCAAATGCCTCAAGGGGAGAAAATGCCCATGATCAGGCTAATTACCCATTATCTATATTCTCTCTGAGATCTTGGCCCTTCAAGTCCTGGCTGTTTTAACAACCCTAAACGCAATGTTTGTGTCTTTAGCCTTGTGAGGCTGCCAAAATTCTTCTGCCTTCTTAGCCTCCTATACACAATATTTTGCCTGGTTTCTCAGCTTTTCATCCCAAGCCAAAAATTCTCAAGTTTCCTGAAGGGAAAAGCAGCTTGTAAAGTACTGGCTCACCACTCTACAGTTCCCTGTACTCTAGGAGTCTTGGTTTTCTTGGCAGCGCTTTGATGTCTTCGAGTTAGGTATGTTTCAGATTTTGTTTACATTTGGCTTTTCTACTATTTTCCAGGAAGCACTGGCTTGTCAAAAGCTACTCCAATTTAACCAGAGGCAGAAGTTGCCAGGTTAATCTAATACAGTACTATAACTACTTCCCAAAGAAATAATGTTTCTTATTCTGAAATTTGGGGCTTAAATTCAAATTTAAACACTTAATTCACATTAGCTATGTAGAAATTATTTTGGTAAGAACTGACTACAAATGTGATAATATAGATTCCATTTCAAACATGACATCAACTAATTCTTTTGGTTCAGTGATCTCCTTTAAGACAGATATGTCAAACAATTTTTGTACTTTGTCAGCAGCCTTAAATTTCAAATAGGTATAAACCAATGTTATAGTTTGGAGTACTTCAGACACTCTAGATAAATATTTGATAATAGATGGATAGTAGGCAAAGAAAGAGTTTCATCTAATATAATAATAAAAAGAAATTACAAGACATGCACCCTTAGGCTTATCAATGAACAAGTTGAGAATGCTGCTGACAGAATATCATTCTCATGGTTGCCAGTAATTGACCCCACTTGAAGCAAAGAGATAGAGATTTAAATGGGAACACCATTTGACTTAAGCCTTTCTTTATAAAATAGTGCCCTGGATGAAGATGAATACAGGAGGGATGGGAAAATAACTAAAGTGTTCCCATTAAATGTATCATCTCCAAATGTGTCTTCTAATATTCATGAGAATTAATCTAAAGAAGAAAGCACAAGAGCAACAAATTCTTGTTATAAATGTTAAAGGCTCGTTGAGATTATTGACCTGTTAGGACAACTAGCTTAAGGAGTAAGGAGCCCTCCACCATGTAGGTATCTGGAGAACACGTGAATGGCTTTGGTATGGGATTATCCATAGTGAATGCTGACTTAAATTCCTCTAGGACTATGACTGACTACATGGCAGGTTTTTGTTGAGAAGGTTCTAGTCTCTTCTGTAACATGCCCAACTTTGTGGGTGTGATTATTGGGAGCAAATACCCAGGCATCTGAATGATGGGGATTTGGAAAGACAACGGAACATAGAATGTTTCCTAAACCAACTCTCTGATTTTCACAATTATCTAGTTTTCAGATTGAGTCCCCCCCACAAAAAAAACTACTTAGGCCTAAAAACAAACAAATAATAATAATAACTTTAGCTTGGTGGACAGTATCAAATAGTATCAACCAATGGCCAAAAAAAAAAAAAAAGAAAAAGAAAAAGAAAAGAAAAGAAAAAAGAAGAAAAGAAAAAAAGAGCATAACCTGTATGTGGCATGCACTATGCTGAGGATATTACATCTGCACAACTCTTCTTGGTAAATACTGTCATAATCCTCAATTTTATAGATGAGGAAAGTAAGGCTCAGAGTTGTTTAGTAATTTACTCAAGGTAGTAAGTGGTAGAGAGTCAACCCGAAACTAGGTTTCTGGATGTCAGGTTTTAAGTCACATGGCTTTAATGGCCTCCTGGACTTCACTGATCATCTTAATGTCTAGCTGTATATTCCCTGAACTTTAATAATGTGACTATGGATAATGGATATGCGCCTTTCCTAGCTGTCTTTAAATTCTGAGCTAAATATAAAATTAATGACATCCTGGGAGCAGTAATTCTTCCTAGCACATTTTGCTAAGAACATAGTTTATGAAATCTTTATATCTACTTGAAATGTGTATATGTACTAAGTCTTGCCAGGAAGTTCATTCTATGGGGATATTACACACGGGCCATGTGAATTGTCGTAAGGGCTAAGAAGCTTTCATTCTAACCAGTCCTTTACCTCCAAGTAATAAGTAATTTATTAGCTTTGGAAAATGAAGCACCTGGTTTATTCCCTTTCACAAGTTTCTAGGGTACACAAAGATCAATCACTTAATACAAAAAAGGGTGGGAGTCAAAAAGGAGAGCTTGTTTAGTATTAAATATTATCAATTTGATTTTTAATATTATAAGTTATAAGGGATATTCAGAAGCAGCTGAAGACATTTGAGTGAAACTAGTCTAGTGAGAGGTTAGATATGGGGTTCGTGATTGCAGCGGGAAGGTGGTGGAGATGTTGAGGGGGACACGAGTCAATATGGGGCTCTTTATGAACTGGGTAGTCCCCATCCCAAGACTTTCAGAGGGAACTCTAGTGAAAATTAATAGGCTCCATGGCGCTGCTATGCCAGCACAGGGACTTGAGCCCAGGTCCAAAGGGATGCCAGATGGCCAGGTGGGTCATCCACAAGCTTGGAATGCCACCACCCCATCACTCCCTATGCAAAAATGCAAAAGTAGTTGATTATTACCCCATCTAATGCTTACTTCTTTGCAGATGTGGAAACCACTGTTCTGCATGCGCAGTTGATCAAAGTCTGACCACTATACAACCTTCTCTGGGTGGCAGTAATGGGCAGTCTGCCATCTCGCCCCCACAGCGCAGGCGCGAACAGATGCTGCTGGGAAAGGAAGTCGCCCGACCCTAAAATGGAAGATTACAGAAGCCCAAGCCTGCCTTTTTCAAAAAAAAATAAGCCTGTGCCCACTTTTCTGCGCAAGCCAGCTTTGTCCCATCTGTAAAAGTAGCACAGCAGAGCAAGCCCCTAAATCGATAGAGAGGACCTTCCTCTCTGTGCTGCCCCCACTTGTGCTGGAGCATAAGCTTAATAAAACTTGTCTGGAAATGTTCCTGGGGTTTCATCTCAATTTCTATCTGGGGAACCCAAGAATCCCAACACTGGTAACACTGGTGGGACTAAGCAGTGGGAATAACCTCAAATTTGTTGGCTTGGAGAAAGCATAAGAATCGCAGATACACAAAGACATAATCAATTCAGATCTATTCAATTTAGATAAGACAGTACAGGGAGAAGGTAAAAGAAAAGCAAAAGGCTCAGGACGGACATAAGGGCGCTCCATATTTGGAAACTAGAAAGATAAAGGAAAATGAATGGCAGAGGAGAGGCGAGTGAGCCAGTGTGTGTGTGGGGGGGAAGTGTTAGAAAATGCTTATTTCTTATAATGGAAGAAAGCTTTCTAACGTAAAACTACTAGTTTCAAAAGAAATTTTTCATAAAATATGCAAATCTTTACCTGAATTAATAGAGAAAATGAAAAAGCTGGTTTCCCTTTAGTAATAACAGAAACATCAAAATCTCTTATTATTGGGAGGAGACTACATAGGCTATTTAAATGAGATTTATAAGTGAATAAAACTTCTTCCAAATTAACTGCTTCCAATAGTTTAGAGTTAAAATGGATACTTGTCATTTTTACAGTATAATAAAAACTTGTTTCTAGGAGTTCTTAAGCCAGAACTCCTAGAAAGATGAAGACAATCACAATACGGAAATGTTTTGAAATAAATATTGGTAAAACAGCAATTAATTAAAAGTATGATATGCTTTTATTACTATTAAAAAATATTTTCACAAAGTTTTGTCTATCTGTCAAGGTTGAACTTAACATATACCCTGTTCTCTCAGCAAAGAGCCAAGGTCAAGAAATCCTTACCATTTTGGGCTGAGGAAACACCCCAAACCAGGAGGACCAACCTGCCCTTGAATATTTGAAAACCCAACCCCCAACCTTCCTCAATGACCTCTTTGTTTCATAAAACCTCAACTTTTCTCTTTCACTGAGACATTTCTCATTAATGAGCATTCCTCCTATTGCAAGGGTCTGAATAAAATCATCTCCTTAATTGTCTGGTGTATTTTATTTTTGACATATTCAACTGTCATAAGTTTCCCCCAAAAAACGTGGCAAGGAATTAATGAGACCACATCACACATACTTTTTTCAGTGTTCATTTCCAGAAGATGTAGTGCCACAACTCCAAGAAAGAATATGAGTCAGTATAATCTAACTTTGCACAAAGATAAACTAGTACAACCGAAAGGTATGTCAAATTTCTTATTTAAATACCAAGGAAAGCAATATCAAGAAAAGAAGCCTGACTCTGAAACAGGAGGCATTTCAAACTTCACACAACTCCACAGGTAGCACTAGGGCATTTCACCAGGGCCAGAAGGTTTAACCAATTCTATGCAATGTAGGGGGAGAGAAAAATCATAGCTTTGGCAAAGGAACAAAGCCTTACTGTGAAGAAGACAACAGTATTGACGTAAAGTCCACATGGGACTCAGGGACCACCCGGTTCCAAATTTCAAAAGCTTCCTGAGTCTCAAATCCCAGGCACAATTCGGTAGAGCAAATCCAATTGATGTTCCAAGAGTTGTGATTTTCTAAAAGTTTATTTTGCTCAGAGAGAAATCATTAAATATATCACACTTTATTTCTATACTTCCGAGAATCTTCTTACACATAAAAGCCCAAATATAAGGGAGAAATGGTCTAGCCACGTGTCATTTTAGGTACTGCATAAGCGAATTTAGACTGCAACAGTAGCAGCCACACTTGATAAAGTGCAGGAAAATTTGCAGCAGTAGCAGCCATACTTGATTTTTTTAAAAGCACTAATTTGTACTATTAATTAGCAAACAATTTCCTGACCATTACACCAAATGATGCATCTACTTTATCTTATTTAAGTCTCAGAAAACCCTACCAGATTCCATTTGACAGATGTGAAAGGTGAGAAAGGCTTCACTGTGTGCCCAAGATGCCTAAGCTGATGGCAAGTAAGTGGTAAGTACTGATTTTTAAGGAAAGATTCGACATGCAGCATTGTTATAGTCAAAGAACATTAGAATTTGTATGAGACTAACAAAATGTGGCCAAATAAAGGTATTTAGAGTAACCAGTTTTACTGATTTGAAACAATGATTAGCAATTGACACATTAATCCTCTGAATGCCAGTGGTAGTTCTAAAGTGTTAGAGCTTGTTTGAAAAGTTTCTTCTCTTAAGTTGATAAATATTGTCTCCAAAATCTTATTTACATTATTTGCTTAGCAACCCCTATTTTCAGGAAGTATAAATCTCCACCTGGTCCCTGAAGAGTTAGCACATATTTTTAATTAAAATGGTCTTGAATAAATTAAATTGTTATTTTTTACAGGTTATATTACTCATAGTATTAACTTCAAGTAAAAGTTTTTAAAACAAGGTGAATTGAAGTTATGCAAATATAGCTGCTTTGTACACCGAAAGATATATCTAAACTTCATTTAAAGATCTGACTCTAAATTATGAAAAAGGGGCGGTGAGTCATTTCTACCGTTTTCATGAATGATTTGCAGCAACAGCAAAGAATGTAAAGATGTGTCAAAAGTTTACAAGTTCATAGTACAAACTGAAAATTTCCTTTAGGAGAAGTTAAAATTAAAAGATTTTGACATTTTGCTCTTTTAAGATCCAAGTTATAGTAACAGACTTGTGTACCTAATGATGCAATTATACGCAGTTGTGAACAGTTTAATTATTATATGTCAGAGCAGATCTTTTTTTTAAATCGAGTGCCCTACAGAATTTCCATCCCTGAATGCTTCTAACCTGGTTTTGCCATTCTTTCACTATATTAGATTTTGTATAGACACAGAGGACTGTTCTTTACTTTAAAATAGTTCTATCAAAATTCTTTCACTTGATCTTTAAAGTCTTAAAGGCTAGGTACCACTTTCTCAGCATCCACTCTGCAGAGGGACTGAACTCATTCCTTCATACTTTCCAAGGCTTCAATGCCTCCTACCTGCCAGGCACTAGGCTAGGATGTGAGACAGATACGTGCAAGAGGTCACAGGATCTTACTGACCAACAAGGGGACTGTGAACAAACAGGGAACAGTAAAACAAAGAGGTGTCTTTGGGTCTTGTCTATAAACTCATGTCCCACACTCAGGGTTTAAATCCTAGATTTAGTGACTTTAAATTGTTTCAGCTCTCTAACTCACCCTCTTCATCATCTGGAAAACGAGGGCAATGAGAGTCCCTACCTTACAGAGTTGTTGTGAGGACTAATGAGATGATGATGCAAAGCTTTTAATATAATATCTGGCACATAGTATAGGCTCAATGAATATTAACTGCTATAAGGATGATAATTATTATTACTTTGTGCATTGTAACAAGTGCTGTGATGAGCTAAGTAAAGGATGCTAATAAGAGCATCAAGAAAGAGCAATAAATCTTCCTTGAATGGTTCAGTTTAGACAGACAGAACTGCAAGGGAGAGAATGCCAAGGAATATGTCTCCAATATCTATGAGGGGGAAAAAAATAACCTGAATGTTGTTCAAGAAAAACTTTCAAGAAAAGGTGTCGTGTTCATATAAATGACTATGTCATCTTAAGAAAGCAGTCTGTAGCTACTGATCAAACTAGAACCCAAGCCATGATGATGATTATCATCATCATCATCCATAAATTCATTCGCTGCGTCACATCTTGGCAAAGGAACGCTCATTTGTTACAATTATCCCTTCAGTTTGACATGAAGAAAAAACAACCATAAAGCAACTTCTATTACCCTGGGAAGCTCCTCCAAATAATTAAAATTCTGAAGCACTCCTCATCAAGGGCACGTTCTATTAAATCAGCAGGCTCATGTTTGTTGTTCTTGCAGCACAAGTCCTCGAGCTCGCAAATCCCACAGCACCAAAAGTCATTATTTTTTAACTTAATTTAATTTTTAAGTCCCAAATTCATCTTCCAGAAAGAGTTGCCATTTCATGCACAGGTCTTGAGCTCTTTCTAGGTACTAGTCACTGTGCTACGATTGTTATATACATATCTCATTGCCCACAATCTTTCCAGGGAAATGCTTCTATTACTCAGAGTTTTACAGATAAGAAACTGAGGCACAGAAAGGTTAAGACTCTCACCCAAGTATCATTAGCCCAAACATATTATAGCTGTGATTTGAACCCAACTTTGAACTCAATGTCCTTAGCCACTATGTTATAGCATGTACACCTTGAGAATATATTTTATTTTCTTTCTTTTCTTCTATTCTTTTAAAAAAACAATACTCATGCTCAAAATACAAATTAAGGTAAGGTGGGTGCGAGTGAGATACATTGACGTGAGGAGGTGAACGGGTAGGGAAGGAAAAGGAAAGCAAATTATTCAGCCATTGCAGACAGATATTAAAGAAGACTTCAGGTATGACCCCAATCAGGTTGAGTTTTCATGAAGATCAGAAAGGGCTCTCTTTTTAACCAGAAACTGAACTCAATTTTGAGTCAGGATCTAGACAACAAGGGCCACTCATTTCTTATTAGATTCTAAGGTCTTGTTTTTACCCCCGCCACCCCAATTATTGAGCTTTAGATCAGCAATCATCTCATGGACTTTTACAAGGTGACTGGCTAGCCTTCCTTAAAGAACAGGATAAAGCAACTTATCTACAACAAGTCTCTATAACCAACTAACTGAACTAATTATGAATGAATAGAGGATTGTTGTAACTATGAAAATTAGATAATGTTTTTGTTTAGCACAATACCAGGCACATAGTGGGCACTTAACATATGTTTGCTCAATTAATAATGAAACATTTTATGAATATTATCATGATTCCTAAAGAGAGTCATTTCACTAGTATGGTAGAAATGTCATATACTTGATGCCCTTCTCTCAAGATTGTGCAACCTAAGAGAGAAATAACTAAAATAAATGACTGGCTTCTGCAAATGAGGAGCCCTGCAAATGCGTGCCCTGTTTGACTTGTGCTAACAGCCACATATTCAACTAGAGAAATATTATTTTAATAAAAAGTTAGTCAATAGGGATAGATGGGCCAGGATTAGGCTGGCAACAGAGAAAGGAAATTCATAAAGTGGAAAAAATAATCATTTTATTTTAAAAGATCAAAATCCATTATTAGACAAACTCACTTACCAAACACAGCTTCAATTAAATACCATAAACAATTAGGTAAACTGAGTCTGACAATGGTTGGACGCATGCAATGAACTGATTAATTTAACTAGTCAATTCTACCAAAAGATATCCAATCCATGCACAGTGAGCTAGACTAGCAGAAAGAGTTGGCATATAAAGAGCCTCCAGACTCCATTAATTCACATTTGATCAGATGCCCCTGGATGTTGGCTCACAGCTGGATTTGTACAACACAAAATACACAGAGTTGCATTTAAATATTTATAAGTATAAATATTTAAAAGGGTATGTTTTTTACTTATTGTGTAACTCGGGAAAAATGGTTACAGAACTTTTGGTACCTCAAATTAGGACTGCCCTCAAGTCTTTGCTGAAGAAAAAAAATAATATTAATTTCACGCCCACTCTGTCACACCCACCCTTGCTCACTTCCCAAGACCACAAATGAATTGTTACTTCCTTGACAGGCTGACTTTAGACAAAACTGTCGGTTCTGCAAAGTCACACTTTAGGGAACTCTATGTCCCTTCTTAAAGACAACACTAAATGTGAACTAACCTATTTAGGCTCTTGCCCCAAAGATTTCAGCATTAATTCGACTTCCCCATAATTCACTGTACTGAAGCAAATTAAATTAATGGCAGCAGCAGCAGCATGGAATCCTTTAAACCTCTCTGGGCTTGTTCCTTTGATTAGCCCAGATCAAGGAAGCTGCAACTATTTGCAGGCCGATTAGAGGGGCTGCCTTTTTTACTGCCATCAGTGCTGAAGTCTGAAAGGTCATGTGTGTTGACATCTTACCCCTGTCCATCTGTGACAGTTTACATTGACATTATTCATAAAAGAGGGTTTTTAATACAGCAAGAGGACCATATGCATCAGGAAGCATAAAGTCACCCTTACACATTTCTAATAAAGGTACTGAGCAGGTTTGTGCATATCTGCTTTGTCGACACACCCTGACTGTCACCTCCTGCCAATAACTGATGCAGGAAATCAGCATTCTGATACTCTGAGGGGCACTACTGGTCTTCAGGGTCACACTGCATTCAATTATGTTCTTCATGCTTTGGCGGCTAGGCTGCATTTTATTACTCTTTAATCTTTGGTGGAAAGAAAAGCAGTTATTATAATGTGTTTATTAGTGATTCCCAAATCTAGCTTCATCGAAATCACCTGGACTTTTTATTTTAAAAGAAATTTTCGAAACAGCTTCCCAAGCCTCCCCTAGAGCTATTGATTAAGTATCTCTTGAGGACTGGGCCAAGGAAGCTATAGTTTCCAAAAGCTCCCAATGTGATTCTAGCAATGACCCAGTTCAAGGAATCATTGGCATATGTCATAATGCAAAGGTGGAAGAAAGTACACAGGAACAAAATAAATAACAATGTTCAGTTAACTTAAATGAGTAGATTGTGAAACTCAGGCTACCTGGGGTTAAAATCTCACTCTCCAACAGCTAGTAAGGTAGATAAATTACTGAATCTCTCTGTGTCTCAATGTTCCTCACTTTTAAAATGGGGTTAATGACACCTACCACATATGCATGTACGTAAAGTACTTAACATTGGGACAGAATCATAGGAAGCTACTCAAAAGTATAATTATTTTTCAACCAGACTACAGAAGTTCTAGAAAACAAAGTTCATTGTAGAGTAAAAAATTTTCCACAAAACAGAGTAGTTTTTTCCTCTCATTCAATTCTTTACACTTAATACCATACTTCATGTGGATTAGTCTGAACATAATGAATACATTAGGATTAAAAATTGCATTACTTAATAATTTACTTAATACCAAGGCACCATCAATTCACTAATATATTTTCTAGAATTCAAAAAAGAAAACACCAATGTGATGATCGTAAACTGCATCCTAATTTCAGAAATGTTAAAATGCAGATGGAAGAATCTAATGCTGTAGACCCAGAAAAATCTGTATTAAAAGGCTACATGTGCCAACCATACAAATTCTCCTGAGTTGCAATCAGCCAAACAAAAATCCTACAATATTCCAGAGTCAATTACTTTGGGAAACACTGCCAATTATAGCCTTACTCCTCACATCCCTCATTTTGAAGGTTCAGAATATCACACCTGAAGACTGAGAAGTCTTTCTTTTAACAGATATACTAACTAAACCTGTCACGAACTTTCCTCATCCTTTGTGGAATAAACCTGGTCAGGACACATTTTGAGAAACATTAAAATAAGGCAAAGTTTCTTGGCTGCTCTAATTATGAAAATCTTTGTCTAAATATCTGTCTTGTTAAAATGCAAGATCTAAGGGAAAGGAGATTCATGTCTTTAGACTAACCACAAGAATCACAGCTTCCTTCCAAGAAAAATAAGACTTTTGTTGTTGTTGTTGTTTACTGGATTTTTAAAAAAGAACTATGAAGAAACAGTAAGTAGAGTCATTACTTTTCTTGAGAAACTTTATAAGTTGAGGACCTTATTGAACATTTATAATGCGTGATTTGACAAATAGACTTTTTTTTTATGTTTTAAATATCCCAATAATAAGATTAAAAATCTAGGGACTGTTTATTCAGACCTTGCTAAAATAAATACATTCAATAAACACAGACTACAGACAGCTTTAATTTTACATGTGAGCCAGGAGGATCCATTTCTCCCAAAACATGTATCACCCCATATGTGCTGTGATTTACAATCCCCAAAGCATTAAAGTTTAAATTGTGAATCTACGGTTTTGGATTCATTGGAATTCTGATCCTATAGTCACTCTAAAATAGATGCAGGCTAGAAGTCTCACATTTTAAAGCCAGATGGCCTATATCAGCTAAATATTTTTTGTTTCTTCGTTCAGAAAAATATTCATGTTGGAAGTAGTCAATTAATTTAAATAGATAAGAATTTAAGGGATCCTTAGTCATCAATCCCAAACTTAGGACACTAATTAAAGAAAATGTATGTTTGGATTAAGTTTAAAAATTACAAAAGGAATATACATAACAATCTTGACACACAACCTTTTCTTAAGAAAATTCCCTCGATATTAAGGGAAAAAACAAAACTACTCTTCTCCATTCCCCTGTGTAATCAAATAATAACTTTTCCTTCACACTGAAAAAATGAGATCTTTACTTGAACTACTTCTGGAAGCACCCGAAAAGGTCTGATTATTGCATTGAATTGCCTGGTATTCAATGTTATTCGATAGTGAGTCTTGATTATGATTATCCTTTTGATTAAAAAATATATTTAAAAAAATCCAGTTCTACCATTTCTAATCTTAGATTGGTAGAAAGTGTCTACTCAAGACCTGGACTATATTATTCAACATTCTTAAACAAACATGACTCTTGGGATTGCTCTAAGAGAGATGTAAATACATGTAAATATACATAGAAAGACTCCCCAGCAGTCCCTGGAGATGTTACCATACTGAGTCATTCTGCTAAATGAAATCTAGCAACTACTAAGATGGATTGCAACTTCATTCTCTTCATTATATTTAACATCTCCTTTCTTTAAGATGAAAGGTGGCAGATCTATAACAGCCTTAAAAAGCATGTTATGTCATAGTGGGATCTTCTCTCCAGCACTATAAGAAATGTTCAGCTCTACACAGCATGACCACTTCAAATTAATCCTCATTTGAGATAAAAGGGCTAGAGACTTTTTCCTTTTCACTTCCACATTTGCTCATTAAGCATTCAACGTTAGTTTCTCACCTGACAATCTTAGAAAAGAGACCATCGTTTTATTTAGGGCAAAGGTGTTCAGCGGCAGTCAGGGGCAGGCCAAGAATGAGAGACCCCAGATAAGACCTAACAAGAGACCTCTACTTTGAACCTATTTGATAAACTGAGCTTTCACATAAGATTATGAGTGATAAAAAAAGGAATGTGAAGTCTAAAAATCCGAAACTCTCTAGTTTAGTGGAAGTAGGACACACATGCAAGACAAGACTCATCCCTGCATTAGGGTCAGGATCCTGGGTAGGATGCCCTATTTGCTGAGACAGTTCTTGTACCTAAAGGCCCAAAACTAAGGGCCACCTTATAGAGAGTAAGCACCCTGACTGCCAGATAAGAACTACCAACATCTCTGTGCCACAAGCACACTTCTGAATCCTATTACTGACTCAAACACTGATTCAGACAGAGGTTGAAGCATTTACAGTTTGCCTAACATAGTGGTGGTCTACACTGAATGGATGCCAATGAAGGGCTAGGCACTGTGCCAGAAGCAGGGGGACACTCTTAAACTACACTCGTAGTCAGGAGTCAGCAATCCCTCTTTACCTGGAGTTTACAGTCAATGGAAGGATGGTCATTAATCAAATAATAAAAAGAGCTACCACATAATGGGCCTTTTCTATGCATCGGGCACCATTCTACTATCCCCTCATTTAATCCTTACCATACCTCAAAGAATGAGGTGCTCTGACATCTCCATTTTACAGAAGAGGCACAAAGAGGTCACAGGACTTGCTAAGGGGCCCATTTTGGTTTGAGGTTCATTTGCATGGCTTGAGTTTCCAGACTCCCAACCATAATAGCCTATCTCTTCTCTCATATATTATCACCAAATGCAAATGTGGCTGAGAGAAGTCCTCAAAAGAAAGGCATGTGATGCTAAGAGTCTGTAATCTCTTAGAGATTTGACCTAGACATGGTCAAATGGCATTTGACCTAGACTGCTGAAATGACATTTGAGCTGAGAACTGGAGGAACTGTGTGAAGAGAGGGGAGAGCATCTGGCCAAAGGTAAAAGCATCCCCGAAGGACCTATGGGGGGAAAGGGCATAGTGAGCATGGAGGACTAAAATTCAGCCCTTTGGGACAGAGAGCATGGGGAGAGTGGAGAGCATGAAGGACAGTAGATGGCAGGAAGAAAGGCACATCAGAGCCATGATGGGTAGGGCCCCGCCAGCCACTGTAAGGGATTTTGTGTTTATCCTAAAACTAACAGGAAGTCAGTGCTGGGAGGTCACTTGGCCATATATTTGTTTCAAAAGAACTCCCTGGCTGTATCACCACACACAAACAGTGAGAATCTTCTGACCACATGAGGACTGACCCAGCACAGTCTTCCCCCGCAGACAGACCAACGATGATCCTTTTCTGGATCATTTCCTATGTTCCCCACCATGTCTTCATAGCCTGCCATTGACTGACCACCTGTGCACTGAGCCTCACTGAGGAAGTAACCACTCTAGCTAATTCTACCCGAGTTTCATCATGTGGGACAACACATTAGCTTCTTAGACTTTAGCATGTAAGGGTAACTTTGTGGATAGAAAAGTTTAAAATGATGCTTCTGTCTTCAAAACCTTTTCTTTGTTTGTAGGTGGCAGAAGAAGACAGATATCATATCACATTATTGATACTGTGGGACATTTGTTCACACTTAAAAAGCAGTTAGATGTTTCTTGATGTAAATGTTGAGAAGAAAAAAAATCCTGTTTTTATTATCTCTTGAGAGTCAGGTTTGATTTTTTTTTTTTTGCAAATCAGTGAAAAATTATATCTCTATATTTATTTCTCTGAAAATAATCTTTCTTGTTTTGGTTTATAAGGATTTCACCACATTTATAAGGATTTAATCACATTGGACCAGCCACTGAACCCTAACCAAGGGTAGAACTCTGTGAAACTCAGTCTTTCAATCAAAACTACTGTCCTTAAAACTATAACTCCTTTGATGGTGGTTAAATACACATGATTGCACCCTCTCTTCATCCCTTCCTCCATTACTTTCTCTTTGAAGAGAAGGAAACCTTAACTAAGTCTATCATTTGTCAGTGAAAAAATGCATAAAATTCTGAATTCTAATAATCTTGCAAAGCTGTATGTCCAAAGAGATGGCATTAAATGTAGACGTGACTTTAATCAAAAGAACTCGGGCGCAAGTCAATCGAGGCTCTAACTTTAGACAATTTACTTAACCCCTCCGGACTTCAGTGTCCACACATGCAAAATGGAGAAGGTAATAATATCTACATTATACTTTTGTGATAACATTAAATAATCAGCACATGGCCTGGCAAAATAAAGGGTGGTGGTAACAGTTTTTTAGGGTTTTTCTGTTTGTTTGTTTGTTTGTTTTAACCATAAGTCAGTGCAATTTTACCTAAGAACTTTACCTTATCCACCGTTAGTTGGATCCACGGCCCTTCTAGCAAGACTGTTTTTACAAAGAGGGATACCGGAAGCTTATTTTGCAGGAGAGACATATCATTTGTCCATTATCTGCAGAGTTTAGGAGTGTTATCACAACATCTTTACATCTTTAAAAGCCTAGAAGTAAACAGAAGTAAAACCACCTTCTTAATAACCAGCACTATGGCAGAACTGAGCCCACTAAAGATCCTCTCATCTCTTACTCAAAAAGTCGTGACCCAAGGAACAGAAACAGATCTTTCCAGGTTCCCCTGCATTCTTGACGTGAATAAAAAGCCTCCAGGTTAAGTCCATGCCATTGAACTTTTCACTGTTGAAATGGAAGATGAGCAGAGTCAAATTTCAAATAAAGGGGTTAATTTGGTATTAATCGTATTTTTACTAACTTATTAAAGCTAATTTTATACTAAGATGGCATCGTACGACTTCGTCTTTTAAACAATTCATTCTGGGGCTCACTTATTTCTTCAAACTAAATTCCCACTCTTTTTATTCTGCAAAGTTTTGTACAATGTTCTCTTTTAAAAGCAGTCTAGTCTTCGCTGCCTTTCAACTCTTCATCCTTTGTTTTCTCATAGAGAATATAAAAATATTCATAATCCTTCAAGAACTTCTGACAGGATAGGAAAATGCCTTATGTGTCCAAAAGCCCCCAATCCCCAAGACATCTAAGCAAGCTAAGTTTGGGGGAAATTTTAAATAGCAGTAATTATCATATCTCAAATTGCAAGAAAAATAAATGCCTCAAATACCATTATTCATTTAAGTTTTCTGACAACCCGACATTTATCTCCTTTGGTGTTATATTATAGAAATGTCTCTTATTATATTCATTTTACAGAGACTGAGTACTTTTAATACTAATGAGATGCATGTGCCAGAGTTGATCCGTTTCTTAAAAAAAAAAAAAAAAAAAAGAAGTTTGTAAAAGCTAAAGCTATTATGTTGATTACAAACTAAAGTGTTACAGTAAATGAAGCAAAGAAAATTTAACGAATAGGTGTATGCCCGTGAAACGGGTACTTCTCTGTTCTCAAGGTTCTGGTCATAAATATGCACAAACACTGAAAACTCCATCCCCACTTAGATAGCCAATTTCTTTGATAACATTCTATTCAAATCGAACAATAATTAAAGCACTTAATTTGTACCAGCACTGTTCCCAGATTAACTAATGGGCTGAGGGGGGCTAGAGGCAGAGATATCAATTAGGAACCTATTAAAATATTCTGGAGGTGAGGGAAGGGGAGAGAGAGAGAATCTTGAACTTGGGATACATAAGTGGAAATAGCAAAGGGAGATGTGAGAGACACTCTTGAGAGCAAAAGAATAGGATCTGGAGAGACAATATGGGAGAGTGGAGAAGAATATTTCAAGGCTTAAAAAATGTGACAATGGTCATGGAAAAGCCAGTATCCAACAGAACAAATGGAAAATGTGGTGTTTTGGTGGGAAAGATTTTCTTTTGGAAATACTGAGTTTGAGGCACTTGTACATGAAAACCTAACTCCACAGAGAATTGTAGATAACAACACTGGGAGACATATCACAGGCAGAGACATTATTTTGAGAGACAGTTATAGAATCTTACACTCAGAACTGGAAAAAGGCATCACCATCAATTCAAATGCATTTTCTCCCTAAATGCACAGCAGTGACACAACCAGGACAGGGACTATGTCTGCTTACCCAGCAATCAAAAGAGATGAAGTAGATGAGGCCAACAGAGGGCAGAGAGGGTCAATCCTGACCACGCCAATGCCAAAGCAACATTCTCCTCTGGTATAGGATGCCTAAATAATTTTCATCATTAAGCTTTTTTTTTTCCCATCCAGGGAAAAATAAACATGTGTTCATATTATAATAATTTTAAAAACTCAGAATTAGTGAAAAAGTAAGCCTCAGAATCCTAAATCAACTGAATAATATAGCAGTAGAGTATGAATGAATCCCCAAAAGGGGCTTCATTATTATTCATATATAATAAAAACACCAGTCGTGTTTATAGACCAATTTTATAGGGTTAAATTAATGAGTAGTTTTGGAGTGTTCTAGAAATTCCACAGTATTCATTTTTATATTACATTTTTTGTACATGTTAACAATTAGCTAAGAAACTCATTAACTACATCTTCAAAACAGTAAAAATAATGCACAGGAGGCTCAGTTTCACATGTGTTTACTCTCAAGAAATAATCCTAATTTTTAAATAGCATTATTTAAATGGCAAACATAACTGACTGTTAAGATAAGCCAAGTTGAGGTATCTGCCACTTCCCACTTCTAGAAATTTTCTCATGTCAGAAGAGGAAACTTATTTATAATTCTTTGATACAAACCAAGCACTTGGGGAAAAAATGAAAACTAATAATAACAGCAGCAACTGAGGATGCATTATCATATACCAGGCACTGGGGACTCTATATTTATCATCTCTTTACACTTATAAGCATTCCTATCAATTAGGTGTCTTGTGATATCCACTGTACAGACAAGGAAACTAAAGGTCTGGGGAGTTAAGTCATTAAGTTACTTAAATATTTTCCTCCTTGGCTTAAATAACACATGCCATAGGGTCTGAAAAGCATCATCGTTCTAGTCAATCATTTATTTATGTGAGAAACAACAAATAAACATTAAGCTCAACCTAAATAGAAGGCAGATTTAATACTGTGGTTATTACTTTGAAATCAAAACTCCATCCACACCAGAAACCTATACTAGCAAAGCACCCAAGGGCTGACTGGAGGTGGAGGAGCACTTGCAGGCTCAGAACTGCATCAGGCAATGCAAGAACTGGAGGGCTGCACCCGGGAACTCAGGCAGTTTCTAGAAAATCACCAGGTGAAAATATAAGTTTTGTGGCCATTTAGATATACACTTAGACATTTAACCAACTTCCTGGGCATGGCCCACTTAATTCACCTGCCCAAACCTCATGGTCCTCTGGTGTAAACAAAATGGGCATACAAATGGGATCAAATTCCCAGCTTTATTGTCAGTATTACATGAGAAAACACATACAAAGCACTTAGCACAAGAACTAGCATACAATTCACTAAACAATAGAGCTATCATCACCATTACTGTTTCCCCTAGTAACCAGAACCTCAGAGTCAATAGAGCAGGGGTGGTAGAAAAACAGAACTGTGAAGGCAGCCACACTAGTCTTCAAATGCCAAGTCTTTCATTTAGGGGTGCGCATCATTTGCAAAGTGACTCAATATCCCTGAACTTCATTGTTCCTGGGAGAAAGATAGAAATAAAAATGTTCCCTTTGTAGGAAACAGAAAAAGAGAGCCAATGTGTCAAAAGTACCATGAATAGACCCTGGAACATAGAAAGTACTATTAGTATGAAGATGCTTTAAACACTAAAACCAAACCCCAATCGCAGGCCGTAGAGGGGAATGTCAATGTCAAATAAAAACAGACTTAGGTAAAGACAGACTTTATTTGAAAAGATGATTGGGATAAGGGGAGGAGGACTTATAATAGGAAGGGGAGACTATTGCAATAGGGAGAGAGTTCTGACCATGAGATCCAAAAATGCTTCAAAAGTCAGGCAGATAGGAATTGTCTTTTCTAGGGGGAAGCAAACAAATCTAGAAAGAACCAATTGTAGGTAAGTGGGATCAACAAGTGGCAGGACTGGAAAACTAATCAGGGAAAGTTTTTCCCTGAGGTCTGCCAATTTGGGAAGGGGGCTTTCAGGAGAGGCTGTTCTGAATTCCAATAGCTCAAGGGTAGGCCAAAGTTCATGGGCCTCAGAGAAGGAGAGAAGCCTGAGTAAAGTTTGGTCAATTTAAGTTAGCAATTATTTGTTCAGAGAGTATGAATGGTTCAGGCAAAAACAAAGGAGAATGTGAAAGGTCTGTGTCTGGCTTTGCCACTGCAACACTAGAGGGGCATCCATCCATTAGTCTTATCCAGGCCATATGGCAAGAGTGGTTCTTTGCAAGCCTTTTTCCTGAACACAAACGGTAGGGGATTCCTTTCTTTATCTAATTCTGTTTTCCAAGAACATGGGGCATGAGTAAAGAATAACATTACCATAAACAAAACTATACATATATAGCTCAGGGTTTTTAAGGAAATCACTTATTATGATAGCATATTCAATCATTTTGTTTTCTTCCCAATGAAATTAAGCAACATTTAGTTTAAAAGAAAGTCTGTCTTTAACCCATAAATGGAGAGAAACTATTTTAACTGCTTGAGGATTTTAGAATGTATTTCGTATTTTTTTTTGTCAGTTCTTTGAATGCAATTTCATTGGTTAGAATGTTTTACACATGACCTCAAACATAACAAGAACAACAACAACAACAACAAAACCAGAAAAATCGCTGTTGCAGAAAATGAAGCCTACTAAGAGAATTAGAAGATATTTCATTTCTTTCCTGTCATCATTGCTTTTCTTTGAAGAGAGATGCAAAGAGGGAAGTGCAGTGTTTATGCTCATCTTTGGATTTCTACGAGTTAGGTCGTCTAATAAATCTTCTTTGATACAATTATTATTAGCTTTTGCATTTTGAATGTGTACTCTCTTGCCAGGCATCACACTAAACACATTATGTGGTAATGACTGTAGATCTCTGCACAGCACGAAGAGGGTAGCCTGATTGTTAAAATACTACATATAAACTTTTGCATTCTGGAACTCTCGCAAAGTATCACACATTACCATTCTGATAAATGGATTTTATGCCGGAAGGTCAACTAAAATTTTATATCTATAGCAGTCATTATAGGGATGCAGATATAAACATATTTAGAACATAGATGTGTATTTTAGGAATCAAGTAGAGGATATATTAAACATTTTTATCTTGGTAGGCAGGAGGCTCAGAGTTTGATTTAATGATCATTCTAAAACCTATTATGATTTCACTCAAACTTCTCCAATAAGAGTAGGGAGCAGCATTCTTCCACTCCTTTCATGTTATGAATGAAAGATGAATTATCTTCATCTGGTCAGAGTTCTGTCTGCTTACTTCAGAAAGTAGAAAATGCATAACATAGAGAAGCATGGAGGTTGTCAGTTGAGTAATAGGAGGGAACTTGGTCTTTACTGTAGAAATAATAACAGATACAAAAGTAATAGTGATAATAATGATTAGAACAATAAAAAATATGGCACTGAAACACTGATTGCTCACAGTGTGCCAGGTGCTGGGTAAACTGCTTATTTCACTATCATATGAAATTCTTCCAATAAGCATTAGTTTCACGATCCCCATTTAGAGATAAAGAAATGAGACAGAGTTAAGGTCACACAGTTATCAAGAGTGGAAACTAGGAATTGACCCCAGGCCGTCTGACAGCAGGGCCAGTGCCCTTCACAACAGTCAGGTAAAATGATCTGGGTCCTGTCCTGATTGATATATCAGAGAATCTTAGCCAACAAATTTGAGGGTAAGGGAAAGAACAAATTGGAATGAATTTCATTTACTGAAAACATATTATGCTTTGATATAATGTTGTTACCTCCAAACTAGTTACCAAACTATGATCCCTTCATTTCTTAGTGCTTCTTGTGGCAAAGAAATCATACTCTATATAAACAAAGAGTTATATCTGGCAAAAATGTTGGAAGAATGATGATGATCATCATCATAATGATGACGATGATGACGATGATGACGATGACAGCTACAAAAGCAGCAGCAGCAACAAGAATGCCATTAAAGTTACCACTGTTAATGTGCCAGGAACGATGCTACAGGCATTGCATGTAGCCTTTTCCCCTTCTCTGTGGTGTGTTCCTTCATTTGCCTTACAAAATGCTTTTTACATAAAACAGGCACTCCATTTTTTATATATTAATAACTGAATGAACAAATAAAAGAAACAAGAGAGTATACTGAGGAAGAGAGAAATTATTCACAAGGCATGCTCAAAATTCCCAATGACACAGAGAGTATAATCACACCACATATCAAGTCTGAGCCACATACCACGGAGTGTCCTGTTTAAATGAAATGCAATATAACTATTGCTTTGGGAATAACAGACAGGATCCAGTAAAAGACACTGCATTAATTATATTGTTTTCCATAGAACTTTTCTAAGGTTGCCCAGGACAGCAAAACCGTAGAACATTCATGATGAAACTGTCAAAGAGGACTAGACTTGAGGGACCTTTGGGAGGAAAGAGATTTGAAAATAATGTACTGCCTGCCCATGGTTCAGAGGTGCCTGTCTCTGCAAGTATGACCACATTATTGATTCTCTAAGGAAGAAAGGAAATATGACTTTGTTCCTTAACTGACATCACAGTTACTGTGCTATGCAACAGTGCTCAAAAGCATTTGCCAATATTTTATTCAGATACAAAGCCTATACGAGAAGATCATAACACCAGTTAATTTAAGATGCAGTGGTCTGGAGGCATTGAAAATCTGGGCTAGGGAGTAAATAAATATTTGAAATAGATAAGTCCCTAGAATCAAAGGTCTTGAAATTCTCTGAAAAATGAGAAACCAATAGATCTCTCACCTTTTCATATACAGACCCTAAAACTAGGATCATAACAGCAGTGAGCTCCCAGAAAAAAATTAAAAGTTTACCTCAGAGCTAAAGATAGAGCTATTCCAGAGAACAGTGTTCCTATCATTAATCTTTAATCTAAGACTTGATTGGCCAATTTGAAGTAGCACAACCTGACAAGAACAGTCTCTGTGCACTCATTACAGAGTGTCCTCTTTCCAGTGCCTATATCTACGAACTGATATATGCCATCAACTCTAACAGGAACTTAAAAAAAGGTACAGTTTCCCAAGTATGATAGAAGATATAGTAAATAATTCTAGAGTACTTAAAATGTGAGTATATGTAAATAAAAATAAGTGACTTGATGCTGGAATTTCCGATAGGAACTTTCATTGTTTTGTTTTTTAATTAAAGAGAGGAAGAAAGATCATGCCATATATTAGATGTATTTTACCTTTATGAAGCATAATCTAATTATAAAATAGAGGATTACAAAGAGTTAAGAGTTGAACTGATCATAAAAAGCATATATTTCCCATGCACTACAAACAACCATAATCCCTTGAACAATTCCCCCAAAGATAACATCAAACTTCATTTAGTCAGTTTAGGATCCATCAGCAAATTTAGGCTATCTCCAAATGGGCTTGACAGGGTTGGCAAAGAAAGCATGTGCACAGTCAGTTCTTTCACTGATGACTGAAGATCTATAGGTCAGAAAGGGGCAGGCTCGGATGTCTCCTCCATTAATTATTTAAGGTAATATTCTGGATGCTAGTAAATCCTAACAACTTAAAATATAAACCATTTCATGCTGCAAAAATGTACTTTTGATAAATAAAGTAGAAACACTCCTCTCCAAAAAAAGATATCTTAGAACGCATACTTTATCTTCCAGTGGATATACTTTCACCAAGAAATTTTGATTTAATCATGTATTTTGGATCAACTTAATGATAATAGAGAGGAATTCTCTCATTTATTGCCCCCTTCCTACCCCTATGAACCATCAGCCAATATAGCCATGTAATCAGCCCTCGTACCCAGTTATAGCTGGCACAGAGCTTGTGACAATATGTTCACCATTACTAGTAATAATCACTGGATTTCGAGGTTCTCTGACCTGGCTTTTTTTTTTTTCCCTATTATTATTGTGGTGAATTTCAAGCATATACAGAAATGGATAGACTAGTAAAATAAATCTGGATATACTTACAACTTATCAAAAATGGTCACTCTTGTGTCATGGTCAATTTTACTCTAATCCACTCCTCAATCACATATTACTTGGAAATAAATCATAAGTATATAATTTTTAAATTTATTGGAGTAACACTGGTTAATAACATTATATAAATTTCAGGTGGACAACTTTATGCCTGTATACTCTATTATGTGCACCCCACCTGGTCTAGTCGCCTTCTGTCATCTTGTATTTGACCCCTTTTACCTCTTCCATCCTCCTCCCATCCCCCTTTCCTTCTGAAAATGGCGAGAAACACCATTCTGTATCTAAACAGTCATCATATAATTTCAACTTAACATATTTCTATACATACCTCTATAAAAAGAAAATACTTCAAAAAACTTTTAAAAACCACCTAAAAAATAAGCAGCATTATATATCTTGTAAAATATCTAAAAATTAACAACGACAAAATTAACAATATTAACTATCCAAGAAATGTTAGAATTTCTAACACCTCTATTCAATTTCTAAGAGTCTCATCAATATCTTAAGTCCAAATATGGTTTTTAAAAAACATTACTATTGCCAGTTTTTTTAAGCAACTACAACTTTTCAAAAACATTTATTTAAATGTGCTTTAATTAAAACTACTATCCCATTGCTTTTTCAGAGAAAGATGTCACTAAATGAGATTACACACTGTCAATTTTGCAGGCAGGTTGGGAGTGACTGATTTAGACAGTGTCAACTGATTTCTAATTAAATAATTTCATCACAAGCAAATTGGTTCACTATAAACACCAAGTATATGAAAAATAAAAGTTAATATTTGCTAAGAACTATGTGCGCCAGACCCCTAGTTAATCATCTGATTCTACTTCATTGAATCCTCATAACACACCGTAGAAAAGTTTGATGAGTTCACCAAGGATACCCAGCTAGTAAAGGGCTGAGAAGATACAAGATGCAAGTCAAACCACTCGACTATACTTCCATCACTAACACCATACCCAGCACTTGGGGACAAAAATATAAGACTTCCATGAAGGTAGGCATGAGCAGAGAGAACATTCTGAGCAAGTTACAGAAGCTACTTTAAAGTAGAATGATAAACCAACTCTTTCTGGCTCCTGAAATTTCACAGCTTTTTTTAATTTAATTACTGCTCAGAGTCAGAAACATCAAAGATGGAAATGTTATCCAAGTAGGGATCCACCCATGAAAGCAACAGTTTAAAGAAGTTCAAGTTCTGCCATAAAACTCTTGGAAGTCTTACCTCCCATGTCACATTCTCCCAAGATGTCTTTAAGAAAATGCAAATTTGAAGTGTAGCAATTAATAGGTATAGTTATATACTTCTGCAGGCTATAAATAAACTATCTTGAACTCATTTCTCGATTACTTCATGCTTAGGGTTTTCCCTGGCACCTGGCTATCTCAAACTTGCTAACAGAAAGAGGCCTACTGTAAATTTAAAACATTTCACCATCATATTTTATAGTATAAAATAGTGAGTCCTGAGTTTAGTTCATTGTCTGATAAGTCAGAGATGGAATCTTTAATGTTGAGACATTTATACGGCAATCTTTTTTCCTATTTCCATTTCCCTTTTTCTGCTAGCTCAAAAATATAACCAGGTGACAGAGTTCAAGTTTGTTACCCAGAGAATCTATTTCTCCAATCAAAGCAAAGGGAATCTGGGCGGACTTTCTAAAAGCCTGTTAAAAATATCAAGTGATTAGAGGTTCTCTTTTGTTATTTACAAGACCCTCTGTGAAGCCAACATTCTATAGTCCAAATACAAATGTCCTGTGAAAGAAGAAAAGGCTACAAAGAACTCTGACAAGGTCCCAGAGCTACTCGAAGCATAAAGAGAAGAGCCAGTTTCCCTTGATTTATATATGAACTTTGTTAATCAGGAAATCACAACAGTGGGGGGCCTTGCTGAACAATCCCTTAGTTCCTATGACTGAGCTAAAGGATAGTATTTGAGATGCTCAGTCCATCGACTTATTTATTGAGTCCCTGGTATGTTTCTGGCACTGCTTTAGGTATTGTAGCTCTGTCCTAGTCCTAACTCATGTTTGCTGTGATTTGTTATTTACTTTAGATTATACAGCTTAGGAAACCTCATGGCAAGATTTAAAAATACTTTTTCCTTGTATTTAATTCCAAGTAACCTTATACTTATTCAACCGACATCCATCATAATACCGTTCCTTTAGAGGCAAGATTTAATCAAGGGTAAGGCACCTAGAAGCTAACAGTGTTGCTGCAGTGGGTTCTCAGAGGCCCTCTAGAACTTCAGAGTTGGGGTTAATTCTATGGTACTACATCACAGGAAGGTTTGAGAGACCTGGGAGAGAGCCCAGGGCAGTTAGAATGACAGGGTAGGAGGCACTCCTGGGAACTCAAGGCAACAGCTATTTACAGCAGAAATATTTCAATAGTTTAATAAGCAATATGACTAAACCAGCATTTAAGACTAAATAGAATCTCTGTAGACCCATGTTATCTAGTATCGATTAAAAAAAAAAGAAGTCCAAGTCCTATACTCCGGCAGCTCTCCAGCTAAACGATATTCTCTAGACTGTGGTCTCCAACCTTTTTGGTACAAGGAACCAGTGCTCCTACAAGAATCTAATGCCTGATGATCTGAAGTGGAGCTGAGGCGGTGATGCTAGTGCAGGGGATCTGCTGCAAATATAGATAACGCTTCATTCGCTGGCCCGCCATTCACCACCTGCTGTGCAGCCCAGTTCCTAACAGGCCACAGATTGGTATCAGTCCATGGCTCAGGGGTTCGAAATCTCTGCTCTAGAACAAATAAATACCATGAAGGTTTTACATAAACAGAAAGGACAAGTTATCTTGGACTTTTCAATGTGTTTGTTAAAATCACAGCAAGTACCTATTGTGTAAAGAGTCTAGAAAAAAATTTTCTATTTATTTTCTCCAACAGAACCTTTAATATTCCATATATGATGATTGTTTTGTTGGTCACAAATACTGAAGTCTCTCATTCAAGTCCAATAGGTCAAAAAATCTAAAGAAAGTCCAGGTAAAAGAGTTGGATGTAAAATCAAGATAAGAACTTTGGGTCAAGATTTTATGTAAAACATAAAACTGTAAATGTTTTCCTGAGTAATTTTAAAGACTACAAATGAACAAAGTCTATGCCACCTTCAGTAGTCCCTTTTCAGTTCTAACTCATGTATCCCACACTTCCTGCTATACAGAGGATTTACATGGTGGCTTAAGGATTGAACGACGTGATATCTAATGGCTTAGAATTTCTAAGAGAGAGTGTGAACACTGTTGACAAGTATTAGGGGGAAAAAACATTTTTTCACAATGTATATTACATAATAAATAACATTTGTTAGTAAAAATATTCTTATTATCTTCCCTAAGTAAATATTAATTACTTTCCTCCAGAACAAGAAGAGAGTTCTAATATAATGTTCCTGTTCATTTTACCTTTCCTCTCAGAGATATAGGTCCTGATTGGAAAATTTGAAAAATCAAACTTAAGCTACAACTGAGATAAGGAGCAAATCAACTTTAGGCATAGGAAAACACATACGATATCATTAGGAAGTATGGGCTTGTATTTTCATATTTTAGAAAACAATCAAAATCCTGGCTTCCAACACTAACTTAATGAAGCATTGGTTAAAACTCCCTTTATCAGTGTTTGAATTTTGAAAAGCACACTCAATTAAACAAGGACACCAAGACTAAGATCAAATTAAAGTTTTCTTGAATCTAGCTTACATTATACCTATTTCGCCCAGTCTGTAGCACTGACCCCACATACATTAACTAAAGCCACCAGAGCTCATCCAGGAATCACTCACACTTGCTTCCACCATTCTGCTAAGATACTGACCAGAACATCTGCCTGTTTTAGATAAAGATTCTGTGCACATCTAAATTACATAACGGACATTTAAACTATTATTGTAAAATGAGAAGCAGTTAATATGCTAATTTTTGAGGCTCTCTGCCTAATTTTCATTAGCTTACCCTAATTTCTTATCTTTGGAAGGAAGGACTATGCCTAACTCCTCACCAAAAGATGGCCATGCTCACAGACAGCTAAAAAGTATGAGGAATTCCTTCCACTTCAAATTTTCTGGATACAAAACCAAAGGTACCAAACCAAAGCCATCTGCTTAGAGTTTTTATTATTCTGAGCAAGCTGTCCTATATACTGGTCCTTGGTAATCTTCACGTTATCAAATGAGAGGCAAAAAGTAATGTTTCCAGCTTTAACATTGAATGTTTACATTTGATCTAAATAGGCACTAAATTTCAAAATATAGGAACATGGCCAAGTTCTAAAACTCTTGAATAAACAAATCAACACAAAGAGTGATATTTTACTCGTAATTAGGTAATTATAGCCTTAAGATGACCAATATTCATAATGCTTTCATGAGTTACAGATATGGTTTTAGTCAATCTTCCTCTGTTGTGTGTATAAAGCCAAAAAATGGTACTAGGTTAATATTTTCATAATATTTAGTAGTTAAAGGGTGCAAAATGTCACATTAGAAATCATTACTGCTCCTCTCCCAAAATTCTCACTTTAAAAAGGTAATAAAAATGTAATATAGTTCCCATAAACAGAGCCAATAGCTATTGAACTCAAATTGCGTGCCAAATGTACATTTTATATCCAAATATAAGGTGACATTTATTCTTAAAAATCCATTATTTGTTTACCATAATTATTCTCATTTTTAAAAAGTGGAAACAGAGGCTCAGATAGCTGAATTTATTTCCACAAGGTCATAAATACCCAAGCCCAGGTATCTCTCTAAAACCTCTCTCAACAGACCTGAACATGAAGGAAATGCAGGCAGTGATTTCAATCATATCTCACCTGATTTTATAAAGAAAAATGTAATTAGATTTGTTTCACCTCTTCTCTTCCTTACTAATGCACTAATGTACGTATTAATAACAGCTAGCATTTACTGAGTGTTTTTTTTTTTTTCTCTAAGCTCTTCACGTGAGTTAACTAATTCTCGAAACAATCCTATAGGGTAGGTATTATCATTACATTCATTTACAGCTTAGGCTATAGGTACCAAGTTGTTAACTTGCAGAGGTAGCAAATTCAGGACTTCAAGCAAGGCATTAAGTATAAACAGGGGTTTATACTTTGACCCCTGTGCTACATTACCCTCAACCTCTGAGAGCAAAAGATAATTGCAAGGCAAAGGAAAAAAGTGAGATATGCTAAGACGCAACAAACTAGACCTTCTAACCTGAAAAATATACCTTGCACTCTAGCCCTCCTTACATTTCTAAACTCTGGAACCCTACTGATTCAAAGTAGAAGGCAATCTGGTGGCTCAACAGTAAGTGGACAGAATTAAATGGTGCTAATTTGTTCATTAGAAACTTGTTCAAAGACTTACTAAAAGGCAAACAATAACATACTGAAATATGATCTTAAAATTAAACAATAGCAAACTAGAGTGTATTTACATTTCAAAAAAAAAAAAAAGGAAATAATTCATCAGCAAGACAAAATAGTCAGCCAAACTGACACACAGTTTCTTCTCTCTACATACACACTCTCTTCTCTCAACAGAAAGCAAGGTTATAATAGAAATGCTGACACAACTAACCTTATAATGTTTCATACTGAAAGCTATAATTACATGTTCTAATTGTATACTGGGCAAAAGAAGTGCCAACCAGAGCAAAAACATAGCTAGCTAGAAACAGTCCATCAGAATTCCTTGATTATAGAAAATGCATATGAAATAATATTATCTTCAGTCACAGCCAGAAGATGTCAGACAATCAATTCATATAACATGCCAGCTTAATAAAATCTGCATACAAAATTTATGAATGTTGTAATATTACTTTTATCACAAGTTATTAATGGTCAATTTAATGAACATCTACAGCTGGAGTGCTTTGGTTCTGTATGATATTTTAATCATCCTTAGCCATGGATTTAAACGCATCTCAATTTATAACCATCGGCTATTCAAGATAAGAAAGCCTTTACAGAAGTACCGAGATATTTGGGGTAGACTACCAGTTTCATCTTTATGCTGTTATTGATTTCCTTAAAAGTCATTATAATAGACAGAAACAGAATTAAATGTTCCATTACAATAACCTTTGTTTTAATGGTTATATTAGAACACAAAAGTTTTCTTGAAGTTGTCTTACATGTTTGGTTAGATTAAAACCTTTTAATTCCCTTTCCAATAAAGAACTTTCTAATCTTGTTTACACAAAACAATCCTCCTGAAAGTTATTATCTTCTAAAAAAAGTATCCTGATTGAGTGTTGATATCTTACATAAATATTCTTGGAAATTAATATGTCGTGTTCCTTAACAAAATGTCCGTCTTCTTTTTTTTTTTGACATATTCTTTTAAAAACCTATTGTGTTCTAGTCTACATTTCCCAGAGATTCTTAGCTAAAACTAAATTTTACTACATTGTGCATGTATGGACGAAACAGGCAACATTTAAGAAAACAGAGAAACAATGGATACGGACACTCGGAGTTTAAAATGTTGATATCTATCTATTGCCACAAAGTCAGATAACTAAGTGATTTTTGTGTTTTAGCTTTAGTGGTTTAGTATAAAAACCACAGTCATTTTGGGGAGTCATCTCAATGATCTGGATACAGACCTAAGAAACGTAGGTCATAATCTTAAAGTGTGAGAATTAGCTGAATAAACTAGTAAATGCACAGCAATCCCTATTAAGGAATGAATGATGACAATTTTTAGTTATCTATAGCCTTATGTGCCTTTTTTTATTCACATAATCTTTTGTTCCTTCAATAATTTCTTTTTTGAGATCCTGTCAGTTAATCTGTGCTTGCTTTAGGGGAATCATTCCTGATCTTAAGAACCTAACTAATACCGAACACGGTACATGTATATATAAAATTGTAAAACAGGGTTGAATGGATAAGAGCCAAGAGAAAAACAAAATGAGAATTCAGAGAACATTATTTTATAAAGGCCAGCTTGAATTTGGAGATGTGAAGGAGGTAGGGTGGGGTATTTTTAGGTAAAGAGAACAACATGAAATTGACTTAAGGATGATAGACACAAGAACAAAAAATGCCGGTGGTGTAAATTTTAGATTAAAAAATGCACAAATCTGTAGATGGGAGGCATTTTCCAAATTTCTCTAATAAGTAGGATATGGATATATCCAGGAAGATCATAACTCATAAATTTCATTTTAAGCTTCCTGAATCTGCCTAAATTTTCTCATTTTATCATGCACACCAATATATGCTTACACTGTGAGGTTAAAGCAATGAACTTGCAAAGAGAATCTGTCAAATCAAATTATCAACAAGCAGTAGTCTCACTATTGGAAAGTATCTAAGCCTCAATGTCAATTTTAAAGAAGTATGCTTACATTTACATTTTAATTAGGTCACACCTTTCAACATCATCATATTAATTTTGGTTTAATGCTCTATTTTATTGCCATTTCTAAAATGACATTTTAAAATGTGGACATAAAGAAAAAATTCTCTAATTTTGACAACTCATAAATATTGAACTGCAAGTGGTATGAACAGAGATATGACTGTTTAAAATTCTAAATATTTTGAATAATTGAGTTTCAAAAATATTCCAGGAGTAAATTATTAGATTCTTCTTTAAAACATAAAAGAGTGTTGGATGGAACATGAAATTTAGGTTCTTATGAGTCACCAGAAGTTAAACATGAATATCTCTTTAAAAAAAAAAAAAAGGCAAAAGTCCTGTGGTTAAGACTTTCCATTAGAATTGAGACATGATTTATATCATTTCTTGGGGGGTAAAGTGAGGACAAATTAAGACTCTTTTCTCTCTATTATTTAAAAATACATATTCAAATACATTTTTTAATTGTGATAACATTAATCAGTTTAACCTTTTTCAAAGTATCAAGTTCAGTGTTATTTAGTTCATTCGCGATATTGTACAATCTTCACCACTATGTTTCCAGAATATTTTCATCGTTTGGAAAGGAAATCCAGTAACCATTAAAGCAGCTAATCCACCCTTTCCTACCACGAACCCCTGGCAACTACTCATCTGTATGAATTCACCTCTTCTGGATATTTTAGATAAATGGAATCATATAATATGTGGAATTTAGAGTCTGGCTTCTTTCACTTCACTTACTGTTTCAAATATATTTTAGCTAAGTATATTCATAAAGAAAAAATGGCAAAGTCCATTTCTAATTTTTCTCCATTTTTCTTTTTCTAAAAGTATTCCAAAAAGTGTATGAAGTTTTGCGTTCACTGTTTATGAGGAAAATATGAGTTTACACCCTCCAATTTTTCCAAGCTAAAAAGCTAGTGACAAATATCCATTTAAATTAAAAATACAAGTCATTATTGACATCAGAGCTTGAGTCTATAAAAGCACAAAATAAGACCTAAAATTATGGAAATCTACATGTGTTCATGGCTGGAGGAATCCAATATCACCAGTATGTTAAATTTTCCTAAAATACTCTATCTAGTCAATGCCATTCCTTTAAAAAATATCAATTGGCTTTTCCACAGAATTGAGAAGATTAAAAAAATCACTTGAGTGAAGGGTGAGGATCAGCCAAACAATGTGATTAAAAGTAAGGAATGACTCATACTTCTAGACACAAAGATACCTTTAAGTCATAGTAATCAAAGCAATATATAATTGAAACTCAAAGAGATCAACTGAACTTCGACCAGCAAGAAACAGACTGACACATATATGTCAAGAATGTGGAGAAAGAATGAACTGGAACACTGGTTATCCATATGAGAAAAAGTGAGTTCATAATTCATACCACATATTAAAAATACACAGATGATATCAAGGCACATATGAAAAAGAATAAAATAACTTTAAAAAAAAGTAGAGGAATATACTGTTATGGCCACAGTATTGATAAAAATTTCTTAAACTAGATGCATAGAACTTGAATAAGAACACTGTATTTGGCTACATTAAAATAAATTCTGAATACTAAAAGGTACACACATACATAAACCCACTAAAAAATCCAAGCCTAAAACCAGAATATACTTTGAAATACGTATGATTACAAAGGAATTGAACCTAGAAAATATAAAAACATAAATTAATAGAAAACAGTGACCCAATGGAAAAACAGGCAAAGAAAATACATAGGTAAATGGGGGGAAAAAAAAAGAGACAATCAGAGAACAAATGAAAAAACATTATACTCCACCGAGAATCAAGGAAATGAAAATTAAAATAATGAGATAACGTTTTATACTCATCAGATAACACTCAGGAAGTGTACTAATACAAGTGTTGATGAGGACATGGGAAATGGGAATTCTTACACATTGTTATGAAGTGTTAATTGATATAATCACTTAACTGGGATCGCAAAACTGTTTCCCAAAGTTGAACAAATGCATTCCTTCCAACATGGGAATTCCACTGCTAGGTAAATATTCTAAAGAGATTCACTCACCAATATACCAGGAGATACAGCCAAGGTTATTCATTTTACATTCTCTCAATGGAAAAAAAAAAAAAAAACCATTAGAAACAATCTAAATAAAGGGAATAGAAATAAACTTGTCACATTGGGTAAAAGTGAAAGAATTAGATTTTTTATTTATCAATGTGACTGTATCTCAAACACAATGCTGAGTAAAAGGAATTGTTATGTACAGGAGTACACTATGAAAACATTAAACAAACAACAGTATTTGTTTTGTTGGGATACAGAGACATACAAACTTTTGCAAGTAGAAAACATACCAACTGCAGGGTAGTGAGTATCTCTAAAGCAGAAGTTCTCAAAGGGGGTGATTTTGCCTCTCAAGAACATTTGGCAATATGTGGGGACGTTTTTGGTAGTCACCAAGCACATGTTACTGCATCTATCCAGTGGGCAGGGCCCAGAGTTGCTGCTAAACATCCTACAGTGCTCAGGGAAGTCCTCCATAAGAAATAAGTATCTGACTCCAGATGTCAATGGTGCCAGGGTTGAGAAACCCAGCTTTAAAAAGAGAGAAAGAAGAATGAGAGTTGGGGGACATGAGGTATATCTATAACTTTTTATTTTAGAAAAGTTCTGAAGCACATATGGATATGTTAAATATTTTTTAAAATCTGTGTAGCACATTAGGCATTTGTCACACTACTGCATGCAATTTTTATATTTGAAATATATCTCGTAAATTTCAAAAAAAATTTTAACGTTTTAAAAAATAAACACAGGCTTAATTTCTAAATGTGATGGAGGTCATGTAAATATTTTATTGGCATATTTCTGAAAATATATCTTTGGAAAAATGTTCTCACACTCATGATCAAATTTTATTTGCACATTTTTCTTGGTATTTTTTCTATACAGAGCTATGTAAGCAAGGCTGTAGAGGAACTTGGGATTTATCTAGTCTACCACAGTTTTGGGCAAGAACATTCTAAAACCATTTCATAGAAAGATCATTTAGCCTTTTCCTGTTTTTTACAGAGTACTTTAAAAATTCTAGTCAATTTTCTGAAGAAGCTGATGGTCTGGAATGTTGGACTAGCATCACATATGTAATCATGCTTCCTTAACTAGATGGCTCCCCATGTGAACTTCCTTGAAACTACTTGGAGATCAACCAGTGCAAGCTTTTATTTTCTCATTTTTAGTTCCTTAGTACAGGAGTTGGCAAACTTTTTCTGTAAAGGGCCAGACAGTAAATGTTTAAGGCTTTGCAGGCCATATGGTCTCTGTCACAACTACTCAACTCTGCCACTGCAGCATGGAAACAGCCATGACACACACAAAAGAGTACTGTGGCTGTGTTCCAATAAGACTTTACTGATAAAAACAGAGGGCAGGGTTTGGCTTTAAGCCATAGTTTGTGCACACATGCCTGGAGGTCAGCAAAAATGATACTACTTTAAAACACTACTTTAAATTTAGGGCATCTCTGAAATCTTTGCGAGTATAATTTTGCATATATTTTAATTATTACAGAAGTTTTACACAACTGAAAATGCATTCATAAATATAAAGCAACCACATAAACAACTAAGATGTTCATTTTGTAGATTTACAGTATATCAACTTCTTTCTGGAAATGTGTTATATGATCTGATTTACTAAATTACTAATTATAATTGGTTCCATTTGTTTAAATTATACTATTAATGATTATAGTAAAATAAATACACATATCTTATCTTCCATTTGACTGAGGGGTTGGAATGACAAAGGCAGTGTGAAACTATACTCCCTGCACAAATAATAGCTTTCTATTAGGTTTGCCATTTCACCTGAATAATTCCTTATAATCATGAATAATGATGTTATTTGACAATGTAATGATATCATGGTATGTAGCTTCAGTCCATCAGTCTTTGTCAAGAATGTCAAATATTTGTATTCTGCCACACTAGGCAAAGTTGAACAGTTAACAGTATCATGGTCCTTAACTATTTCTCCAAATGAAACCAGCGAGTACCATTTTTCATTCTAGTATCTATGCAATACAAATCTACCTCAAAGAAATTTAATACCAATTCATTTTTTGACAAAGTTTAAGCTCAACTTTTTTAAAAAGTGGTTTAAATTAAAGAAAAAGCCCCAAGATCGTCTAAGGATATTCTTAACTGACTATTGCTGGAAACTTTATAATAGAGATCTGTGACATGGAGACACAGAGATCAATATGATATGCTGAATTGGCAATGAAAGTAAAGAATAAAAAAAAAAAAACATGACAGATCTGAACACTGCTGAACTATAGCATCACTAAAGAAATGCTTGCTAGTGTTTGTCTTGCTTGAAGAAACTATGAATGACTTCTGGAAAACAATGCCAAATGGCTGATATAGATGGACATGCCTCAGTCACTAGTTCTATAAGGGTGTACAAGACCTGGGCCTTTGGAGATGGAGGATAGTGAGAACAGCAAGGAAAGATGTGGGGACACCTAAATGATAGGGCAGCAAAAGACTATGTATATATTTCTTTTTCCTTCCTTCTTTAAATTCCACCAATGGTTTCTCACTGCACTAAAATAAGCTTCCCAGAAGGCCTTATTAATCCAGTTCCAGGCTCCCATGATTTTCCCACTTCCTCATCATGCTACATCCCACAGGCTTTCTTTTTGTTTTGCAAACATTCTTGAGCATGTAAACTTGTTTCTGCTCCAGGGCCTTTGTTCTTGTTTCTCTCTACCTGGAATACTCTGCCATTATCCTTCGTTGGGCTGGTCTCTCTTCGTTATTCAGTTCTTAGATCACCTCCAAAGAGAAGCCTTCCATGACCACGTTTTCTAAGTAGTCGCTGTTTTATTTTACTCATGTTGATCATGACTTATGGGTTTACATTTATAGGTTTAGTCTTTTATCATCAAACTCTAAACACAAGAATAAAAGTGCGACACTTATCTGCCTGTTCGCTGTCATATATCCAAGGCTTGGCAAATAGTAGGAAATAATTATTACGTAATAAATATATTCATTCAAAATAGACAATTATGTGTCTAATGTGAGGTCAGCAAACTATGGCCCAAGGCAAAACCAGACTGACACCTATTTTTGTAAATAAAGTTTTACTGGAATAGGGCCACACTCATTCATTTAGCTATTGTTTATGGCTGCTTTCACACTACAGCATAGTAATCTAGTTGCAGGTCAAAGACTGTGTGGCCCAGAAAATATTTACCACCTGTTCCTTTACTTAGAAAGTTTGTCAGCTCCTGGTCTAGTGCATAGTGTCTGTTCTGAATACATAAATTAATGAAGTACTGTCCCTGCCTTTAAATGGGTTATAGTCTACTGCATGTTTTTATTCAAACACTTTTGAATTTAAATCTTGTAGCACAAAAGAAAGCTCCTTTGAAGCTGTGTGTCATCTAGCAAGAGCTGAATTGGTGCTCCATTCATTAGATCAGCTGGTTGAAACCTTGGCAAGGAGGATCCCAAAGCAGTGAGGCCTGAACAGGCAACTCAATGCAATGGTGAAAACAATGAGCTGTAACTTCACTGTTTAATACAGCAGCCAGTGGAATCTGTGGCTATTTAAATTAATTAAAATTAAGTTAAAAATTTAGTTCCTTAGTCACATTTGCCACATCTGGAATGCTCAGGAGCCACATGTGGCCACTGTGTTTGACAGAGCAGATGTACAGGATGTTTACATCAGCACACAAAGTTCCAGGGCAGAGCTCATCTAGAGGTTCAAAACATGCACATCCAACATGTGCAGGAGTAGCCAGGGATCAGAGGAACCCGTCTCCTGGGGAACTCACCTGTGAACAGCACCGAGCTGAACTGTGTTTCTTTCAAAACATATTCTGAAAAGTACTGCATTCTGCTCTACACAGAAAGTGCCCAGAGGATATAAGCCCCGCCTACCTGTTCATCAGTATAACCTTGTGGTTTAGGATAGAGACCCCGGGATCAGGCTGCTCCAGTTAGAACCTCCGTTAACCTCAGGCAAAGACCTTAATCTCTCTCAAGCTACTCCCTTATTTGTAAGATGGGGACAATAACTTTAAGGCTTTGGTGAGAATTAAATGAGTTAATATACATTAAGCACTCATAACTACAGGCCCTAGTAGGTACTGTCCAAACACTGGCTTTTTTTTTTCCCCCCAAACATCATCCCTGGGAGCTAGCACAGGACTTGGCACACAGTAGGTAACATTCAAGATCTGTTGAACTGAAACTGAATTGAAGTGAACTAGACTCTTGGAGCCAGAGGCACTAACAGGGCAATTTGTGGAATCAGTGGGCAGAAAACTGACTCACTCATCTGAGAACAAGCCATTCTGGAAAACAGGCTGCTGACTGAGAAAACATTTCTCATCATCCTTTATAAGGGATGACAGAGTAATATGATCCAAGGAGCCAGATTTCAATATACATTTAACATTTTTTGATAACTTGTTATAACAGATGCTGTTTATCTTATTTGAATTGTAAAGATACATAAACACAAAATTTAAACAATTCAAGCTACAGCCTTCCAAAATTGCCATACTATTCTATAAAACTCAGTTTTATAGATATTTCTTTATAATTAAGAGATTCTAACTAAGCCACATTTTACCACCTCTCTCAATCATGATTAAGTTTTGCATATTATCTCTTTAATTCTTAAGTGTCTAGGCCATTGCCTCTCAAAGCTGGTTCATGGATGTGAATCACAAGTATCTGAAGTGATTTCTTTCAAATTCCAGTTCCTGCTCTCAACTTTCTATTACTGAATCCCGGGGCAGAGAAGCCAGGGCACGATCAAGGAATTTTCTTTTTAACCAACACCTCAGGTGACTGTCCTCCTGGAATCTCAGTTATTTGATATCAAGGTTTCATATATCCATGAGAAGAAGCAATGCCAAGCAGCCGAATACTTTTGAAATCAATGCTTTTCTCTTTGGGAATAATGATAAAGCTGTACTTACACTTATTCATATGGCTGCATATTATGTGTATACACACCCAGTACTTGTAGGTATAAAGTAATCAAAGAAAAATCTAAACGTTGCCTCTTCGCCCTCAAGGAGCTTCTCAGATAAAGTATGTACATATAAATGATGTAAACAAATGTTATGATGATCCATGATTGACAGGTCAATGAGTAGAAATATCATTAAGATTTCAGAGGAAAAAACAATTAAACCAGTCTAGGTTGCCAGCAATGTGAAAAATGGTCTTCTTTGGGTAGGGTAGCAGGGGCAGGCAGGAAAAAAGTGATAGTACATATTAATTCAATGGATTTCCCAGGACCTTTTATCTTTTCTCAGTTAAGGGCTTCGATCTTAGGGTACAAGACAACAAAAGTAACAACTACAGCCTTCCCAGTTATTAACCCAAGTGGTCTAGGAGAGGTTACGAAGGCTCCACAAGAGAGCCAAAAGGAGTTGTGTCTTAGTGTTACTAAGAAATGACAATGTAGGGCACCATGTACTGAGCCAGCATTCAGCCCCTATGTCTCAGGAGCTGTCCTAAAAGACCCTGCACAGCACGGTGGGCTCTTCTTACCTTCCTGTGGCACCTGTAATAAAAATCATTGGCTGGGCTCTTCATTTGACACCTAATGAAATACTGCATCCTGAATTTACTTTTTTCATGGTTTAGGTCTTAACCCTCATGTGATCCTGTGAAGTTCTGGAGAGAAGAGTATGCATCTTCTTTCTCAGCAACTCCCCTAGTGCCTGGCACAATGGCATCAAGAAAAAGACTTTAATTGATCATTTAGAAAATCCTTCTGTAGCACCTACTATGTACCAAAACACTGTTAGTCACTAGTAGAATAGACTGCTAGATCACTGCCAGTCTCAGTGACCAAACAGTGTCACTGTGGTCATGATAACTGAAGACTCTATGATATAGGAAAAACCATTAAACTGTATACTGGTGATTGTATAGCATGTGAACTAAACGTCAATAAAGCTGTAATGTAAAAAAAAAAAATAGCAGAAAAAGATGGTCACGCCTTCAAAGTCCACTAGGTTAAAGTTTAGAAAAAAACACATCCAGAGCTTAGTCATTCCTATTTAGACTGATTGTGACACACCAATAATATTTGATGGCACTGTAACCAAATATTAAGAAAAATAAAATGCTTCTAAGAGGCAACAACACAAAAGCAAATTTATATGATACTGGTTAAGTACATAAACAGAATCAGAAAAACATGGGGCCAACTCTTGTTTCTCTTCCATAGTTGTATGACATTGATCGAATTACTTAGTCTATCTGAGTCTCAATTTCCTCACTAGTAAAACTGGAATAAACTTAAACGTTTTTCAGTCATAATACATTGCTAGTAATTAAATAAATGGAAATTAACATGACAACTTTTTCACTTATAAAACTGGCATATATTAGGAATATTACTATTATTCAAAATATGTAATAGCAAAATGTTTTCCCGTTCTGCTATGGAGACATAAACTTTACAATGTTTGCAGCATGACTTGTAATAGTGAAAATTTAGAAACAAACTAAACATTGAAAACCAGATGAAGTAAGTATATTATGGAAAATCAAATCAATGGAACATTATGGAACCATTGAGAATGAGGTTAATAAACATTGTTTTAATGATAAAGAAAAAATCCTGTGACATTAGAAATAAAGGAATAGGATATTATATGCAGAGCATTTTTCTAGTTTTATTTAAAGCTGCTTAGGAGGAGAAAAAACATTTTAAAAGATTAACGGGGATTATTTCTGGGTGTGGAATTATCAGTCTTTTTTACTTCATGTGAATTAAAAATATGAACAGCATTAAACTTTTGCTCATTTTATTCTTAACAAATGCATGCAGTATCCATTTGTAAGAAATCGAAAATAAGCCCTATTTTATATAGTGTCACCATTTAGAAAATGAAAAGCTACATGGCACAAATGATCAAATGAAGAACTGTGAGGTATACTCTCAAAATATAAGCATACCAGCTATCCAACGATATTTACAACCACTAATGTCGAGTTATTATACTTTTAAAAATTGGTTCATTAAAGTTGCTAAGTAATTTGAAATCCTTCATTATCATAACCCAAACATTTCACATCACAGCCATTTGTTAATTATAAAATAATTGTATAATACAGTTAACAAAAGAACTGCCGAATACAATATATTGATCTGCGAACTCTCATGAAGCTTTCAGAGCTTCAGTGACAGTACATAATCTCTGTACTCAACCATGACCCCAAATGTGAAAGTGATTAACAAAATAATGAAGAAAATTAATTCAAAAGAGAAAATCTGCTTTAGAAAGATTTTTTAAAAAATAATTTGTGAAAAGGATGAAATGGTTCCCTAAAATCATATAACTATTAGCTACCTGGCTGCATAGCCTTTCTGCCTTGTGGAAAGCTCAACTGTGAAAATCAAATTTAGCAGTGATTTAATTTACAATTATTTTTCAAAGTTTGAGGGAAAGGAATAATTACATTATATTCAATGGGCCGAATGAATTCTGATCTTTGAGTTCAGGGTAGAAATCCAAGTGCCATGTACCAGGATGACATCATGAGGTTGAGCCGACAGGCAGCAGGCGTACAGGGGGAAGAGTCTGAGTCCCAACTACTGCCCATCACCCCAAAAGGTGTGCTGTCCTCATTATCTTTAGACATTTATCAAAACTCTTTCCTTCCTACCTATTTAGAACATGAGATGTAAAACCAAGTGGAGAAAAAACAACAAAGCAAAATCGAAACCACCAACAGACAGAAATCCACCTGAAACTCACAACTTTTTTTTTTTTAAATAGGAGTTAAAGCAGGTCAGCTACCTAGCACAAGTCTTATTCAGGCCTACGATGTGGTCAATCGGCTAAGGATGTGATTTCTGCAGTTAGAATAGCTTTGTTCCTATCAAGGTTCCACTACCTACTAGCTGAGTGAATCTGGACAGGTTACTTCTCTAACTCCAAGTTTCTTCTGGAATACAAGTAAAGTGCAGTAAACTAAATAATTCTGTATTCAATAATGGCAGCTGTTATAATTACTGAATATAAAAGGTTCATAGGAAAGATGTGTCGATAAATGTTAGTTATTAGAAATAAAATTTTCCCTAAAACCCTTTTCAAAATGTTGTATGTCGTGTTGCAAAATCATTTTCAGCTCCTTGTAATTATTACAGGTCTACATTCTCTCTTACATTTATACTTTTCACCTTTGCTTCTCTTCTGAATGAGATCATTTCTCAAGGTTTCTTCCAGCTCTATCATTCTATGCTAATCCGTCTGTTACGGGGAAAACATATTATTCAGGCTAAGTTTTTGATTGTTATTTTTCCTGTGGTAAATCACAGAGAGCTGCCCAAATCCCCTGCTGATTGTCCTGGCCGAGATGTTGATAAACCCTTTGATTTCTGCCATCCCATGGCATTCACCAGTTGCTAGACAGTTGATTTTTTTTTTTTTTTAATTATAAAAGTGTCTACATCCTTGTTTTTCTTCTAATGTTAACAAGCTCCAATTTGACATTAACACCAGAGTTCCCAAGTGTGGCCTCCTCAGGCCAACACATCTCGGGCTTTTACAGAAGAGGCCATTAGGCCATCAGCAAAAGTCAGATTTGATTACTTCTCATTTTCAGCCAATTTCATAACTATGACCAAATATATCCCGAGTCTTATTTTCTTCCAATTAATCAACAAGGCCATGAGACAACTGTGAAAGCTTAATGGTATTTTCTAATGATAATACTCTTCACTGTCAATAGAATTGAGCTTTAAATGTCATTTTACAGTTTTTGTTTGTTTGTTTGTTTTTTAATAAAAGAGTTTGTAGCAAAAAGTAATCATCTCTTCTCAGTACCCATTTCACACCCCACCTAGAGGCAACATGATTATAGATAACATCTCTCTCTGGATAATCTTTGCATACACAAGCATATCTACACATAGGTACCATACACACACATCCATTTTCATCTACAGATTATAAATACTTATTCTTAACTTTGTTTTTATTTTATTTCCATTTCTTTTTACTTAGTGAGTACTAATGAAGAAATCTGGAAATACTTGTTACATGGTATGTATGACTGATATCTTTTTTCTTCCTGTAATCTTTTTTTAGGCAAGGTGGGTGAGTGGGTAGTGGTGGATGTATTCCCAGTATCTGTAGCAACAACTCTAAAGCTCATTTCATTTTGTAAACTCAGGTCTTCAACACTAGTCGCATGGGAAAAAAAAAACTTTTGATATTTTCCTGTATTAAAAGGACTCTTTGTGTTTCGCAAATACATGGCTTTAGAGTCAATACTGGAGGCAGATTTTCCTTTATCTTAAAATCTTGAGTTTATTTATCATCTATGGTAGAGGAATATTTACTAATGTTCATTCTTTCTTCCTCCCATATTATGGGAAGAGTATACTTTACTGCCCCACTGATAATAGGATGGTCATGTGATTTGTTTTGACCAATGGAACAAGAATGAATGTACCACATGGCCATTCTGATCAAAAGCTTTAAATATGTGCATGCAGTTTGGCTTGGCTTCCTAAGTTCCTGCCCTCTACCATGAGAGCAACATGTTCCAGAGAGTGACTGCTTCTTCAGCCTGGGCAGAGATAATAAGAAGGCAGGTAGCACAAACTTGGCTAAGCCAAGCAAAGCCATAACTGACCTGCAGACCTGTAAGCAAAAACCTGAATGACGTTGTAACCCACCAATTTCCAGGGTTATTAGCTATACTATAAAAGTTGACAGACACGCTACTCTAAATCTGAATTACTTCATTCAACAAATAAGTCTCGAGTGCTTACTATATGTAAAATTCGGTGCTGTTTAACATAATGAGAAAAAAAAAAAAGCATATACCATCCCTGCTTTTATTGTCAAGAAGAAGCAGATGGAAATTATCTGATCATCCTAGCAGATGCACAGTTACAAATAGGAAAATACTATGAAGGAAAGGAAATAGTTCCACTAGAGCATATAATAAAAGTGACCACGATTGGGGTGTCAGAAAAGCCTTTCCAGAAAAATAGATACATGAGTTGCCACAGGTAGAGAAAAACAGGAGCAAGACTTTGAAAATCATGTATAAAAAGTTGGTCTTTCTCAACAACTACAATAACAAAAATGATCCAATCAAAAAATTGATAGAGGACCTGAACAGACACAAATGGCCAATAAAAAATGAAAAGATGCTCAACATCATTAGGGAAATGCAAATCAAAACCACAATGAGAGACCATCTCTCACCTGTTAGAATAGCTATAATCAACAGGACAAGAAAAAAACAAATGTTGGAGAGGAAGTGGAGAAATAGGAACCCTCATACACTGCTGGTGGGACTGCAAATTGGTACAGCCACTATGGAAAACAGTATGGAGGTTCCTCAAAAAACTAAGAATTGATCTACCATATGATCCGGCAATCCCTCTATTGGATATTTACTCCAAAGACTTGAAAACTCATATCTTAAAGGATATTTGCAAGCCAATGTTCATAGCCACATTATTTATAGTGGCCAAGACATGGAAGCAACCGAAACGTCCTACAACAGATGACTGGCTAAATAAGCCGTGGTACATTTATACAATGGAATATTACTCAGCCATAAGAAGAGATGAAATACTGCCATTTGCAACAACATGGATGGACCTTGAAATAATCATACTAAGCAAAATAAGCAAGACAGAAACAGTTGAAAATCACATGATATCATTTATATGTGGTTTATTTAGAGAAATAAACCTAAAAGCAACAAATGAATTGGACAAACAGAGACTCATGGATATGGACAATGGACTAGTGATTACCAGAGAGGAGGAGAGAGGAGAAAAAATGAAAAAATAAAATGTTAAAAAAATATGTGTGTGTGTGTGTGTGTGTGTGTATCTCAAAAGAAAAAAGATTCTTTATCTTCTAGAGACACATGCTGAAATATTTATGAATGATATGATAAAAAATAATCCAGTCAGGAGGTAGTAGGTGAGAGTATAAATAAAATAAGATCAACCATGGTGGGTGGGGGTGGAGCTGGTCTTTATCTTGAGTGCAAAAAGAAGCCATCAAAGGTTTTTAATGGAGATTAAGCGTGTGATTCTGTGATCAGATTTGTTTTGTAAAGCCCTCTCTGACTACTACGTGAAGAATTAATTGAAGAGAAAGTAGAGTCGTGAGAAATGCTAGTAGTTTGGGTTATGATGGTAGCATGGGAAACTAGAGAAACAGATGGATTTTTTAAATTTAGGATGTAAAATACGCAATACTGGGCCTGTGAAATACTATAGTATTAGATGTGAAGAAGGAGAAATATTCTGTAATATCGCCATCTATGAAGAGATATATCTTACAAGAAAGAAGGAATATAAGTAATAATGTCTCTTGATGATGAGTTTGATTCAATTTATCAATTAATTTTGACTACTTTAAAATACCCTATAATGATAGGTAAATTAAATTCCCTGCCACCACAGTTACAAATGAAAAGTTTTATTACTAATGGTTAACGCATAAATCATGTTTGTGAAGCTTGTGAATGGTAGGAAGGAATCTGGGATAAGAGGATGAATATCAATATAGATTTACTCAGAAAATCAAGTTGAGGTTTCTTCTTTGATATAATTTATATAATCTTTTTGAAAAAGATAAAAACAAAAATATAACCATACAGACAAAATTTCAATACTATTATAAAGTAACTCAACATGGCAAAGGCTCTACCCACCCCCTCCACCTCCCCCCACCACACACACACACACACACACACACACACACGCACGCTCAAATTCTGTTCCGTTCCGTTCCAGGAGTTTGCAAAATAATTATAGGGCTTTTTTCTTGGGTGTCCTAAAAATTCAAAGAGGGGTTGCAACAAAAGTAGGAGTAATGGCTCATGGAATCAGTTTAGCTTCTGAAACAGACAACTATAAAGCATAGCTATTACCCAGTCTAAATGCCATATATATATTTTTTAAAAATTCCAATTCCACACCTGGCTCAGAAAGTAGAGAAGAATGTTATGACAGAGTGAACATGCATGCACACATGAACATATATACAAATATCCCAGGTTCAAGCTTCACTTTCCAGACCCACTGAGCAGACATCTGTGGTATTCACCAGCTAAGCTTCTATTCTCATCCAAATTCTTTTAGGATACCTGTCGCTCACCAACAACAAGCAGTCCTGACTGTCAGACAAAATACCTCATCTGCCCCAGGCAAGAGACCAAGGCGAGGCCAAACACATGGTCTGCTCCGGGAATTTGACTCTTGGCAGTTCCACGTGACACAGGAACATGCATGGCTGGAGCTGCATCATTTCCATGGCAGAATCCTGAGGTGACTGTCATTTCTACAACCAAGATGCCCAGACATGCCCTATTTTCATTATTTCTGAAGTCTGCTACTGTTCTGTTTTCCCTTTGGATCCTATGACCTGCTTCTGATAGCTTTCCAACCCATTACTTTTACACAGGTTGAGGCTGATTCTCAGAGAAAACCAAACTGCTCAAAATCATACAGATAAAAAAAAATGGTTATATTGGGATTCACATTTCTGTTGGTGTGATCTCAGATCTATTATCAAATTAATATATTCACTATACTTCTTCCTACTATCATATTTCAAATGAAATTTGTAAAAAGCCCAGTAACATTTTTTATTGCCCTAGTGCACCATTTGACTTACAATGAAATATAAACTACATCTGCTATTTTGCTATTTGCAAGCGACAGATGACTTAAATGGCATGTTCACTTTAACTAGCCCTCTAAACACAATTATGTTTTCATCTTACCTTCAGATGATTTTTTTGTGGCTATGCTACTAATTCAGAATGATCTTTCACCCTCTGTTGACAATGCCTTGATGGATAAGATGTGTTTTCTTTTATATTTCATTTCCTTTCAAATTCTTCTTTCATTGAATACTCCGTATGCCTGGTTAAGAGGCTTTGATAGTCAACCCTTGCCAAATTATCATTCAGAGATGCCAATGAGTGAGACAAAGCCCCAATAGCTTCAGGCTACAGTTTGGCAAGGTCGATTACAAAGAGCACTCATCCCCAGGGTCACCGGTACTCTTATTCTGCTCCCTTTATATGTTTGTCTGACAGTGAATGCAATGACAACTCCATTAGCAAAATATTGTAGAACTCATAAAACCAAGGTCAGGAATGAAGAACGCAGGGGACTGAGAGTAGCAAAAGAAAATCAGATGCCTGAGCAGGGGGCATCTTGAGGAGAGGCGAAGACTGAGTCAGCACTGAAAACCAAGCATAGTTTAAGCCAGGATTTATGGGCAATGTCTGCAAACACGTAATTCATCTGAAATTCAAATCCAATTTCACATATTCTGCAAGCCCAAAGTAGTCCAATTGTCATTAAGTTTCTACAAGCATTTGGTTAAAACAGCCATGCTTCATTTTTGTTCCCCTGCAGGGATTTCAGAACCCCTAGGGCAAGATGTCTCTTCTACATATTATTTTATTCTTTGAATTTGGATGGAGTATCTGCTCAGTATAATGGCATCATTTTGGCCTTTTACCTCTTTCACTTTTTGCACAGCCAGTGATATAACTACCCTTCCACTAAGATCAATGCCAACGAACTGAACTGGGAAGAATTTCATTAGAAACAGATCTCATGAGAGACCATAAATAACAGGCTTCCAGGACAGGAACACCTGGGTTCAAGCGCCAGCTCTAGTATTTACTAGCTGAAAGGTTTTGGGCAATCATGTCATCTTTCTGAACTTAATTATTTTATAATATGAATAGTAATAGCTATTCTGTATGATTGCTTTAAGAATTCAAAATAGTAAATTTAAAGTTTTAGCACAATGTCTGACACATAGGAATCATGATTCTACTGCCATTATTAAAAATTCAATGAGTGCATTTATGCACCATGTACTGTTTGTGTACTTCATATTTAATAGTAAACAATAGAACCATGGTCTGTAACCTCACAGATCTTACATCTTATGTGAAAGACAAACCAAGAAACAATTCCAATAAGGCATGAAAAGTGTTCTGATAGGGAAATTAAAGGTTGCTATAAGTAGCTATTTTTATTAACAAGGTTTAAAAACACATACATGACATAGAAATTAAGATCTAGACCCGATCATCAGACTGAATTGGCTGGAGCCCCATGTCTGTCCATTACTATCTGTGTGACTTTGCATATGTTCTTCATTGGTGAAATAAAAAAGTTATAGTAATAATAATAAATAAATAATAAAAAATAAAAATAATCCCAAATAATATCTTGAAGTGGGTTTTTTTTTTTTTTTTTTGGGTGATTACAAGAGAAAACATGCAAAGTACTTACAAAAGTGCTGGACACTCAGTAATCCT
>NW_006440638.1:18805925-18820560 GCF_000325575.1 Pteropus alecto | reverse complement strand
AATAAATAAAAATAATCCCAAATAATATCTTGAAGTGGGTTTTTTTTTTTTTTTGGGTGAGGATTAACAGAGAAAACATGCAAAGTACTTACAAAAGTGCTGGACACTCAGTAATCCTTCGATAAATATTAAATATAATTATTAGCACAACCCTCAATTCCATCAGTATTGAGCTTTACAGAAATGGTTCTTATCCTTCAGAGTGTCTTTCTGAGAGCACACACATTACTTTCCGTGTTTTGAGCAAATTAGGCTATAACTAGAACAAAATCTAAGGTATCCCTCAAAAGATACTTTCAACTGAGACCACTCACTCACCTTTGGGTCAGAATTTTACAAATGTCGGTGTTGAAATTCTGAAATTATTTTGAGTTACCAAAGTATTGTACAGTAAAGAGAAGAGAAGGGAAATACAAATATGAAATGGAAAATTTGAAGGAGTTTAAAAAAAAAAGAATAAAAGAGTCAGCTTCTTCATTACAGAAGAATTCCAGGTAATAAATGTTTTTAAAAAAAGATTGAATTAGGTAGCGAACATTTTCTAAGCGCCACGTTATAAATGACTCAGGCAAAGATCACCAATAAAAGCAAAAACTAAACCAAAGAAAGAAATTTTATTGGAGAACAAGATACATGAGAATTAAAGTTGTCATAAACCCAGGAAAAGACAGATTATTCCAAAGCTGTGGCAAAAAGTAGCCTCCAGAACCGGAATGAACCTTATTCAACTGACACTCAATTGTTATTCAACCAGTGACAGTCCTTTGCTGCTGAAAATCAGCCAGTCACAAACAGGTCCACACATCTCTAAATACCCATTAATCAGCCTAACTTCCCTCTCATGAGTAAACATGCTTGAATATATCATGTCAACCTGCTGACACCTCCAAAAATCTTCCAGTCCTTAACTCCACACTTCCCAGTTTGATACGCTCAGGGAGACTGTGGCTGACCAGCACAGGTCTCCCTTACAAAAAATTTGGCTTTGTATTTTTATTTCAGGTAATGAGCATTGGCCTGCAATATTACCCAACTATATAGTAAATACACGTACAACAAGTGTCTTTTACAACAAAATGATCTGACAGTCACCATCTAAACAAGTAGTGAAGCTTGGCAGTGCCAATAGTGATTTAGGTGGCCAAATATGATGTGCCCTGGTATATGATGCGGTGGTAAGTAGACAAAATCTCTATTTGGTACCCTTGGCAGAAACGTTTGACCTCATCGGAATGATGAGAAAAGCGTTGGATGAATTGAGAAAGTGGAATGTTACATGGGAATCTTCAAATGATGTAATGCCATGAAGAACCAAGGGACGTAGAGAAGGGTTTCAGATTTAATAATTGATTGCAGTGTATGAACCTTGATTGGATCTTGTATCCCGGAGGGAAAAAAGCCAGTTAAGGAAATCCAGGCACAGAAAGTATGAGGAAACCACTGCACTGATGTGGATTTTCTTGGGTGCAGCAATAGTGGTATAGTTGTATGGGAGGGTGCCCTTATTCTTCAGAAATGCATGCTGCATTATTTAGGACTGAAATGTCTTGATGCTACCGGACTCAAGGGGTTGCCGCTTGGGGTATTCTATTCAAGAACGAGATGTGATTGTCTTCAGGTAGTTTCATTTACTTACAGCAAGTAAAGGAGACTGCGGATTCATATCTAAAGCGGTCTCCCAGAAGGGAGGCTTAGCCATTGCTTATATACACTATTTGGTTAATTACATGTTGATTTCTTCTTTGCAGTTGGCTACATTTATCCACTTGGGTTCCTGTCAAGTTCATCCTTTTACAGCTGCATCTGCAAAATACTGTGCTACATTTTGACATTTAGTGAGAACAGCATTTAGTGAGAACCGCCCAGACCTTGAGACCTTTGTCCTATCTAACATTGATGTCTGCAGCAGCCTACTGTTGGATGGGTTAGCAGAAGGGAAATGTCTGACTGTGCAGATATATGGCATTGATATATTAAGAAGCCGAAGTTGATGAATCTTGGTGAAAGAGAAAGGGGTGATCACTTTACTGTTTTTTCAATTTTTCTGTGAGTTTGAAATTTTTTTGTTCTTATTTTTTTTGTTCCTATTTTTATGTTGAAAATTACAATCACATAGTATATTTGGACTATCCTAGATATTTTCCTTCTGCCCCAATTTCTCACTTACAATCAAAATAAATCTGTTGTACTATAAGTATCTTTGTAAGTTGGCTCATATCTTTTTTTGGCAGAGGACATGGCCCAAATAAGCAAAGTTCAAATTATTTAATTTACAAAATGATTATCCTCTCATATATTTATATGTATATATATAAAAAAAGACAAATATTTTTCAGTTAAGAACAGCCAGCATAAGATTCTCTTTGAAGTTTAAAAATCCTCCAAGTTTTTATCACAAGGCATTTTGTCTCCACTGTCATTAAGACAGCCTGGAAGTCTGTGAAAGGAAAGGAATCTTCCCAGATCTATCAGGAGAAATAAAGGCCATCTTGATGCATCATACAGACACATAAAGATGCTAAGGGCATCGGTGGGCTCTGAGGATTCCCTCTCTGCCACCCACACTGACACTTGTCTTTGGCATCACATCTGACACCCTTGCGGGACGACTGGCCTTAGTCTGTCAGAAAAGCATATGACTAGAGGCTGTATGGCTGGATAAAGTGCAGCTGGTCACCACATCTCCAGGAGGACGGTGAACTACTGTAGACAAGGTGAAACAAGGCGGACGAGAGAGTGGGTATTGCAGATGAACAGACAGACCAGTGGTGCCTGGAGAAAAACCTTTGACCTGGAGCACAGGATTGCAGCTTGAGAAACAAGCCCGCAGACAAGGGTAATATGATTCAAGTGTGAGCTGAAGCCCTGAAAAAAAACAACTGTAGGCCTTGGAGTGGGAGGCAACGTTGAGTACAGCTGGCAGAAGGCTGCAGAGCCTCCTGCATGCACAGGAGATTCCACCTCAGAATACAAACAGCAGCTCTTGACAAGGTGGAGAGGAGAGGAAGGAAAATCTATACATTTACCAGATATGAATTGCAAACAATCGAAGGAATTCAGTGAGGGAGGAAATATGAGTTTTAGTATTTGCGAATTTACAGGAAGAGAAATACACTCTGATAGTAACTCCACCCCAAAGGGAGCTGACCACACAATTAAAAAAATAAATTAAAAAAAAAAAAAGCCACTTTCATAGATCCAGCCCTGCTAAGGAAAACAAACTATAAAGGGAAGTTTAAGCTTTAATAATAAAATGTTCATAAAGAGGAGGAGAAAAAAGTTTTTAAGAAAACTGTGGAACACAAAATCACATTGGACTCCTTTAGAACTTCCATATCTACATAGAAAATTAATAACGATAGAGCTAATGATTGAACTTTCATACATGCCAGGGACAATTTAAGTATTTTACATATGTTAACTCACATGATGCTCATAACAACCCCATGAGGTAAATACTATTACCCCATTTTTAGCATGAGGTAACTAATGGAAAGAAAGCTTAAGTAACTCCGGGGCGTGCTCCCAGTAAGGCGCCCAGCTAGGGTTCACACCAGCCGTGGGCTCCAACGTATATCATCCTCAGCCCCATGACTACTGCCTCATAGTGTTCCAAACCACCTTTGCCTGCAGAAAGTAAGGCTTACAACTCTGTTCTCTGTTTAGGTGAGAATTAAATCAGAAATAGTGGGGAAGACAGGAGAAACTAGAGCTGAGGCAGAGGCGTGGGGAAGCACATGTATGAGGGTCAGAGGAGCAGTTCACACATCTTTTGCTCTCTATACCCCTCAAAACAGTTTGTTGAAAATTACTGATGACACAAAGAGCTTGAGTTGATATGGATTATACCTACTGATATTTAATTAGAAATCAGAACTGAGAAATTTCAAAAAAATTGGTTAACTTAAACCAACATGTTAACATATTATTTTTTATAACAATCATATTTTCCAAGACAAAACAAAAAAATTGGTGTGACGAATGGCAGTGTTTTACAGTTTTGTAAAGCTCTTATAAATGGCTTGATGAAAAACAACTGCATTCTCATTTCTACTTATAATTCAATGTGTCATGACATGTCTTTTGGCTAAAGTGTAGGAAGAAAAGCTGGGTCTCATACAGATATGTGAAGACCTCACAGATCACCTGAAGGGCCTCAGGGACCCTCAGAAATCCCAGGACCACTGGTTCAGTTTATGGATGCTGGAATTAGACCACCTCAATTTGACACCTGACTCTGCCACTTAAAAGATGTTTGATCTAGATTACTTAAGCTCTGAGTATTTAATTTTTCATCTAGAAATGGAGGTACTAATAGTACCTGCCTCATAGGGTTGCTTATGAGTTTAACATTTATCAAACGCTTAGAAAAATATCATGGCATATAGAAATGTTATATGAGTAATACTAAATAAGTAAATAAACTAAATGGTCACTTGGTTTTGCAGGTGACTTCATTATATTGAATATTATGTTCTCAGCTGGGACAATGGCAGGGATCACTCCAGTAGGAATGAACAATTATAGCCATGTTATAATGAAGAGAGTTATAACAGGGGCTCCAGTAAATTGAGAATGCAACTGAGATGCATACTTCAGCTACCTGAAATTAAGACAAAATAATCATTGGAATCTCAATTCCACAGAGGATGGGTAGCAGCATCCTATCTTCAAAAGTCTCATGTTCAAAGTCACACTAGACAGTGAAAATTCTTTAATGCAATTTATGTTTGGTTTTGGGCATAAAAACATGTTGGGAAGTTGTTAAGATGACCGACTCAAATATATTTTTAACAACAAAAAATGGGCGAACAGTTATAAATAATCAAGAGTTACTATTAAAGAGAGATCTTTAAAGATCTCATCACAAGAAAAAAATTTTTAACTGTGTAGTGATGGATGTTAACTGAACTTACTGTGGTAATCATTTTGTAATATATACATATATCAAATCATTATGTTGTATACCTAAACCTAATGCAATGTTATATGTCAATTATATATCAATTTTTAAAAAAAGTAAACACTATGTCAGTCTTAGGTTAAATATATTTCTGTTTGGACAAATTTTTACTAATTTCACTAATTTCACATTCAGGGAGTGGTATGAGAAATGAACACAGAATGAAGAATTTGCAACATCTTTTCCTACTTATATTATTTCTCTACATGATGTACTTTTGACTAAATGTATAATTCTTCCATTTAATCTCACTGAACATCCCATATGTTCTTAGACTTGCTTTCCTCTGCATCAAGTATCATCAGTTTTCTTACAGAGACCACCAGAATCATAAAAAATGAAATATTTCCCACCTTTCTACACTCATCTACTGAGGGACACAGGCAGGTGACTTAGTGACATCGCCGTGGGGATTTTTTGTTTGCTCGTTTTTCATCAAAAGTCAAAGGATGGCCTTGAAATATTTTTCTTTTTCTTTAGTCTATTATTGTGACTAATAATAGTCTATTATTAATAAAATAATCTGGTGAACTAATAATTACCATAAATGGTTTATCATTTTCAAAGAATTACAATATTAGGGAATACATTTTCTATAATTATAATAAGCATAATCTAGAATGTAAAACAACACTGTAACATTATATTGAATATAATCTTTTATAATTCAGAAGATACAATACAAAATTGCCAGATTTCTCAAGATCTATATTTTCAAGATTACTTTTAAGCAGAAAATATGTAAACTGGAAATTAATAATAGAAAGACATACTTAAGAGTTTAGTAAATGAATTTACATGCATTGTTATTTTTAGAATGTGAAAGTGTAGTTCTGCCTCTAGAACAGAACTATCTGGTTCATTGCTACACTCCTAGTCTCTTCATTTGTGATTTGGGAATTGCATTCTCTATCTCCTTCAAAGGGCTGCTGGAAAGCTAAAGTGAATTTTTAAAGCATGCCTATATAGTGCTATGGACTTCTTCCCAATAATAGACTAAAGAAAAAGAAAAATATTTCAAAAAACATAAGAAAATACACATAAATGTGTAACTAATCTCAGGATAGAAAGATTTTATAAGCTTATAGGAATTGAAATATTACAAATAATAAAGTTGATAAGTTTAAGTATAAAAAAGATTTAAAATTCTATGTTAATAAGATAATAAGCTAACTGAAGAGGATGAGGTCAAACTAAGAATATATTTGCAACAAATATGGCAGGTAGAGGGCTAATTCCTGGAAGATCTCTAACAAACTGTATTATAATCAATACTCTAATAGAAAAAGGACCAAAAGAGATTAATAGATAATTGATAAAAATGGTTTATAAATATATTTAAAAGTTCGCCCTGTATCAGTCAGGTAATACAAATGGAACAATGACATATGTAAAATCTATCTATTTGGCAAAAGTTAGGACAAATCTCATAATCTTAAATTCTTAAAGTAGACAAGGGTATAATGAGATGTATGTTCTCAATGTATTGCTGGTGTAAAACAAATTTGGGACTAATCATCACTTTCAGCAACGCATAACATTTTAGCAAGTGATTCCAGTTTAAAAAAATTCATCAGGAATATGACCAAAGATCCTTTACCAAAATATTCATTACATATAGCTTGAATAGTGAATACTAAATTATAGTAGATCCATATGGTACTATATTACTCTCTCATTAAAAATCTGTGTTAAGTATACATCAAAACATCCAAAAATGTCGACAACGAAACTGGTAAAAAATCAGGTTATAAAATATGTCTCTTTTCTAGAGAAACATGGAAAAAAAAAAATAGAAAAAAACCTGAAATTTTAGCTAGGGTTCTTTCTGGGTAATGAGATTATAGATGGTTTTTATTTTGTATAATGGGCAGATATTCTTAAAATTAGAAAAAATAAATACAAGATTTTAAAATCTGTTACACTTGATATAAACTAGATTACTTTTACATAGACATAATTTAAACAAAACATTTATTTAATCAAGCAATTCTTTAGCTGGTTACTAAAAGATTGCATTAAGAATACCAAATGCATTGAATATATGTAACTCCTTTTTTCCATAACATTTTAGCAGTTTCAGAACTACATTAGTGCTGAATATCTACTGTGTACTGATTATCGTATTAGGAGGCTCAGATGTGGGGGAAAAAAGAAGAAAGAAACAAAAAGTAGATTCATTCCAAACTGAATTAAAGAGAAGTCTATATAGCCCAGAAAGTGAGCCAGTCCTGGCCCAAACCCTTCCAGCACATATAGGTCGAGCACTGCAAGATAAAGGCCTATTGCTATCAGTATATCATTAGCAATCTCATTACCCTGAGGACTGCACAGAGATGCTTCACTTAAAAAAAAAAAAAATCCATTAAAATTAGTTCAAAGGGCAAGACACAAAGGTGGTGTGAGAGGATCATTCATCAGTGCTGTGTGTCGAGGAGAGAGATGTGTACTAACTCCCATTATGCTTAATGAGAGCTGAGCATCTTAACTAATCTAAGCCACCTGGGGATTTAATTTAAAACCACCATGGCAAGCAACTCTCAGCCATGAACCAATCCCAGAATCATTCACTTACCTACTCTTTCCAGGCACTAAAAACAATAAAATACAATTTTTTTCTTACCATGCCTCACAGAAAAAAAGAAATGTAAATGACCCACAGAATGTCAAGTTTCCATCAATTTAAAGGTTTAATAAATTCTGGGAGTTATTTTAATGCCATTTTTAATTGAGTAGTTTAAAACTGGTTCTGCCAGTTGCTATGTGATATTCATAGAGAAATTTAGGAAGTTTCTCTTTAATTGAGTTTAAGCTTTGGTTTTACAAATTTAGAACCACAATTAAATGGTGCACCTTACCCAAACCCAAACCCTTGACCAGCCTTAAATTAACGAGATAATGGACAAAAGTATAATTATTAAGCCATGCTCCCACAAGCCAAACCCATTCATTCTTCTGACTTTCATATCATCTGGATTTAGTGCTGGAAATAGTCCAGAATGCAGATAAGGGAAGTATCTTAATTTTCAGGTGAGAAAACGAAACAAAATAAAACAAAAGGTTAAATGACTTGACTAGACAGACATTTCTCTATCCAAAGCTCCCTGGCAGTTTCAAGTTTTAGGAGTTCCGCTCCCAAAGAGGGTAAAGGAAGCGGTACACCCTTTGGCATGCAGAGCTCTTCCTTCTCCTGGTACATTCGGCTATGCTGGCGGAGGCACAGGAAGAGGGCCTCCCTGATCATCACTGATCATCATTCCACGGTTCGAGTTCTATGGTAGGGTCAGGGCAGGCCTCTGTGTGGAGGTGACGACATGAGAACTGGAATGGAAAAGAACTGGGGAGGCAGGTGGAGGTCAGAGGGAAGCACATTCCTGGGGAGATGACGGCTGGTGCAAAGGCCCAAGGAGAGGAACAGGCTCACCGAGACAGGGACCTGAAATTCAGGAAGTCAAGGTGAAGATTCCAGGTTTTATTCTACTTGAAAGAAACAACCACGAAAAGTTCTTAAAGCAAGGGAAGAACCTGGTGTGATGTCTATATTGAAAAGACCATGCTGCTGTTAAGTAACGTTAGACTGAAGGTAAGGGAGGGGTTGGGAAAACTGTAAACAAGGAAACCAGAGAGATTATTACACCATTCCAGGCAAGATTTGGCAGGAGAAGTGATGGTGAGTAGCAGACGCAGGACATATTTCTCAGGGAGAGCCTCCATGTGTATTGCTAAGGATGTTTTGAGAGTACTGTCAATTATTCTGGCATCATCTCCATGAGATAGGACCTACAGAAAATATGACTCTGATCTCTGGTGTTCGTCGCATTTCTACATTTCCTGAACAATCAGCCTATTTTCTCAAGGATAAATGTTTTTTTCTACTTTAGTTTGATGCTAGAAAGTTCAGGGCCCACTTTGTGACTCATCCATCTCTAACAAGTACGTGAACATTCTGTATCAATTTCATGCACTAACTTCACTTTCAGCTCTTACTTTTCTTTGTTTCTTTTCTTTCTTACTTTTCTTCTTGATTCTAGTTTGTTTGCTTTTTTTAAGGCACTGCATCTTACTTTACCAGTCAAAGTCATTTTCTAAACATCCCAGGAAACAAATGAATAAACAAACTGCCTTGGTAATACCTTGGTTATTGTACAAACAACACTAAACTTAAATTTTTATCAAAGGTATTAATCAGAAAGAAACTGAGATTTATACATAAGAATATATGTAAGAGAAGCCAAGAAGACTGAAAATACTACATTCATACCTGCTCTAGACTCCCTGAGGAAGGCAAGAAAGTGGCAATTTAAAATCCTGAAAAATCAAAGTTCACCAGCTGATAAGCTATCAAACCTTGTATTAATTTCTGACATTTAGGAAGATATAAAATATCACCTCAGTCGCAGGGCTTAGCCAAAAAATAAGTGATTTCACCAGCCTGGAATCCACATGGAAATCTATGAAAACTGTGTGAGGGTGGGCAGGGGGAAGGTTTTTTTCATGTTGAAACCATCTGTTACTTCTTTTTCAGAGGAGGCCACTTTGAAATAATAAGTATTAACTATGCATCTAAGTATGAGTGTGTGCATGTGTGTGTGTAAAATTCTAGGTCAACACTATCTTAACTATTACACTGCACATAATGGTATGAGAATTTATCAAATCATTTTATTTTCTAAATGAGGGCCCTTGTCTTTTTTTCACCTTTAAAGATAAAAAGTCCAGTTGGCCAACCAGGGTTACTTATTTAACAAATATTTACTGAATGCTTGTCATGTGCCAGACAAGGTCCCTGGCTGTGGGGATGTAGTCACGAACAAACCAGACCACACTCCCCACCCTCTCAGATCTCACATTCCAATAAACCTGAGAAACAAATAATGTTATAGAGTAAGTTAGAATATTAATACTATGAAGAAATTTAAAATGGGAGTGGTAATGGAATCTTAAATAAGATAAAGGGGAAGACCATTCTGAAAGAGTTTGCATACAATTTGAATAAAGGTCTGAAGGAGATGAGAGGGCCTGGTGTACATATATCAGGAGTAATAGCATTCCAAGGAGAAAGAACAGCTGGTTCAAGGGCTGTGAGGCAGGAGTGTGCTTAGAATGTTCAATGAACAACAAGGAAGTGGGTGTAGTAGGAACACAGCAAGTGTGCGGACTGTATCAGTTTCCTGTGGCTGCTGTAATAAATCTGTCGCTTAAAACATCAGAGACTGATTCTCTCTCAGGTTTGAAGGATAGAAGCTTGAAATCAGAGTGAAAGCAGGGCTGTACTCCCTCTGGAAGCTCTAGCGGGGAATCTGTTCATTGCTTCTGCTAGCTTCTGGTAGCTGCTAGCATTCCTTGACCTGTAGCCCAATCACTCCAATCTCCACTTCCCCAATCACATTGCCTCCCCCTCTTCTCTGTGTAATCCCCCTCTGCCTCACTCTTATGAAAATACATGACATTAGATTTAGGGTTTACCCAGGTAATCTAGGATGATTTCCTCATCTCAAGATCCTCAACTTAATTATATTTGCCAAGACCCTTTTCCATGTAAGGTAACATTCACAGGTTCCAAGGATTAAGACATGGACTCTGTTTGGGAGTCACCATTCAACCCACTGTAGGGATGACAGTAAATGAAATGAGAAGGAATAATGACCGGTGGTGAGGGACAGATGGAGTTCATGTAGGAACCCTGTAGATCATTGTGATAACTTTGCCTTTAGTTTTAGGAAAATAGGAAGTCACTATGGAGATAAAAGCAGAAAACTGACATAGATTTAACATGTTTAATAGGATCACTATGGCTGCTGTAATCCCAAAAATCCCAGTAGCATTCAACCCTTAGATTGGAATTTTTCATCTTAAGAGTATGCCAGATTTAGATGAGAATTGGAAAAGGAGACGAGAAGAACCCCGGCGTATAGTAGGCCTTCAGAAAATACTTGTCGAATAAATATATGAAGGTTCCTTTACCTAATTACCGTTTTTTGAAGGCAAATTAAATTTATCCCATAAATATTTATCAAATATCTACTATATTCGAGATTCCATTCCTAAGAATTAAAGAAATTGACAAGTGACATACTGCTATCTAAGATGGGATTGAATGACAAACCACTTTTTTCTTCTGGATTTATGTCATTAATTCACTTGCATAAACAGTGATTGAAGATTCTCAGCTCGGTGCGGGTGAAGACATGCTGCAGTTGTATTCTTTGCTATGATTTTTCCAGTCATTCCGTGTCCCTTAATGACATATAAGGCAGAATCTCTAACTTTGCATTCATTTTTCATCATTAAAAATATCTCCAGAAACAAAAAATCTGAACAGACCTATTACTAGTAAAGAGATTGAATTAGTAATTAAAAACCTCTTTACAAACAAAAGTCCAGGACCAGAAGACTTTACTGGTGAATTCTACTAAATGTTTAAAGAGAAATTCATGCCAACCCTTCTCAAACTCTTATAAAATATGGAAGAGGAAGGAACATGTCCAAACCTATTTTATAAGGCCAGCACTACCCTGATAGCAAAACTAGACAAGGATACCAGAAGATAAGAAAATTACAGGCTGATATCCCTGGTGAACATAGATGCAAAAATCCTCCACAAAATATTATCAAACTGAATTCAATAATAAATTAAAAAGATCATACACCAAAATCAAGTTGAATTTATTCCAGAGATGCGAGGATAGTTCAACATCTGCAAATCAGCGTGCTATACCGCATTAACCAAATGCAGGATAAAAATCATATGTACATCTTCAATAGATGTAAAAAAAAAAAAAAAGCATATGACAAAAATCAACATCTATTTATGATAAAAATTCTCAATAAAGGAGGTATAAAAGGAATGTGCTTCAACATAATAAAGGCCATAAATGACAAGCTCACAGCTAGCATCATGCTCAACAGTGAAAAACTATAAGCTTTTCATCTAGGATCAGGGATAAGACAGTGATGCTCACTCTTGCCACTTTTATTCAACATAGTATTGGAAGTCCAAGCCAGAGCAATTAGGCAAATTTACAGAAACAATACCATCATCATCATCACCAGCACCACCACCACCACCACCATCATCATCATCACCACCATACAAATTAGAAAGGAAAAAGTAAAACTGTCACTATTTGCAGATGACATGATACTGCATATAGAAAACCCTGAAGAGTCCACCAAAAAGAATTGCTACTAATAACTGAATTCAGTAGAGTTGCAGAATATAAAATCTTAACAAGGAGGTAAAAGATCTGTTCTCAGAAAATTATAAATTATTGAAAAAAGAAACTGAAGAAGATACAAATAAATGGAAGCATATACCGCGCTCATGGATAGGAAGAATCAACATTGTTAAAATGGCCATACTACCCAAAATGATCTATAAATTCAATGCAATCCCTATCAAAATACCAGTGGCATTTTTCAGGGAACTAGAACAAATAATCCTAAAACTTATATGGAACCATAAAAGACCTCAAATAGCCATGGTAATCTTGAGAAAGAAAAGTAAAGTTGGATGTATCACACTACCTGATATCAAATTATACTACAAGACTACAGTAATCAAAACAGCATGGTACTGGCATAAAAACAGACATATAGATCAATGGAACAGAATAGAGAGCCTGGAAATAAATCCACACTTATGTGTTCACTTAATATATGACAAAGGAGGCAAGAGTATACAATGGAGTAAAGACAGTCTCTTCAAGGTGCTGGGAAATTGGACATAGACATGCCAAAAAAGAAAAAAGAAAAGAAAAAAGAAAAAGAACAAAGAAAAAAAGAAATTGGACCGTCTTCTTACACTGCATACAAGAATAGACTCGAAATGGATTAAAGATTTAATGTAAGACTCAAAACCATAAAATTTCTAGAAGAAAACATAGGCAGTATACTCTCTGATATTGCTATTAATAATTATTTCCTGCTATATCTCCTTGAACAAGAGAAACAAAAGAAAAAATAAACAAATGGGACTATATCAAACTAAAAAGTTTTGCACAGCAAAGGAAACCATCAATAAAGCGAAAAGACAACCCACTGAATGGGAGAAGATATTTGCCAATGATACATCTGACAAGGGGTTAATATCCACAATTTATAAAGATCTCATACAACTCAATACCAAAATAACAAACAATCCAATTAAAAATGGGTAGAAGACCTGAACAGATATTTCTCCAAGGAGGAAAAACAAATGGCTAATAGACATATGAAAAGATGCTCAACATCACTAATCATCAGAGAAATGCAAATTAAAACCACGATAAGTTATCACCTCACACCTCAGAATGGCTATCATCAGTAAATCAAAGTACAACAAATGTTGACGAGAATGTGGAGAAAAGGGAAACTTCATACACTGGTGGTGAGACTGCAAATTGGTACAGCCACTATGGAAAACAGTCTGGAGTTTCCTCAAAAAATTTAAAAAAGAACTACCTTTTGACCCAGCAATTGCACTTCTGGGTATTTATACAAAGAAAACCAAAACAATAGTTTGTAAAGATCTACGCACCCCTATGTTCACCGCAGTGCTATTCACAATAGCCAAGATATGGAAGCAACCAAAGTGCCCATCGATAGATGATAGGATAAAAAAGTTATGGTACACATATACAATGGAATATTACTCAGCCATTAAAAAAATTAAATCTTATCATTTGCAACAACATGGATGAACTTAGAGTGTATTATGCTGAATGAAATAAGTCAGACAGAGAAGGATAAATACCACATGAAGATAAATACCACTTATATGCAGAATCTAAGGAACAAAAAAAAATAACAAACTAGATGAAAACAGACTCACAGATATAGAGAACTGGTGATTGCGAGAGGGTTGGGAGGCTGGATGAAAAAGGTAAAGAGATGAAGAAGTACAAATTAGTAGTTACAAAACAGTCATGGGGATTTAGAGTGTAAAAATTAGAAAAAAAGAAAATGCTGGATTATTTAACAAATAGTTTAGGGGCAATTATTAAAAGAATTAAAAAAATAAAAGGCATCCAAATTAAAAAGGAAAAAGTAAAACTGCCACTATTTATGGATGACATACTACATATAGAAAACCCTGAAGAGTTCACAAAAAAATCTGTTAACTGATAAATGAATTCAGTAAAGTTGCAGAATACAAAATCAATATACGTGTCTGTTGTATTTCTATTCACTAATAATGAACTATCAGAAAGAGAAGTTAAGAAAGCAATCCCATTTATAATTGCATCAAAAAGAGTAAAATATTTAAGAATACATTTAACCAAGGAGGCAAAAGACCTATACACTAAAACTATAAGACACTGATGAAAGAAATTAAAGACAGAAATAAATGGAAAGATATTTTGTGCTTATGGATTAGAAGAATACTGTTAAAATGTCCATATTATCCAAAGCAATCTACAGATTCAATGCAATCCTTATGCATTGAAATTCCAATGGGATTTTTCACAGAAAGAGAACAAACAATCCTAAAATTTGTATAGAACTACAAAATATCCTAAATAGCCAAAGCAATCTTGAGAAAGAAGTACAAAGCTGGAGGCATCATGCTCTCTGATTTTAAACTATATTACAAAGTTATAGTAAGCAAGACAGTATTGTATTGGCATAAAAATAGACACATAGATCAGTAGGACAGAGTAGAGAGCCCAGAAATAACCCCACACATACATC
>NW_006440638.1:18795545-18805866 GCF_000325575.1 Pteropus alecto | reverse complement strand
GTAGGGAAAACTGAACAGCGACATGTAAAATAATAAAACTGGACCATTATCTTACACCATACACAAAGATTAACTCAATGCATTAAAGACTTGAATGTAAGACCTGAAATCATAAAATCCCTAGAAGAAAACATAGAAAGTAAGTTCCTTGACATTAGTCTTGGTGATGATTTTTTGGACTTGACACCAAAAGCAAAGGCAAAAAAGCACAAACAAACAAATGAGACTACATCAAACTAAAAAGTTTCTATACTGCAAAGAAAACCATCAACAAAATGAAAAGACAACTAACTGAATAGGAGAATATATTTGTAAAGTGTTAATACATAAAATATTTAAAGAACTCATACAACTCAACAGCAAAATAAACCACAATATGACTGAAAAATGGTTGAAGGATCTGATAAGACATTTTTCCAAAGAAGACATACAGATGAACAACAGGCACATAAAAAGATGCTCAACATCATAAATCATGAGTAAAATGAAAATCAAAATCACACATCTGTTAAAATGGATATTGTCAAATAGATAAGAAATGAAGGTTGATAATGATGTGGAGAAAAGGCGTGTAGTCACTATGGAAAAGAGTATGGAAGATCCCTCCAAAATTAAAAATAGAACTGCCATGTGATCCAGCAATTCTACTTTGGAGTATTTCCCAAAGAAAATGAAAACACTAACTCAAAAGACATATGCACCTCCATAGTCACTGCAGCATTATTTATAATAGCCAAGGTATGAAAACAACCTAAATGTCCACTGATGGATGAATAGAGAAAATATAATACATATACACATACATGAAATATTATTCGACCCTAAAAAGAATGAAATCTTGCCATTTGTGACAACACGGATGTACCTTGAGGGCATTAGGCTAAGTGAAACAAGTCAAGCAGAAATTAAATACCATATGATCTCTTATTTGGACTCTAAAAAAGAAAAAGAAAAAGAAAAAAAAAAAAGAAGCTCATGGATACAGAGAAAAGAATGATAATTGCCAGAAGCCCGGGTGGAGAGGATGTAAGAAATGGGTAAAGGGAGTCAAAAGGTAAAAACTTCCAGTTATAAAATAAGTATTTCATGGTGATGTAATGTACAGCATAAAGTTAATAATACTTTATTGTATATTTTAAAGTTGCTAACAGAGTAAATCTTACAAGTTTTCACCAGAAGAAAAAATTCTATAATTATGTATGGTGACAGATGTTAACTACACTTACTGTGGTACTCATTTTGAAACATTCGCAATTATTGAATCATTATATACCTAAAGCTAATATAATGTTGTATGTCAATTATACCTTAATAAAAAAATTTTTTTAAGTTCCTCCAATTTAACAGTCCGGTCACAGATTAAAATTTCATGTCTCTCTAGCATAGGCTTAAGATGTAGCCTTGACTATTTAGACTCTCTATCAACTTCTTCCCTATCCTGAGGCTGAGCCACTCTGGTGTCAGAGTGGTCTTAGCTAACTGGTTGTCAGCAGATGAAAAGCACGTGTCCCAGGTCTTGCTCCAGTTCCATCAGCTGGGATCCTCTGCAGATATGGTGGCATCTGCATAGTTTAGAGTTGATAGATATTTTGTTTCTAGGAAAGTATCCAAGCTTCACCCTCACTCTGTTTCTGAGGACTCATTCACAAAAGGATAGTCATGTCTCCCTTCATAACTCTGCAAGTGGTCCATGACCCAAGCCCCCTTCTAAATAGACCATTGCCTAAGTTGAAACAATGTCTACCTGAGCAGCCTTGTGGTACCTGACTGCTACTCTGCCATTCATGGTCCTTTACAGGCACCAGGGGACCTGATGGGGTCCTTGTGTGTTTCTTCCAAGGGCTACATAAAGTTAGGATGGGGTAGAAAATTGGTTCCCATTTTTTTCCCTAGAAACATGACTCCTCTGTCCCTTCTTGCCTTGTTACTAGAGTGCCTCCATAAGCCTCTCCCATCGCACCCTGCAAACAAATATATGTAAATGAGAAGCAAGCACTAGTCTGTGCTCATTGCAATTCAAAACTCTAAAGAGTAAATGGGAAGCTCTCTTAAGGTGCTTGTACTGTACTGCACTCCCCTCAGATAGCAGTGCCTGTATAGCCTGCAGGTTCCACAGCTCAGCCAGCATTAAGTCAGGGAACAAGATGCCAGCATGCTTTTGTTGAAAGTCTCTCTGCATTCCTCATTCCAACTGTCTATCTTCCCCTCGCCAACTCTGCCCTTACATATTTGGGAGCATGGAGGTGTGGTTCAATGTGGTATGTCTGGTTCTGCTGCTGCTTCTTAGTAGAATGAGTGTGGGTGTCTCTCACACATGGGTATTTCTCCAGAAATGTTGGCATCTTTTCTGTTTAAACTCTAGTTGTTCATGTTCCAGAGCAACATGAAAAGTCCCACTGAATGTCTGTTTCACTCCTGAATTTCAATTACATTATTTCAGATATAGCTCCAAGAGAAAAAGTTTCTATGGCTTCATTAGGTCCTTAAACAGAATAGAAAATACTAACTAGTATTCTAGGTGTCTGCATGAGAAACACTCCAAAGATTTTAATGTTAATTTCTGCTGATTTATTATATCCTGACATATCTTATTTAACAACTTTTAAAATAATCACTTTGGTGAATGGAAGGGGATCATGGTTTATCGTTAAATATTACCACTCAACAGGTAATTATTAGTTCCAACAAATCTCTTGAACTGGACATAAATCTTGAAGATGAAAAGAGTTCTTCATAACTATAGCCATTTCAAAACCTATTAGAAAAGAGAAAACTTAGAGAGCCAGATGAATTTCCTCCTGGAGTCATTTGACTGTGGAGTGAACAATGCTGGTAGCCAAACTGATCTGCCTGGCCCCACATTCACGGCATCAGAGAGTCAGGTGAATTCTTACAGACTTTCAGAAGTTACCAGGGCTGAGCCTATTCTTAAACGATAATGATGATTATGACAAAACAACAAACTCACCAAAATTTCAATGTAAAATATGAATGGCAGTGTATAGATTTACATCAAATAACACTGGAAAGTAGGAGTAATGGGGAAGGTTTAAGTAAGCCCCTAGGAGAAACATAACTCCTCGGAACACCTATCCAATGACACAAAAAAGTTTGCTGCACATGGGATGGCAACTACAGGGGTAGAAAGAACATTGGAAGAAGATCAAGAGTTTTGGGTCAGTCAAGTCTTGACTCCCATGAAATAGGGCCACCATTGGCCTGAGATTCAGCTTTCCCATTTCAACTGCTCATTGGTTAGCAAAGACAAAATGAATAATGACTCTAGCAATGCACTGTCGTTGTAAAAAAAAAAAAAAAAAAAAAAATTTAACCAAATTTAATTAATTTCTAAAATAGTTTAACAAAAGATATTAATAGGTTGAATGTGTACATATCAACTTTTCACCACCAGCCCTCCCCGCAATACATGGAAAAAAAACAGACAGAAAACACTGCCTCAGTCTCTCCCTGCTACAGCTAAGCTTTCTCCTAAACGGTGTTAGGCAGCTACCAGATTATTATGAGGAAGATGACCATTTGAAGCAAAGGAAGAATTCTATTGTTTTTAATTCATTGGTGAATCTACTGTCCTGCTAGACTCAATGATGTTGAAGAACAAATACCAGATTTGAGCCCAAGGATTTAATGGCGGCTTCCTCCTATTAGTCTTCACCTCTCTAAAACCAGAGCTATTATTGAGACTGTATTCACTGCCATGTCTATTTCTGTTATTAAAATATTGAAGTACTTCTGTACTTACTGCCCTCTGAATGCCGCTCACTCCTCTCTGCCTCCTTCTCTGGGACTCTCTAGACCTCCCCACAATGTAGAAATGAACAAGTCTATGTCTGGCACAGCAGAGAGCGTCCAGGAACTACCCTAACATTGGTCAGTACTGGTGTCATACTAATTGTTACATGTAAAAATAACTCCTCTGGTTAAGACATACCTACCCACATCTTGACCCCAACTGTGGGTGAATCTAAGTCAAACCAAGATTCCTGAAGCATATTTAAAGCCTGAAGCAGAAATCTCAGGAAAATAATTTCATAAAACTAGTTCAGATATCTAGTATTGTAGAGGATTCTCAGGATAAGGCCAATTTAAGATTTGTGCCCAAGAGCTATTTGCAAATTTATAGTAGTTATTTTTCAGTCAATCAGTTTAAGAAAGAAAATGGGAACTAAGTAAATAAATTTGAACATTCATTTACAATAAATATAAATTAATGATGCTAATTCTAAGACTTGAACATATATACAAATTATATACATATAATAAATAAGGAATATACATGAGGCTGTATTAGCAAAGGAAAGCCCTCTTGACTTATTGTGCTGCAGAAAATCCATGTATATTCATTCATTCAACAGATTTTAACAGTTTTGATATGTGGATGAAAATATAGGATACACATTAACTGCCTACTGATGTTCGAACAAATCTATTTTCATTCCAAATGGAAATTAGGATATATCTTGCACTATTCGAGCTAATTACATGACATTTCTTTGAATAATGATGTATTATTCCATTCGTTACTTCTAATTATGTTCCGTTACAAGTGCAAGGCTGGCAACACCATGACCAGCCTCTTCCTATTCCTCACAATCTGATGACTTTCATGGAAAGCAGGTCAAAAATATGCCAAGAATATAATGAACAGAGTTCAGTAATTGTTAGCCATGACAGTTTAAAATTACCTGAGTAAAATTTCACATAGAAATAAACAGAAATGGGGAATGGTTTTCCATGTTACAGGATATTCATTTTTGCAATTAATATGAGAAACAATCAAAATGTTATTTTAATACATATAATTATCATCCTACTATTTGCTAGAACTGGAGAGAGTACTCCTAATATTTTTCTCCTCCATCCCCACATCCACACACATCCTAACAAAATTATATTCTGTATATATTGTGTCAGAGTATCTTTTTTTTTTTGGTTGTGAAAGTGATTCTATAGGTTTGGTGCAATTCTGTGAGAATGAGGGTACCTCCTAAAAGCTCTGGTCAAAAAGCCAGTTGGATTTTCCTCCCCTAATACACAATCAGGGTCAGGCCAGCCCATCTCAGCCCATTCACAACAGAGCCTGAAGCTAGAAAGTAAATCTTATTATGGAGAAGAGGTCAAGGTCAAGGAAAAACAGTCAAAACTAAGTAATAAGGCAAAAGAGCCAAGTGAACCACAAGGTCATCACATGCATATCCACGCAGGCCAGCAGGCAGCAAGGAACCAGGCAGAAACAGCAGCTAGCAGGAAGCAGCCTAAATGAGGTCTAGAGACCAATATGTACATGCTTCAGGCAAACTGTTTCATGGGTAAGTTACCTTTATTTGAAGAGGCCAGGGTAAAGTGTATAAAATCCACACGTTTTTCTCCATCTAGTTTCAAATGTTCCTTGCACACATATTCCTTCACTGTCAGGTGCCAACAATCCATCATTCTGTCTATAATAAAATAAGGTGTCTGTCTCAGCTCCAGGATCAAAAAATAAAGTTGGGAGGTAGAGCCTGGCAAGGAGGGCTCCTCTCTCTCTCTGGTCCCCATGACAGTATCTGCCCGCTGACCCTGCATGCAGCCTCAAAACCCTCCTCAACATTGTGCACTCACTACCAAATGAAGAGTTGAGGTTTGAGATAAAACATATTTCATCTCTCTGACAATTCCTCAGATGACAAGAGGGATGACAGTCACACAAGGCTTGTCTTGCAATGGGTTTGGCAGGATCTTCTGTGGCAGTTTCTAGACACTGAAAAAAGATATCAACTTAGAGATAAAAGCATCTAAGAGTTCCCTTTGTTCCTACTGGCCAACACCATCAAAAACTGGTTCTAGCTGGTAGCAACGTACTCTTAACCAAAAGGTAGGTGCATATTATATGGAAAACTTTCCCACAGAAACAAGGTAAAGAACACTGTGAACAATCGCTGCTACATGCAGGTCTTTTGAATACAATAATCTGCCAAATTAAGTCAAGAAAAATAAGGCCATAAGAAAACCAATTTGCTGGCACCATTATAGCTCTGGACAAAGGACAGCAAGATCATCTTTGAACATCTCTCCAAGAGTATTTTAAGCTAGCTAATACACAACAGGCATGGACAGGGTGAAAAATAAGACATATGCACAGGGAAATTTTAAGAGCAAAAAAATCTATCTTTAGGAATAAAGATATTGAAATAGTGCTTGTGATCATTTTATTTGCACAAGGAAGGCTTAAAAAGAAACTCTTTTGAGAAATGAAAGATCATCAAATCCCTAATAACTGCAGTTTCCTGAACAATTAAAGAAATTCACAAGATTACGACCTACTCAGGAAATGACGAATATTTTTGATTTTTATGGAAGGATTAAAAGGGCACTTTTATCTATAGCATCTTATAGCATATAGTGCTTCCATAAGAAGCCTGTTAAGTAATTAAGCTATTTTTATTCTTTGTTCATTTATTTCAAGAGTACTCGACACGGCAGTGGTCTGGAATAAAAGAAAACATTGCTCATTTGGATAGGTAAAGTTTTGTTCTAAAAGGCATTTACCAGAGTTTTCTTTTTTTTATCTATTGAAGTTGGACCTTAGAGAACAATTTCCATTGTACCAAACTTATTTCTAATACATCAGCAGAAATGTCCTTTAAGTTACCTAGTCTAATTCTTCACAAACACACTTTGTAAGGCTGCCCTCAATGCATCATCCTAACATTGTTTGGCCCTGATAACATTCTGTGTGCAATGCTCCTGTTTGGAAAAATCTGCTCTTTTTAATAATTGATTCAATAAACTATTGACAAATGATTTGTATAATATAGTATGGCCAGCAAGCAAGGTTTGTCTCTGTCAGTACACACCACATTCAACCTGTCCACAAATGTTGCCACGTTCCCTTTATGTTAGAGCTCCTTACGCCATCCTGACTAGCAACCGAAAGATCAATACACTGTCTGCTGAAAACAACAGGACATAACAAATGAATAATTTTATTTACAATAAAAGCCCCAGTCCCCAAATGGATTCCACTGATGTTCAAATTCATTTTTCATGCTCAACTCAAGATGAGAGGTAGACACAGCACAACGCAAAGGGAGAGAATGGGGAGAAGTATTAACCGTAGTGGTTCAAATTTATTTAAGCTGTGAACAATAGCTGGGCTGTGGGCTGTGCTGAAGTACTTGAATAAAATGTTCACTGCAGAATTCTAAAGATGCAATCTCCAAAATGTTTCTGTTTTCTTAAGACATTCTAAAAAGCATTTTCCAGTAACAAGAAATTAATGGAGTAACAGCATTTTGACATATTCTTCTAGAGTGTTGTACCAGGGAGGTCGAAGCCTATTCAACGGACTTTAAACACTGCAATGAACAGAAGTGTTTGCTTTAGGGGGGACAAGGAAGGCGTGGAGCTGCTGTTTTGAGAATGAAGTAAATAGTTTTGCTTTAAAAGCATATCTTCAGCTCCTGATCTGATAGTTCTTTTCTTCCACTGAAAGTTACGAAAAAATCAGTGAACAAAGTCATAAGAAAAAAAAGGTTGAGGGTGGGGGAGCAAAATGTTAGAGACGACACAGTTCAAAGATGACATTTACAAGTCTCATGAATGCACATTCCCCAAAGGCCACTTGAATACTTTTTAAAAGGAAATGATCAAAAATACAAAATAAAAATTTCTACTTCACATAAAAATGACAATATACTGTCCTTAACATAAAGACTTGTCCACTAATGGATTAACATGGAAAAAAAAAAAAAAAACACCTCAAAAACAGAAAAGAATTTTCTCCCATTTGCCATCAATTCATTCACTATTTTACACTTAGCTTGGTACACTTACAACACAGAAATATAAACAGAATTGTAACAGATAAATCATGAAGGGAAAGTTGGAAAAATACTGCTTGAATATGACACTAAAAAATCTGGAATAAAATGGTTATAAGACTTGCCTTCATCCATGGGAATACTGAAAAAGGCAAGATTTCAGCAAACCCTATTGTCTCATTTCATTAATTGCAAAGATCCATGTGCTCCTGTTTACAGTTTCACTTAAAATTTAGTCAATAAAGTTCTTTTAGATGCAAAGTTAAAAAAGATATGTAAGAGCAGGCTCTGTCCCGCCCCTTCCCAGGAACTAATGACTCAGGGCAGAGACAAACAGGAATGCTCATAGTTGTGAAATGAAACAGACTGGGATAAATGTTTGGCATGGTGCCTGGAACAGAGTAGGAGCTCAGTAATAAACTGCTGAATGCGTCAACACGTGACTAATGAACCAAGTGTCACAAAAAGGACAGGATAGTTTTTTCCTAAAAAGGCGGGACAGATATCAAAGCACTTTAGATGAAATGACAAGGATGAGAAGTATCACAAGGTGAAGAGAGTCAAAGGGGAAAGCGTGATGATGTAAACACATCATCTGTTTAGGAAAGCACTGGAAAGTGCTAAGCAGTTTGGACTGTATCCTCAAAAAAAAAAAAGAAAGAAAAAAGAGAAGAAGAAGAAAAAGATTCATTTGTTTCATTAATTGTTTGTAAGCAAGGGAATAAGAGAGGGAGATGATGGAAATTGTGGATTAGAATGAAGCGGAGGCTGGAATGGAGAAGTCCAGACACAGGGAGGGTGCAAAAAAGCTAGATGGTCTACCCAAGGGGCTAAATGAGGGCAGACTGAATAGAACCCCAGTGAAAGAGAAAAGCCAATTGAAGACATCTCACCATTTATTTTATGAAATGTTAGTGGGCAGAGCTGTCCACAGCTTCAATTCCCAAATCACCAGACAAAAGATATCCCCTTCTTCAAGCAAATAACTTATTAAGATTCTTCTCACAGTTGTCACTTAACAGAGTTTACAAAGGTAAAATAAAATAAAAAGTTACAAAATCATCATATAAAAAGGATCATCTGAATACATTATCGATACCACTTTAAACACAGTAGATGTGAAATAGCCTGACAGAGAGTCCCAATTACAAAAATGTTCCAGTTCTCTCTGTTCTCATCCTTGGAAAGGGCCGGATCCCTCTTGCTCCATTCCAAACAAACGAAGATTTGATAATTTTAATACATGGTTCCCCATGTCCTTGGCATACACTCAGATATGGTAACTGACCAGAACTTATTTCCAAAATGGTAATTCCAGTGCCATCTGGAAGAAAACTAATTATCATTCACTAGTTGCTCACTATTCATTGCGCTAGAAGCATGTAGCTCATTTTCTTGAATTCAAAAACATATAGGACCTAGGTCTTACACATCGCACTTTCAGAGTTGGTTAAAAACACCATGAAAAAATCAAGATATAAGTGAAAATTCACGAAGCAAAATTCATTCCATTATTAACCATTAAAAAAAAAAAAACCAACACTGCAATTCTACAACTTCACATTTCCTCAGTCCAAGATTCGTTCATCTAAATTCACATTTTCAACCCAGGTTCACTCATTTCTTTGATAGAAGTCAATGAAAGCTGGCACTCAAAGAGAGGTGGCATTTAAACCATGCTCTTTTGAAACTGGAATTCTAAGACATTTTACTTAAAAAAATTCCTCAAAAGAAAAAGACAATCACAAACTTGCAGTAAAATCAAATGAAAAAAGAAAATGCTTCTGTTATTTCAAGAACTTCAGGTCTTTGAGAACTCAATATAAAATTGGTATGCAAATGAAAATTTTTTGTTGAATAGGACCTTTCTAAATCATTCTAGTGTTTTTGTTTTTTTTTTTTTTACTTCAATAAACAAAATAATGAGATTTTCTAATATTGAGTATTTATAATTTAGGCTATTTTTATAAATTTAAAAAAAATATTACCAAAAAACTTATATAATATTATTTACTAGTTTATTGCTGTGATCATTAGTTTTACAAATTTACAAAATTAACTTAGAATTTGGATTCAAGGAATTGAGTCCATTATAAAATCACAATTATATTCTGATGCATGTTTTCTTGTTTATATTTTTTCAGTGTGATATGGTTTCATGGCCAAGAAAGATCCTTCATAAAATTCTCAAGTATTTTGAAAATTCCCACTGGAAAAAATATAACTTATTCTAAAAAAAAAATCAACATATTTGTAGATTTAGAATTACTCGAAATTTATTTCAAAGTAAAATTATGTCTCAGTGTGGAAAATGCTTATCTTAAAATATGAAATTTTATGCTTTGTTGCACTCTGCATAGTAAATTAAGTTAGAGGAAAGAGAAAAAAGATTCTAAAAAGTCAGTACGAAAGTCATATGCACACAGTCATGAGTGATACTTTCAACAACGCAAATGCTCCAGAGCATTTCACCAATTCCTACTACTCCCATTGCAAAGAAT
>NW_006440638.1:18780093-18795522 GCF_000325575.1 Pteropus alecto | reverse complement strand
ATAGGAGAGACTACGACTCAACAGTCAGAGGGAAATAAAGCAACTCTACCACCACTGACACTGGACAATGATCTAGAAGCTGGCATATTTTTCAAGAGAAAATGCTAAACCAAATCTTAAGATGAAAAAAATACTTTTAGTATATTTAATTAAAACTCCTAACTTAAATGATCTGCAAGAGGTAAAGAAACCAGAATCTCAAATCTTCGTGTAATACTTTATTTCCATGTCATAAAAGTGCCACCCAATCTCTATCTTACTATTAAAATTCACAACTGAAAACAAAGTGCCCATGATATTTATGGGGACCATTTTAGAAGCACCTGTTTATTTACACAGCTACCATAATGAGAAGGTCAAACAAAAACTCACCTCTGAAGCCACAGTTGCTAAGCAACTCTTTTCAGAAGTTCTGCAACACTGATCAAGCATATTACTGGTGCCGCCAAACAGATTCAGAATAAATGTAACATCTTACCTGGTTTCTCCAAAGAGGGAGGGAGGTGGATTCCGATTTTACCTTTTTGGACAGACATTGGAGGCCAATCTTGTATCCTTCTGGTCTATTAGGTTCAGAGGCTTTTTATTTTTCCATTTTAAGAAAAAGAAAAGGATACGTCCTGGTACCACAGGTTTCCTGTTCACGAAGGCAAAGGACAGTTCTGTTTTGAGAAATACCACAGAGGGCTTGATGAGATGTTGGCCGAATCTGAAAGACATTTCTTCACAGTTGAAGTCTGAAAAAGAAGATGATTTAAGAAATGGGCATGTATAAAATTCAGTGAGAAACTCAGATCATATATCACTTTAAGGAAAGTAAATAACATTACTACAGATTCTTAGATGAGAAGAAGATATCATTTAAGCTGTTCCCCATTTAAGGTCCACTAAGGTGTATTCTGGGTAACTCCTCCTAAAATACTCCACTCTCTCTACCAAGGTTGCCTTGACTGGAGTTAGTGTTTTCAAACAGAAGCATCCCATGGACAACAAAAACAGTCTTAAATCCCTCTGCACTTCAGGTTGCCACCTTAACCAAAATCTACTAGGTACTGTCTGTCAGGTACTTTATTTTTTTCCCCATCCATTTCATCATTTTTGCAAGGCTGAAAATTTTCATTATTAAGCATTAACTCTAAACCATCTAATTCTTAATGCTTTTCTCAAATGATTTTATCTTTGTTTATATAAAAGCAATTTAGAAAAAGTACAAACACTGTTTGAACTTGCCTACAACTACAGAAATATATGAGCACTCCCAGAGAAATATTATAGTAAAATTTCTAAAATTAAAGAGAGAAGAAATGAGGAAAAAAAAAAAGAAGCAAAATCTAGTTCAAGATGAAAACAATTCCTAGTTGACACAGAGTCAGGATGCAGCAAGGTAGGTGTTTCATATCCTCTTTTTGCGGGCAAAGCTGTAGCGGGGTGGGTGGGGGGAGGTGAAGAAAGATTTGGCACTTGGCATCTAAGGTATCAAGAAATGATTTTCTGTCAGTTAGATGGCTATAAATGACAAAGTTACTTCCTGAATGACTAAGACACAGCCTCCTTGGGAAACCACTTCATTTTTCTAATTCAGCAATGACACTATTACAACATTGATGGAAATAATCAACCCATGAGAAAACAGGAAACGGGATTACAAAAAAAGATGTCAGAAAATAGTTGATTGTTTTATAAAACATATCAATAAATGTGTTTAATGATTCTAATGTTTTCAATGACCCAAAAGATACAGTATGCAAGTGTCATCCACTATAATGTTCTCAGTGACCCAAAATCTATAGTATGCAAGTGGCATTCACTACAGAAGGACCTGCAGAGCCAGAACTTAACACATCTCAGGTACAAAGAAACAAAATGGAAAGTTTGCCTTGTATCTCATATAAGTACTAGTTTCTAGATCATTTATAAGTATGTCATAAAAAAAAAAAAGGGTATTGAGTAAGAATGCTGAAAATCATCTAACCTAGTGGTTTTCAAGGTGTTTCCCTGGACCCACAGCATCAGCATCAACTGGGAACTTATTAGAAATGCAAATTATCAAGTCCTACTTCAGACCTACCAAACAAACTCTGGGAGAAGGGCCCAGCAATCTGTGCTTTCATGAGCTATGCAGATGTTTTAGAACCGCTGACCAGATGCGACTATTCTCACAGTCCTTGGGTCCTTTCCTATTGAATCCTTGCCAACTAGCTGGCTAGCCCTATGCTTGAATATACCCAGAGATAGGAAGTTCACTATCCATTCCTTCTAAAACAATAAACTCCAACAATTACATAGTTGCCCTTCATATCAAGTCCATCTATTTGTCACGGATTTATGCCATCGGGCTAAATGAAACAAGTATCATACAAGTGGCAGAGCTTCAGATATTGGAGTTAACCTTTAATCATTTTCCAGTTTTTCTGAAATAAACATGGCAGTTCATTTTATTCATTCTAAAAATCGTTCCCCAAATCAAGCATTGATTCAAGTCCCCTGCAGCATCCACTTTCTGTAGTCTGGCCACATCACCCTGATTTTTCTTTGGATAATACTCCCTCATATTCTATATGTGGAGCTACTCCTACTGCCTGGTTCTAGGGATGGGAAAGCGACACGGACATTCTTAGTCCTCTGGCATATGATTGGTCCAGGAGTGGACAAAGGACAAAATATAAGCTAGTCAAAGAAAAAATATTCATGAGAGGAAAACTGCCAAGTTGCCAAACTGGTAGCACACAAACCTGAAACAGCTAGAGGTTACATTAAAAAGTCTACCTGGTATCAGAGCCAACACTGAGGGCAGCAGAGCCAAGATAGAGAGACCGATACCTGTTGACGTTGTTTGAACATCAGGCTCTAATAATGTTGGAAGGAGTATTGTTCCTGGACCTTGCTTCCTCTTAAGGATAATTGTACAGAACTGACTTAAATATGGGCTCTGGTTGATTAGCCACTATTATGAATTCATGAAAGGCTCTTCTTTTGGTTTTCTTATTATCATCATTTGCCCTTCATCTCTTATATCCACACCCTATTCCTTCCCCTCCCAACACAGGGCTTCACTTTTCATGATTAATGTTGTATTTATAATCTTCACTGAATTTTTATAAATATGTGTCAAAAATATATCGGGATCTTGTATATGGTTTTTAACCGTAACTTTCTTTAAATCTCATTCTACCTTTTATCTCTCGACGTTGTTTTAGAGACTCATTCATTTTGCTATAGATTATAATTTACTCTTTCTTATTGCTTATTCCCTCTCACTGTATTCCACTGTAATTTTCCTTGTCCATTCTTATAGTGAAGAGCTAACTTGTCTCCAGCCCTTTACCACAAATAATACTGTGATGACCATCCATGCATATATTTTTCCATATATCTATGCTAGAATCCCACTGCTGAGTTTTAGGTTATACACATAAATTTTGTAAAGCATATGCACCGGTTTGCATTCCCAAAATACACAATTTCTATTTCTCTACATCCTTGCCAACACTTGAGAGCATCTGATTTCCTAGCTTTTACTGATATGATAGGCAAAATGGAACCTCTTAATTTTAATTTGCTCATCACCAATGTGATATGTGTGTGCATATATCGATACCCTTCAATGAATTGCCAGTGCATACTTTTTCCTTCTTTTGTAATTTCACTTCTAGTTTCTGATTTTCCAGAGTCCCTTATGTATTCTAAATACTGATCCTAATCTATTAAACATAACAATTATATTTTTACTATCGGTTAGTTTTTCTATCATACCTTCCATTGAACAAAAAGCATTCATTTTGATGAATTCATCAGTTATCCTGTTACAGTTCGTGCTCTGTGAATCTTATTTAACAAACCCTTCTCTACCATAAGGTTACAAAAATATATTCTTAAATTTTCATCTATTTTCACTCTTAACAGGTATTTCATCCACTCGGAGCTTTGTTTATTCTATGAAGTACAGGAATGATTTCTTTTTCCTCCTTTTGTGAACCAATTGTCCTAGCACCAATTGCTGGGAATGATCACACCAAGTTCCCATATATACATAGGAATGAGTCTGGACTTTACTATATTGATTCTATTTCAGATGCTGGAGAATAGGAAGCACCATTTTTTTCTCTAAAGGCCTAGACTCAGCAGGCCACATAGTCTGTTGTAGCTACTCAAATGTCACAGCAACATGAAAGCAGCCATAGACACCTATAAATGAATGGACGTGGCTGTATCCCAATAAAGATTTATTTATAAGTACATGTCACAGTCTGGATTTAGATTGTAGCCTATGTAGTTTGCTAACTCCCGATATACAATGTTAATACCTTGTAAAGAGAAGATCCTTCTTTATTTACTCTCCTATGTAAATTTTAGATTCAACTCTGCCCCTCCAAAAAAAATTCTTGTTCAGATGCTAATTGAAATTACAGTGAATTTAAATTTTAATAGAGGAATTATGACATCTTCACAATATTCAACCAACCCATTTATGAATTCTCTGCATTGATATTCTATATATCTTAATAAAACTCTTATAATAGTTTTACATTTCCCTTATGTTTAATAAATTCTTTGATAGCTTTTAGTTTAGTCATTATTATAAATGGTATCTTATTGTCATCATAGTTTATAATTGGTACTTTTAATACAATGGAAAGCTATTGATTTTTATGTGTTGCTCTTACCTGGTAACCAGCTAATCTCTTGTATTGCTGCTAATAGTTTCTGCTAATTCTCTTTGGTTTTCTATATATAGTTGACCCTTGAACAATGCAAAGGTTAGGGGTGCTGATCTTCATACAATCAAAAATAACATACAACTTAAGTTGGCCCTCCACATCTGCTTATCTCCAAACACAGGAGTACAGAGGGCCAACTGTATATTTATTGAAAAAAAAAATGTATCTAAAAGTGGACCTGCACGGTGCAAACTATGCTGATGTTCAAAGGTCAACTGGACATGATTTTACTTAGAAATAACAGCGATTCTAGCTCTCTTTTCAATTCTTCTACTTTTGTTGTTTTGTCTTATTGCACTGGTCAGGGATCTCGTAAGGTTGAGTAGAAGTAACACAGGCATCCCTGTCTTGTTTCCTACCTTAAAAGGAATGAATTTAAAGCCTTGGTTTTTTTTTTTCCATTAAGAACAATATCTGACACAGGTTTTTAGTAGAAAGCCTTTATCAACCTAAAAAAAAAGTCCCCATTTCAAGTTTGCTAAGGTTTGGTTCCATTTAAAAAGAAAAACAATTATTAAATGCTTTTTCTTTATCATTGATCAATTTCTTGTTCTTTGTCATTAATGTTGTAAATTACAGTAATAGTTTTGTTTTTAAACCCTGAGAACATCCTTTCACTTTCATATTTAAACTTAGACATAATGTACTATTTTTTAATACACTGTTAGATTTGAATTCTTAGTGTTTTTCAGTGTCATAAGTTGGCCAATATTTTTTCCCTTGGTTTTGGTTCTCAGAATCTAACTTAATAGGCTGGCTTTTATTCTTTGTTCTAGAAGTCATTTTATAAACAAGGATTTTACTATCCCTTGAGAGTTAAATAGAACTCACTTGTCAAGTTGTTTGATCCTCTTTTTACACTGCAGAGAGAATTACGTTTTGACAATCATTACAATTTATTTAATAGTTGCTGATTAAGTTTTTTCCTTGCATCAACTTTTTAGGCATAAATCCTTTTCACTTAAATTTTCATCTTTATTAATAAAAGTTCATATTCTTTTAACATTAAAAACATAAGCCATTATTTCTTTTATCTATTTTACATTTTATGTTGCTTTTGTTTATTAATGTATATATGTTTTTCTTCATCAGTCTTGCAACACTTATATCTAGTCTATACAGGTTTTCAAAGATTCTTTTTTTTTTTTTTTGGTTCTTTGCTTTAACGATCTTTACTTGGTTGCTTATTTTCTGAACTTATATTTGTTTTCTCTTTTTTTTTTTCAGGTTTACTATGTTGCAGTTTTTCTAATTGAGTCAAACATTAAGTTTATGGAGTTTCAGACTATTTTTCTCTTGAGTAACAAAAGTTATATATTGCCTTCAAAGTGTTCCATTAGTTATCGCTCTCAAATTTCGATCTATTGTGCTTTTATTATCACTCAACTTTAAAATTTTGCTATTCTTGTTATCATTTCCTATTTTACCTGAGGGTTATTTCATAGTACGTCTTTTCATTTTCAAATATATGGGATGTTTTGCTATCTTTCTGTTAGTGATGAATGATTCTAAAGCACTACAGTTAGAGAAAAGAACTTCTATAAAGTTGAGTTTTTAGAATCTGAGGCTTCCTTCCTGATCCATTAAAAGATGAAGCATGTGCTTAATCCACATGTGCCCCCAAATAAAATACATTCTGCATTTGTCGAAAAGTTCTATATATATGGTAGATCAAATTCACTGTTATCCAAATCTTTCTCTTCTTACTTTTAGTATCATTGTTTCATTAGTTTCTGAAGACTGTTAGATTTCTAACTACAACTGCTTAATCAATGTGATGCCATAAATTATGCTTTCTATATTATTGCATGTGTATATGTTTTACTCCATGACCTATTGTTCCTTTTTCTTTTTGTCTGTATCTGACAAGTCTAACTTTTTACATCTCCTTATCTTCAACCTGTGTCCTTTTATTTTTATAAACATTATAGCATTTTGTTTTCTATCCATTGGACAGTCAGTCTTGATTAGTTTAACCCCTATACATTTATGCCAATTATTGTTTGAGTGTATTTTGAACATCCTATTTCATCCTTTTGTTTCACTTTTTTCTCCTTCCTACTTCCACTGGCTAGATCAAGTTTTGTCATATGGGTATGAAATCATACATTCCACTTTTATTTCAATAGTGGTTATTACAATCCACACGAAACTCAATTTTCTCATCGATATCTAAAAGCAGTTCAATATCTATGTCTTTAGAATATTCTTACCACCTTGGATCTCCTTTCAGACCTCATCCCCCATCTTACCCTATCTAATTTCTAATATGTTGAAATATTATAATTTCAAATGTTGATATGCTAGTGTTTTTTGTAGTTTTGCACACCCTTACTCCAATAATCATATTTTTCATGTCCTATTTACAAAGGTCTACAGACACCTCCCTCATACTAGGCAACACTACTTCTTCTTCTGAATTTTAGCTTGTTTTTTGCTCCCTCCTTTTTAAAAGCTCACCTATGCTTTTGAATGAACATTTGTATATCTAATACAGCATTTCAAATTATTTTTTAGTGGACAATTTTCTGATTATCCACTCTATCACACTCCCAGAAACTAAAATTGTCATTGCTTCTTTGTACAAATATCACTAAATTCTCTACTTGTTCTTATTTCTTATATTTCATTTCTTCCTCCTGGATTCTTTTTCCTAGATTCTCTAAAGTTACTTTCAGAGAGGGTCTACATATATTTGGCAAACTGAGATTTTTATGCCAGAAAGCTTTATTTTACCTTCCCACTTAAATATAGTAAACAGAAATAAAATCCTAAGCTCAAATTTGCTGTTGCAACACTTTGAAATTATTATTCCTTTGCCCTCTCACATTCTGGTGTTGATATGGAGAAAAGTCCTATGATAGTCAGATTCCTGTTCACTGGAAGATGCTCTAGTTTTTATCCCAAAGTTTTAAGAATTGTGTAGAAATATCTAAATATGTATTAGTTTCTGAGGACTGCAATAACAAATGATCACAAACTGGGTGGCTTAAAACAACAAACTTATTTTCTCAGAGTTCTGGAGGCTAGAAGAATGAAATCAAGGTGGTGGTGGGGCCATGTTCCCTCTGAAAGCTAGAGGGCAGAATTCTTCCTTGCCATTTCCTAGCTCCTGATGGTTGCCAAAAATTGTTGGCATTCCTTGGCTTGTGAATACATCATCCCAATCTCTGCCTCCATCTGTACCTGGCCATATTCTCTGTGTGTCCTCTCTTCTTATGAATAGACAAGTCATTGGATTTAAGACTCCACTCTTATCCAGTATAACTTCATCTTAACTAATTACATTCGCAAAGATCCTATTTTCAAATATAGTTACTTTCTGATGTTCCTTTAGGGTGGGGACATTATTCAATCCACTACAGACTACTTTTCTGAGTCCTCCTGTTTAGTGATCTATTAACATTTTCTATGTGAGGTCTTCAGTTTTCACTGCATTCTTTATAGTCTTGGTCATTATATCTTCAAACATTCCCTGACCTCAGTTTACTTTTCTGCCTTTTGGGGTTTCTGTTTAACATTTCTATTCATTTTCCTTCTCTTAACTCTTTTTCTGTCTTCTTATATTTTTTACTTCTTCAAGGTGCCTTTTGGAAGATAGCTTCAATTCATCTAACTGCTGATTATATCCATTCTGATATTTATCCATCTATTAAGCTAGTTCCCAGTATTAAAATTTAAGCTTATTTCCCATTTTTCCTCTACCCAAAGCTACCCTGCCTCTCATTTCTCTCTTCTCACACAACACTCTTGCCAACGAGCTCACGTGATTCTGTTACATTTCTTCTCATGAGTTTAGCCTGCCAACAATTTGAAGAGCTGACTGCCCTCTGACCTCACCATTATTCTACCTCTAATGATATAATCGCAAGCTAACTTTTGAGAGGAAGTATGAAGAGGTCAAATGAAAGTTCAAAGCACACGCACTTGAGTCTTGCTCTGCCACTCCCTAATCTTTAGTGATTGGCCGAACTTTACACTCTCAGATATCTCATCGGCAAATTGTGGATGATAGAGTGTGTGTGTGTGTGTGTGTGTGTGTGTACCTCATATAAAACAATATATAACACATCTATGTTTGTCACTTGACATTGGCACCCCCGAATGGTAATATCTGTCCTTGCCCAAATTCAATTTTGCCTCTTCTTTAATTGTGGTGAAATCCTGCCTGAGCTGCCAGTAGACATGCTCCTTCAAGTTTTAATTTCAGTGGAGAAGAAAAGTACTCCAGGAACTATAAAAGAAACAAAAGTAGAGAAAAGTATAAGAACCAATATTGTGTGATGGGAAGATTCTTGCATCTCCAGGATCTGAAACTGTCTGTAAGACTGAGATAAATATTAAATACTTTCCTCTCACTTGAAAATAACAGAAAGCAATTTTATTTTAAGCTAAAGTAAAATTGCTAAATCATTTTGCAACAAGAAGGCTGGATGTAGCAATATTCTTTAGAATTCTCAGAAAAAAAATTATCTCCTGGGATCTTTGTTTCTTAATAAATATGAAGATGATGGCTTCTGGCATCCAGGGAACCAAGTACCGGATTAAGGACCTCGGTCTAAGATTTAGGCCCTTATACTTATTAGTGGGTTTTGGCTAAGACAGAAATAGAAGAGACTAGATTCATTCCAGAAATAGTGACTAAAGCCTACAAATATCTCTTTATAAACATACAACAAAAGTATATTAATGAAAACCAAAGTCTTATATTTTTAACCAATTGATATTTTTGTGTTCCTTAATAATAACTTATTTTGAAGTAAAATTATGTGATTCAAGGTATTTAATGAGTCTCCATTTCCCACCTTTTCAACCATGGAAGTTATTTATACATTCGCTCTCTTTACCTCGCTACATCCTATACCCAGTGTCTACCTCTCTATCCTTTATAATTCTCACCAGCATCATATTTTTAGAAGTTTGTCTTCAAAATTTAGTGAACAGAAAGGGAACAAAAAGGTCTCTACTATTCACGTTTAATTTTGTGACTCAGTGGATTTGATCAGTTGTTTTCTGATAGGATCACATAGGCAACCTAACGTGTATTGGAATAACGTTCAATGGACACAAAAGAAAATGTCCCAAAACTTGAAATTCCCCACCATTCACAATAGGAGATGACACTAGCTCACTTCAGTACAGATCAGGTTTCCTCCTGGTTTGCTTTCAAATGTTATTATCCAACTAATATAACTTCCATATGCTTCTAACCTTGCTCTCACCTCTTTGCTCCTCTCAAAGAAAAAAAAAAAAAAAAAAAAACTCTAGAATTTTTAGCAGAAAAGAACTTAAAAGATCATTTAGGTTCCAGTCTTATCACTTTAGAGATGTCAAGTATCTAGCAAGACAAGTGGCTTACTCAAATCTACTCTGAACTTTTAGAGGGTTTCATTTAAAGAATACTGTTTACAGAGGACATTATAGATTGTCAAACTTGGGAATTTAAGGTTTCAGGGACCCCACTCTGAGACACACTAAATTAAAGATAACTGTCACCTTAGGGGATCTTTTGGTGCCCAAACCACATGATAGTCCTCTGTTACATGATGATCAACTGGTGATTCAGAACATAGGCCTACATCTATTATTTTCATATTATTTTCTCAAATGTAGAACACGAAACATAAATTCCTTTCCAAGAATGTGAAGACCCTTCAAAACCCACTGACTCAAGTTTGAGAAACTCAAAACTTTAACAAATGCACCTAACAGGCCATGCTCTCGAGGATGTGAAATTCTAAGCAATATACTACCAGGAAACTCCACATTCTATGGCTAATGACTTTTGGGGGACAAAGAGTCTACATATTTCCACAAGCTGGCTATTCAAAATGTGGTCTGCTGATCAACATGTGTGTCACCTGAGAACTGTCAGAAATGCAGATTCCCAGGCCCCATCCCAAATCTACTGCATTGATCTGTATTTAATAAGATCCCCTGCATGTCAATAAGCACATTAAAGTTTGAGAAGTTAAAAAAAAAAGTTTGAGCACTAGTTCCAACTAAAATCATCTTGGGAGCTTTCTAAAATAGATTTTGAGCTCCATCCTAGCCTGATTCCAGCAGAACCACCAGGATGATGAGGTTAAGAACACAGCTGTAGGATCAGTCTGTGAAATGGGGATAACAACAGCACCTTCTTTTCAAGGACACCTGTAAAGTATTCAATAAGTCTTTGATAAAGCTAGTCATCGTACTGCAGTTAGTATTTTACCCTATCAAAAAGTAATGCCAAATTTTATTCAACAATTGTTAATTGGTAGCTGACACAAGTTAAGTTGCTTTGGATCACGCTTTTATATAAATGGTATAGAATTATTAAATAGAAAAAAAAACAGGTAAAGCACTGTCAGTTAAAAACTAGCATCGTATTAAGTAGTAGAAATTATAGTTAATACTCAGTACTTTCATACTAAGCAATTTCTATATAAAATCTTAATCCTCCTGACATTCCTTCAAGGAAGGCCCTTCGTACATCAACACTGATGCATCTCTTTGAATACTTCTCATGTATCGGTTCCTCAATTTGAGAATCACTGTGTTCAAAGGATATCGAATCTTCAAGGCTATTGATATGCTAAATATCACTCAGGTGAAGTTCCTAAACATTTACATTAAAAGGTAATATCAGGAAAAGGCACATTTACCCACAATTTTATCGGCACTGAGTATTCTCTGATTATCCAAATCTCTAATAAAAATTTGTTATTACTTAGGAATATAATGTAGGAGAAAACGACTTCTAGCTGTCCTAACCAAAACAATCTGCCACGAAAATGAACTTCTCCTAGGCAACCGGGAAGCCAGACATGATGAAAAAGAAAGATCATTCTTTTGGTTAAAAGAATTTTAAAAGCTTGTATTTTCTCTTACCTTGAAAAATAAACATGTTGTTTTATAATGGCTATAGGTGTAAGGTTTACTTTAAAAATAATTCACTTTTCCATCCTGACATGTCTCAGCAAATGGCAGGAATCTAGACCAACCCTAAAAAGCATGACCCTCCCTAGGGATCAGCAGAAGAAATCACATAGCAAATACAAACTCCAGACACTTCTACCAACTGAAAAATATGTTTCTATTTCAAATCACTTCATTTAAAAACTGGGTGCTCAAATGTTAACCAAAAATGTATATGAGCTTGAAAAGCTGCTTCCTAATGGATACCAACACTAACCTTAACAGAAAAAAAGTGGCATCATCTGAGGTAAAAAATATACTTTTAGCTGGCCAGGCACTCAAGCATATTTTTATTGATAACTTGGAAAACCATCAAGGTACATAAATGGATAGCTGGAAACACATAGTTAGGTTTAGCTGTTTTATAAAACATTCTAAACTTACAGGTGTATGGCAAAATTTCACAACTCTAAGAATATCCCACAAGATGACAACAAGAAGAACAAAGAGAAAGAGAAGACAGCCTGAAGTGTCTCAGAATTCAAACAAAAGTATACCTGTAACATTTTTATACAAAGAAAAAAAAAATTTAGTAAAGTATATTAAGGCATCAACCTACAGTGTCACTAAAGAAAAATTTTCAATTGTTAACAAGTCAAAAAAAAAAAACAAAACTGAAGCTCAGCTTCAGTTTAAAACAAGAAACACATAGGTATTTCAAAATGTCAACTTTTTCAAGCTCTCACTTCATCAGTAACCTCTTTCCTCTGTCAGTTTAAAGTCTTGAAACTTTTACTTATTTAGCATCTCTAATCTCACTCTCACTGGTTCCTTCTCCTTCTCCTACAAAGATAGTTAGGAATTGCCTGCACTGAAATAATTTGTCCTTGAATCGGTTGCTCATTAATCTCTAATCACTTATTCATTCAACAAACATTTATTATATACTTGCCATATTCTAAATATTATTCTAGTGGTGAACATGCCAGAACATGCCTTAACTCTCATGGGGCACGCCAAGTGCAGACTGAGGAGGAGAGCAAAATGATGGAGACCAGAAAGCAGTCGACAAAAATTTTTCTGATTGTGATTTGAAGGAAATAATCAGGGTGCAAAAAATGCATAGAGACTTCGAGGTGGTAGAAGCGACTGGTTTAGTATAAATAGAAAGAGAACCTAACATTTAATCATGGATTTGGATGATGAGGGGCCCACTATGTTTGTGTGTCTGAGGACGAAATGTTCCAAGTGGAGGAAACATCAAGTGCCAAGGCAAGAACAAGCTTAAGGTCTTAGACAAATGGAAGGAAGAGCATGACCGTGAGTCTGAGAACAGAAAGCAAGACAAGGAACTGAGGAAATGGGTTTGAAAGACAGGTAGAGACCAGATTATGCAAAGTCTTATTTGGCGTTTCATTTAGTGAATGATGAGATGCTTATGATCACAAACATTTAAGCTACAGAGTCTTTAGTTTTCAAGTTCCATTATTTAAAAAATGATCTTCAGTGTTGTATGTTAAAATTATCTCAGGAGCTTAAAAAATAGAAGTCCCCGTGCCCCATATTCCCATACACTTTTTTCCAAGATTTTTTAAAAAATGAGATACAATTCACATATCATAAAATTCACTCTTTTAAAATATATATTTCAGTGGTTTTCATTATACTCACAGAGTTGCACAATTACGACCACTATCTAATTCCAGAACATTTTCATGAATCCAAAAAGAAATCCCATATCCATTAGCAGTTACTCTACATTTTCTCCTCCCTGCAGCTCCTGGCAATCATTAATCTATTATCTGTTTCTATGGATTTGCCTATTCTGAACTTTTTCTTTTTCTCTTTTTTACAGTAACATTGGTTAACGAAATCCAGTAAGTTTCAGCTGTACACTTTAACAGTAAGGCGCATATATGTTTATACTGAGTGTTCACCTCCCATAGTTAGATTTCTTTCTGTCACCACATATTTGACCCCTTTTACCCCCTTTATCCCTCCTCCTCCTCCCCACTACTCCGAACATTTAATATAAACAGAATCATACAATATATGGCCTTTTGTGTCTAGTTTCTTATGTTTTCTAGGTTCATCTATATTGTAGCATGTATCAGTACTTCACTCTTTTTAAAGGCTGGATTGTATCCCATTATATGTATATCAATTTTTTTTATCCATTTATTAGTTGATATATTGTTCTCCCACTTTTTGGCTATTATGAATAGTGCTATTATAAACATTCAGGTACAAGTTTTTGTGTGGACATATATTTTCAATTCTCTTCGGTAGAATTGCTGGGTCATATGGAAACTCTATATTTAACTTTTTGAGGAATTGCCAAACTGCTTTCCTTAGCAACTCCACTATTTTACATTACCACCATCAATGAATGAAGGTTCCAATTTCTCAACATCCTCACCAACAGCCTGCTCCCAGATATTTTAATTTGCCCAGGTGATATTTGGGCATCAGGGTATTTGGGAGGGAAGTTATGTTTTAGTTTGTTTTTAGGAGTTCCCATGGTAATGCTAATGTGCAGTGAAGGCCAAGGGCCCTTTACTCCTCACAATTCACTGTTATCTTCCTGACAAGTATTTACACCTATTCCCTGTAAGTCCCCAGAGCTTTCTGGACCTGTTCCATTCTTGCCACCACACTGCCCCTCAATAACAACATCTGCTTTGTAGCTGATTCATCCAATAGAAGAATAAAATACAAAAAATAAAAACATAACTTTATAATATAAACATATCTATGTAGTTTTAATATATGTATAGCTTTATAATTAATTATAACATGTAGCCTTATATTATGTAATAGTATAATAAGCACTTATAGTCATTTATAATAGTCATTTATAATAGTCATTTATTTTCAGAGAACAGTGAATCTACATACAAAATATTTTTAAATTATTTGTGTGTATACAGGTACAAAGGGGAAATCTGGAAATTAATGATCATTTTCCTCTGAGAAAAAAGGTTTGGAATCAATTCTATTGTCTTTTTTACATACTTTTCTTTTCTACCATGACCAGGCACAGGAGAAGCTATATGTAGGGATTATTTTCAAATATCCTCGGGTAATATGAATGGCCAACCACCTTCCCCCACTGACCCTCGAAAGACCTATTCTTCAAAAAGAGCTCACCTGAAAATATATATGTATATGTGTGTGTATCTATTTAGTCCTAAAGTTCTTTTCATCTAGTAAAGAAAGATACAGGGAACTAATGGATGAGTCCTATGTGTTTTACACTTCAATCTGACCTTATTAATCATATGTGCAAAAATACACAGCATTTAAAATTACTTATATCATTAAAAAAAAATTTGCTGCCAAACTAAATACAGGTGGTAAAGATCTAAAACACCAGCATTAAGGCCTAGAGCCATGTAGAAAATCAACAGTCTGTATGTGTAGATAACCAGCTCAGGTGGGAAAGACAGAATCCTGAATAAAAAGACTTCTAACCTGAAGGACAAAGTATGGCATGACTTCTCAGTCTGACGGAGGCTGAGATTCATCTTCACAGTAAAAATAACCCAAACCATATCTTCATCTAGGCTGCAATAGCAGTGGGGAATTTACAGGTTATAATATTAAAACAATACTTAAGGAAGAGAATTACAGGTTGAAAAATCACCTTAATGTCATGTATCCTTCTGGAGTAACCACATTTTCTACTGCATTCCCACTTATACTATACTCTTTACACGTTAATAGAAGAGTTGTAAGAGTTCATCTCATGGGCTGCAGAGATACGTGAGAACATCAGCTCAGAATTGGTGCCCAAATCTTGTATGGTAAA
>NW_006440638.1:18768838-18780048 GCF_000325575.1 Pteropus alecto | reverse complement strand
AGCATCTCTTTCTCATTGCACAGGTCTCTCAGAGATTGAGACACCAGAGATCTTTTACTTATATTTCTTCTCTAAGGCTTCTGGCATGTTAAAAAAAAATTAAATGCCAAAGCAAAATTACCCATATTAGGTCATATTTTAAACAATAACGTTGAACAAATTAAAACTCCCAACACAAATGAATACAAGACAATGATTACTATCTCCACATATAAGAAAAATGATTCCACCTTTTTTTGACTAATGTGAAATGCCTGGATTTTTGTGACAAAGCAATGCCAGATTTTTGCTAAAACAGAATAGTAAGGCTAATTACAGTGTCAATTACAGCTGCATGTCACTCAATCTATAGATGGACGTCCTTCTATTTTAAGTGTTCTACTATATTCAGCAATTTCTAACTACTATTGAGAAGATAATTACATGATGATAAAATCTATTACTTAAATTACTTAATCTGCTACAGGTGATATGACCTAGCAAGGGTACAGGTTTAGAACTGTATGACAAAGATGTCCCATCAATTCTGTTCAACAGCATATGGAAAACCCACTTGAAAATAAGATCTAAATTCAAGGCCTTGAACCCAAGGCCATCCCAGACTCACCCATGCACTGGCTTCTTCTAGGTCCTCAGAAGATTCTGGTCAAATAAAATCATGAAAAAAGTCAAACTATAGCCTCTATATCATGTCCTCACTAATATAATCAGACCTTATTGCAACACCAACTAATCGAGAAGTTGTCACTCAAGGGATCTCAGAACAGTGTCCCCCTACCCTACAACTGCTTCTGCACATTTCACTACTATAAAATATTAAATAAAACAAATTTGAAGTCAGTCCAAGTCTTGACCCTTCTTCCCCCATCATGAATTTTGCAGCACAGTATTATCCAGGGGTCTCTCCAGGGCAGTTTTTCCTTTCATTGCCTGATAAATGCCTTCTCATTTCTCTGGGCCACAAATTGGTATTTCTCAGTATCTCTTGGAGCGACAGTGGAATTTTTTTCATTTCCTCATTCTTTCACCATGATAGGCCCTCGTCAGGGAATCTCCATTCCTACCCATCTCATTACCTCTTCATTCTATTTGTCACTATCTAGAAATTCAGAATTCTTAATTATTAGCTTACTCTTATGAACAGTAATGAGGCTCCAGCTGCTTACTAGGGAGCATCATCCAACACTAATGAGCATGCAGACTGAGGCTCACACCTGAATCCCATCACGTGGCTCCATTGTTCAGACCAGGTGGGATGTTACTATCTACAAGCAAGCATCTGCAGGAGAGCTGGAGTTTGCAGGGTGGCCATTATACATTCACTTTGGTATTATGATTCACACTGACTCAGAACAGCTTTCCTGTGTGGTCATACACATTTACATACTGGCTATTACCTCCCATATAATAAAACTGTACTGTTTCATTCTTCCTTGTCTTCTTCACTTGTATAAGGGCTTCACTTGTATAGAGCTGAGAGTTCTCAACGAGAAGACTAATTGGTCATTTTCTTATTGCTACTTTTGATCTCCTTCTGACCTCGAAAGAAAAATGAAGCTCTTACAATCACCTGGGTGATTTGTCTGTATACAAACTTTCCGTGGCATCTCCCACGGTATCCAGCATGTTACCTCAAACACAAGAGGTGCTGTATAAATATTAACATCTGTAATCTTCCTAGCACCTAGGAAAGACAGGCCCAGATCCATATGAGCTAGAAAGATAAAGGATGAAGAATGAGCTCGTCCTCTCTGAATCTACGACAAGAATATCTTTATAGGTAATGAGGGGAGATGAAACTGACTCAAAATCCACCTGTCTCTGGACTTCACATCCTTTTACAGCAGCAAGAGCCTTGCACCAATGACAGCAAATGAGCACTGATGGAATACTACGTGCCAGGGCCTACGTTAGGCACTTGACCTACATTAGCTCATTTAAACCCCAACAGCCTCTACAGCAGATATGGAGAAAACAAAATCCATGGAAGTCAAATGACTTCCTCAAAGCTCTTCTCAGTAAATCAAATTGACTGTCAAGCACTTCTCAGAGAAAGGGTAGATAAATTAGGGCTAGGGGTGGGTTTTAGGGAATCAAGATGGCATCAGAGGTGAAAAGCAGTGGCCTCACCCAGATGTGAAACTCTACCTGTGTCCTACGTAGCTGCTTCCTCATATTCCCAATGAACACCATGTAGAACACTGTCTCGGAATGACCATCCACAGGAATTAAGAATGTTCTTTTCACAGCTTTATAAGCTGAGAAGCCATTTCTGAAAACAGTACTTGAGGGTCAGAGTTTAGCACACATGTACAGTCATCAAACACTACATATGATGCCAGCAACAACACCTCTCATTGACACCCATCATGTAGAGACACTTAGAAAACTTATGCAGTAACTTGTTTAAAAGTTGTCATTTGTTAATTATACTAATAATATGAGCTGATAGTCCCATAGCCCTTATTATAAACCAGGCATTATGCTAACTGCTTTATGTAAATATCTCACTTAATTCCCTGACTAGCCTTGTGAGGTATTTTCATTCTCCTGATTTTACAGAAAAAGAAAGCACTGAGAGTGTAAGTCACTTGCCCAAATCCACACACAGCACATAAAGGGTGGAACTAAGATTTGTACCCAGGGCATCTAACACAGGCCTCCTCTCTACCTCCGGCAATGCTCAGAAAGATTTTCTGCCCACATTGTATCATCAAATGTCTCCATTTAGGTGTTTGAGACAACTTGAGCTGACAGGAGGAACACAGAAAAAGATGCGATGTTAGGAAAGGTGTTAATTTTCAAGTGCACAATGCTGCTGTCCAGTCTCTCTGCCTGGTTTTCCGTGGGTGGAGAGAGATGATAAAGAGCCAACAGGGCAGCCATGCTGGATCTCTGAGGACCAAATGGACATGCCAAGGGCAGAATCAAGCTCCCTTTGACTCTACGTGGCTCTATCCCATCTGCTCCCTTGGTTCACGCATGACATGAGAAGCATCTGAAGTTAGGGGCAACTCTACTCCGAGCATGTGCCATTGCTCAGGGTAATTTATGGCAACTTTCATTGCTAAGTGAGCTGAGAAGCACAACACAATAACCAAAAGGCTGACAGGCAATCATTAAGTGCATATGTATTGTTGAATGGATTTTGAGTCCTAGAAAAAAGACAATGAGTGTTCTTCCAGAGTGGCATATCTGAGTTCTGTAGTCTTAAAATCTCTTGCTTTTACAGTAATATTGCAAATGCCAGCTATTAGTAACCTACACATTTGAACCTTGGTTTAATGATAAATGTGAGGAAGGGCCATTGCTTTTCAAAAAAGCAACAAGTAGAATTTTTAAAAAATTGCTCTTGAAAAGTTTTAATGCAGCTTCAGGTGATTTTGTTTAGATGATCCCTATTCCAAGAGTCCTGCCAGGACAGAGGCTTTGTTGCCACAATCTAATTCCTATGTTTATAGCTCTTGCCTTTGTGCGCCATGGTGCATGCTGTTAGAAACCACACGTGGATTCATTGCTGACAAGACTGAGTTGTGCACTCTAACTCTGCTGTAGCTCTTTTCTCTAATGGGAAACAAACTCTGAACCACTCAGGCTCCTGTGATCTTCCTGACCTGCTTCCCTGTCTAAGACATGCACATGGCCACATGAAACAGTCTCATAGTCGGGGAATCTCCAGGTCAAAGTTTCACTCAGCATATTCTAAAGAGTTCTAGGAAGGCACTATTTACTCTTCCTGCTGCAATGTCCAGGAAGAACATTTCCCCCTACTCAACAAATTCTCAAGAGCTCTGATCCCTGATGAAAAGAATAAAAGTTGCTGAGTAAGCTCACTGCTGGTTTCACTAATATTGGGAAGGGACCATGCCTGGCACTCATGCTGTGGCTTCCTCCTGCTGTACCAATGACAGTCATCACTAATTATCACATGTTCTCCTGCATCTTTACAGACGCCTTAACATAGTCATTATTAATCAAACAGAGTTGCTGCATGACATGCAAAACCAATTTTTCATTCCAGTTTTATGCTTTAGTGATCCAGGGAAAACTTTCATGGCAGCCCAGAAATGGTCCCATCCACTACGGGCTATGGATGTATTAACACATGTATCTCAGGATCTCAGCTCTTTGAATTAGGAACGTGAATAATAAACTTGTAGCATTGAACTAACATGTCCTTTAATAATCCTCTGACTAATCACCTTGTTAATAAATATCTAAAGACCACATTTTCTCTAGGCTTCCAGCTTCCATGGGAACATTCTGATGGTGACATAATTTTTAAATTAGTAGGTTTATTCATAGTTTTGTATTAGTAAATGTCAGGCTTCTTACTAATTAGCAAATTCTGTAAATCCACAGTAGTATAATTTTCAACTGTACAGGGAATATGAGAACAAAAGAAATAAAGAGACAATTAAAATCACCCTGGGGCATTTATTTCTATGCAATTCAGCACAAAGCAAGAAAACATTAACCCATTTTGAAGGAGCATTTAGAAAGGTTGACAAAAGATGTGTCACTGTCACTGAGTGAAGTACGTATTTACTGTGGGGAACTCTGGGTTACAGCTAAAGTCTCTGATGACATTTTCTCAGATTGCTGCTGCTGAGATTTCCCTTCTTATCTTTTTGTTAAATGCACTTTTCCAGAAGTTTCTCATTTAATAATGTTTTATTATTTCTTTATTGATGTTTCCACTCAAATGCTGGTACACTTGCCCTGGCTTTAGGGGACAATGCACAGTATAATGTTCAGATCTTCAAAAACTACCTCAAAAGAAGTCTCTTGCTCACTACGTGCTTGCTAATATCAGTCTCACTTCCTACATAAACTCATTGAGAAGGTGGAAAACATACCTATCTCTTGGCAGTTGCTTAACCTCTTAGCTCCAGAAAATGAGAGAAAACACATCCCCTCTTTGGGCATCATGCTCCTTCTTTATAAAGCCATGCTAGCAGCACTGTTAAACAAATCTGCTTGTGTTTCGAATCTCCCTTGAATTGTTTAAGCTACTGCTAAGATGCTGGAGTCTTCCTGTATTGATGGCCATGGAAACCACCGGTGTGTATCACGGCACGAGATCTTCTCTTGGCTTTTCTGGGCACGCTATGATGCTGAGGACAGGCTAGAACCCTACGTTTGGAGATGTTAAGTACAGATGTTTCGAGATGATGGCTCTCAAAGTTTTCAGATCATAGTTAATGACAAAATTAAATCATAACATAGTATGCTCTGATGGGCAAACTGCAGTTTGTAAGCACGCAAACAAGACAATTGTAGCATAGACAATTGTAGCTTATATTTGAGAGCAACATCCTCCTATTATCAGAGATAACAATGACGTGATCTGTTGCAGAAGAATGAGGTCTTCACTAATTAGTGCAACACACATGGAAGGGCCTGTCTGACCATTCTCTCTTCTTTACAGTACCTGGGTCACACTCATAATATAGCGTCCCTCACACACACTGTAATTATGCATTCAGTTATCCATCTTGAATACTAAATCATGATCCCCTTGAGGCGGGGGAATGCTGTCTGAGGTCAGAATTATCTATCAGAACCTCCTCCCCAAGCAGACCCAGAAGCCACCTAGAGAGGCAAGAACAGCTTTATAAATGGCTGGGCTGTTCCCAGCAGTCTTTGACTTCTATAAGTAAACCTTAAATTACTTGGTTCAGGCCAGAAACCAAATGAGTCTTCCTGTTTCTTCGCCTCAAGACCTCAATTCCACAGTGCTGGTGTGATGTGCCTTCCTTCCCCTGTCCAGTGTTGAAAATCGTAATTGGGAAGAATCAGGCAGGCCTTTTATGGAGTCCAGAATCATGAGTACACCATTCACAGCTACTGGCAAGTCCAAGACAAAAAGGTCAGGATGGAGCGCCTTTTCCATTTTCAAGCAATGAACTTTCTCCTACTTTCACTTAGGCCATAGTTCAGTAGATATCAGCAAGAGTGAAAGAGTGAATGTGTATATGTGAACATGTGCATGCAAGAAAGGGAGACAGGGAAGGAAGGAGCCAGAGATTAGAGAAAAAAAGCCCCTTTCTAAGAAAGAAATAAGATTTTCATTTAACATTGCCATATACAGAGGAGCCAGCACAGTACCTGGCAAATGGTCAATATCCAATAAACATCAAATGAATAATGGATTCATTCAATGAACTTTTCAATGTCTCTACCTCTAGTATTTAAGTTTAATGTATCCTGTAAGAATCTATCATTTTAAACCAGACCAAACCAATATGACAGACATATGTGTAGGAATTAGGCATCAAATTATCAATCAGATGCCAAGGCAGGGCCTATGTAAAAGCCAATATCATTTCGGAAACAAAGAACAAAGCCGATAAGCGAGGACAAGCTTTTCATACAGCTATTCTTCCAAAGTATCTGGACCACAAGACACACTCAAAAAAAAACTTAATTCATTCCTTCTCTCCCTTTCCTTCTGTGTTTAAGCCAGCCACAGCCAAATTATAGAAGTGGAATCCAGCAACCTTGATGAACAGAATAAGAGCTAGTCAAAGAATGCCTAACTATTTTTCTTAGCCTTAGATGATGATAAAATGGGGAAAAAAAAAACCCCTCTATCAAGGGTGTTAAAATGAGCAAATCTGCAGTAGTCATTTGGGCAAAAGACAGGTGAATAGCCCAGTTCTCACAGAGATGAGAAAAAGAGTTCAAGCCACTGATCCATTGTGACTTGAAAAGGCAACTCAGTGACTTAGTTTGGTGATTCTGATATGATTCAAATAAAACTGAGAGTTAGAGTTAGAGGAATGATGCTTCGTTCTCTCTCAGGAATGTTTGTATCTATGCCCAGGAACGTTGGTGGACAATGACTTCCTATCACATGGTACAGTCTGTGGCAGCCTCTTGAGACTATAAAACTCTGCTCCCCACCTCCACCCAAACAAAAGGCGTGTTACCAACTAGTCAGGTACCATTCTTAATATTGAAACACTCCCCCCATTTTATTCCCGACTATAGGAGACTGGAAATTAGTCTATTAAAAAAACTGGGAACTTATGGAGATGATCCCGACTGTTCATATGTAAAGTAACAATTGCCATCATGGAACTTATGGTCCATCTGCCTTACTATCTACAGTAAGCACTGCCCTTTATGGTTATGAAGATACAGCAGTGAACAAGACAGACAAGCTCTCTTCTCTGATCAGGAGAAAAACAAACAAGTAAAATAAGATTTTCAGATTGTTATAAGAGCTGGGAAATATAATAAAATGGGATAATAGAGCTGGGACAGATGGGCAGTGGGATCATCACTTGAGATTGGTCAGGTCTCTGAGAAAGAACATCTTACCTGAGACCAGGGTGAGTTAAGCCAGCCAGCCATCCAGGCAGGATGTCAGTTAGGATGGCATGCTTTTGCCCACTCCTGGGTTTTAAGAGGAACCTGGTACTGAGTATTTTACATGAGCAATATATTTGGGCTAGTGTGTGGGGGGGGAGGGGGCGGGAGGTTCAATATCAGCCAGCCCCTTAATACTCGAAGTGGTCTGGGGAGAAGCTGTGTCAGCATCATCTGGGAGCTTAGTAGGAACGCAAATTCTCAGCTCCACCCCAGACCTCCTACTCAATTAAAATTTGCATTTAACCGTATCCATAGGTAATCCGTATATTAAGACAGAATTCCTGAGCTAGCACTTTAGCTAAGATTTAAAGCCATGTCTACCAAACCTGGACTCTATCAGCCATTCCTTTGTTTCACAATTTGACAAATTCGGGGACCTGAACAGGAAAGAGCTATTTATTGGGGGCCCTCAAGACTTTCTAACTAAATAACAAGTGCAAAGGGCTTAATGCTGGCCACGTTGAATTGTGAAAGAAATAAGCATGGCTAGAGCTGGGTGAAGTAGGGGGATGTGATCCCCCGATAAAGACAAAGATAAGGCTGACACAGAACTTGCAGTGCCAGGCTAAGCCATTTAAATTTCATTCTTATTGAAATAGGTAGCCTTTGGAGGTTTTCAGGCAAAGGAGTTATATGATCTAATTTAAATTTTAAAAAGATCACTTAAGGTGCTGGGTAAAAAATGGATGACTAGGCAAGAATAAAAGCAGCCCAAACACTTAAGAGGTTGCACAGGTGAGCTAAGGAATAAATGGTGGGGGTCTGAACTAGTGAGGCTGCAGTAGTAGAGTGAGTAGCGGTCATATTCTGAACACGTTTTGGAGGAAGAGCTAGTAATACTGACTGATGGATGGAAATGTGGAGGAGCAGTTAAGAAAAAGGGGGTCAAAGGAGCCATGAGTGCCACTGTGAGCCATGCAGGCCGCTGCCTGGGCCCTCGCCCCCCACAGGGCACACACTGACTCAGTAACAATCGGCTGGGCTGATCCCAAATACAAAAGAATTCTAAATAATACAAACTTTTCAGCTGACAGAGAACTGAAGTGGAACACCCAGCTCTTCTATTCCTTACTATTGGATTCTAACGAGTTCTCCTTCCTTGAAAAAATATCAGAGCAATGAATTTCATTGACTTAAAAGAGGAAAATAATATTAATTTGAAAAGGAAATCAAACAGTAATTCAGGCAAATACTTTGGGCAAGTACAGACAAAGCCAGGTTTTCAAAAAATTCTGAATATTAAAGATAACTTACTCTTCTTACAGGTGATGTTTGGCAATAGGAACTAAATTGCAAATTCCTTGACTTCTCAACACTTTAAGAGATAGTCAGCAACTAACTACCAAAGCAAAATGAACTAAACTTGCCCCTGGAACTCAATCTTTAAGCCTCTACAAAGGACATTTTTAATGAGTTCCCTTTCAGGTCTAAGCTGAGCTCATCTTTTTGTATTCAATTTTTATTTAAAAAAAGGAGCACAGAGGTAAAGCAGCAACAGCAGCCATGAAGAGGTCCGCAGTGATCACCTCTTCATATGAGACAAAGCACCGCTCTCAGAAAAGTCACCATGCTGCTCTAGGGACTTGTATCTTCAACGTGCTTTCTAGAAAACACATTGATGACAATTCATTATGATAGAGATTCATTCTTTCCTTTCAAAAGTATTCTTCCTTTCGTATTTTCCAAGGACTGGTAAAAACAGGCCTTCCAATCAGGCTTGCCTTCTCATTTCTTATCTGTGCCCAAACCCAATATAATAGGAGAAACATTTCTCCTATTATAGTCAAACTATTTTTACGTGCATTCTGTACCAATATTCAGTAGAGGGTTGATAAAGTGCAAGGTAACATTCCAGGCAGTATCTTTTAAATAGAATTCTATTTTCAGGTTTCAGGATGTGGAACAGTTGGTTTTGAATTTATAACTTTGAGACCTGCGTGTCCCTCTTTAAAGGTGTTTTTGAGGATGCCTCCTGGCCACCAAAGGAGGCTGGCTCAGCTCATTTCAGTACTGTGATAAAATGACTGAGAATTTTACTCCCAAGGGGGCTAATTCCTTTATCTTGTCCTAAAGCCAGTTATTTTGCAAATGAGATCCACTGCTTACATAGCAGGACATGTTGAAGGTGTGTGGACAGATGTGAGCAAGTCCATCACAACTTCTCCAAGCATATGCTTGTTGAGTCAGAATCATCTTCATGTTTGAAGACAACAGGATGCTACGGTTGATAAGAACACAAGCTCTAGTCCTAGACTACCTGGTTTCTTATTCCACTCTGGCTGCTATGAGAGATTGGGCAAGTTACTCAGTTTCTCTAGGTCTCAGTTTCCCCATTTACATTCTAGCAGTGCTTCTCAAATTATTCACCTAGAATTTTTTTCAATGTAAGAGCTGTATTGAGCTATAATTTACATGCCAGACAATTCATCCATTTAAAGTGTGCAATTCAATGGTTTTCAATCTATTTAACTGTACAATCATCACCACAATCACTTTTAGACCATTTTCGTCATCAGGAGACATTTTAAAAATCCAAAGCCCAGGCTACCCACCAGATCAGTTAAAGCACAGTGTCTAGGGCTGGGATACATGTGGCAGCAGTTTGTGAAGCTCCCCAGGTGATTCCAATGTGCAGGCAAGTTTGGGAAGCAATGTTCCATGGGGTTGTCGTTAGGATTACAGGAAAAATAAACACAAAGAAATGGGAGCCTCTCAGCACACAGGCTGATCTATAATAAGCAATACTGAGGAAGAAAATAATGGGAAAGACTATTTAAAAATTGATACTGGAATTTGTATAATCTGGACTGAAATGGTGAATTTTTATTTGTAATGCATTTGACAGTAATATATTTCCATGCACAGCATATTCTGAGAGAATAACTTGGGAACAAGAATGTCGGGGGTAGGAGAGGACCAGGCAGGGAAGGGAGCCTATCCCACTTTAAGTAATTACCAGGCTTCTTAGCCCTCTAAGAAGCTCCTGCTTAGCCTCCACGACGCCATTAAAGTCCTACCCCCTTTTGAAACCCTTTTTCCATTGAATTTACTCCTTTTTGTGCCTTAGCACTGTGCACATCACATAGTACAGCACCCTGTGACATGTTCATTTAGAAGTTGGTCTCCCTCACCAGAGAGTGAGCTCCTCACTGGCAGCAAGAATACCTAATCCATTAAAAAAATCATCTCCAGAGCACAGCACATGTTTTGGAACCGAGTATACACATTTTGTTGGATTGAACCACAGTGAATTCATATCAAATATTGCCAACGCTGAAATGCTGAAAAGAGTGCACTTGTTCCAAAGTTCTCAAAACACTTAATGGGCACTGTAGCTCAGAGGAAACTGGCAAGCAAGACCTGCAATTTTGCTCCATAAGGCATATCCTGAGAAGTATTGCTTTGGATACTTAGTAACTCCACTGAATGGCACAACCACAAACTGGATTAAAAACACTGAATAATTAATTAACAACACTGAGATCAAGAAAAAAAATTGTTATTGAGGGGGAAAAATTAATGTTAATTAATCTCTTACAGTAATAGATTATACAGAAGTCTTTCAACTTTGGTGGAGAATTCAAGAAAATTTTACAGTACACAGAAATTTGCATATACTCTGGGAGCAGATCAGTTACCTGGGGTACTGTTCAAAATAAAGAACAAAAGACAGTGGCATTTGTACAAATAGTAGAGTACAAGTAGCAGAGTCATGGGGGTGGGAATAAAAGGCAGGCAGGTTTTAGGAAATAGAGAAAGCTTATGGATTCAAAAGAAATAAAATTATAATTACAATTGAGTTTACAGGGTTACACAATAAGCAACAGTAT
>NW_006440638.1:18759052-18768821 GCF_000325575.1 Pteropus alecto | reverse complement strand
GTGCTCTTCGAAAACTAAAATGCAGAAAAGATCAAAGAAAGCAAGTTAACAAAAGCTTTTAATTAAAATCCATCAGAGAAAGAATTCACTTTTATTAGCATCTTCCTTCTAAAACGAGATAATGTTCAGTTTGTAGCACAGGAATCAATTGCAACATTTTTACCAGGTAGTAAACCTGGGTAAATCATCTCTTTGGCCTTTGCTTTTAATTTCAAAAATGAAGGCTTGGATCATGATAGTGTTTCCCCAAGTTTGTTCTGGAAGATTTAACAGATAGTACTTGAAGAAAATGTTCCATGTTCAAATAGATTTGGGGAAAGGCTGGGTAATCCTCTACACAAGTTTCTTCTCTTCAGGGCTTGGCAGAAGGTTAACTCTATTAACGTTGCTTCCAAGAGGTGACTATAATCGGTAACACTTCCCCTATGGCAGAATCCTTTGGGACAGACCTTATCTATTGACTAACATTTTACTGTCTCACGTTAGAACATTCTAGATTATATAGATCTTGCAGATCCCTTTCTAGGTTTAGAGTCTATAATTCCAAACTATGAATATATGGTATATAATTCCAAACTTGAAACCAACACCACAAGAAAACCCATCAATAGCCAAGAAACTAAAGGTAACAAGTTATTATTTAGGCAGAAACTAGATGCTAAATCTCCAACTGCAAAGCAGTGCAAAACGGTAGTAACTAGCATTCTTCTCGACGCAAATATTTAAAATTCCTTCCTTTAATACTCCAAGCTGAGCATCAGTGAGCTAGATTCACTCTGTACTTTTAAGTTAATATTTATTCTATTTTTCAGATATGTCCATCACATCCTAGCCTCCAGGCATGTTTACAAATAACATAAGGGAAAAAACCAGATTGTTCATAGCATAAGGGTTTAAAAGGCCACAGCCAACCATTTCAAAAAGACCACCCCCGCAAGCAAGCAAGCAAGCACACGCGCGCACGCACACACACACACACACACAGAGCCTCCCCCTCCACCATCTCACTCTGCCTTCCTGGTATCCAACTGTGAAGTTCATCAGGCTTCTCTGTGCTACCCATATCCGGTGGTTTCTCTTCCTACTCCCTGCTCAACTCCTACCATCCCAAGTCCTAAAATATACAAAACAAAAAAACATATGGTCCACTGACAGAAGGGACAGAAGCCTTTTAATAGGAAAGTCAGATTTACATCATTTCCTTTGACCTGAGTCAACTGTCTCTTCAACAACCTGGTGCAAAAAGAGCCTAATGCTGGCTGGGAAAGTGTAAAAAGGAAAGAGGTAGTCAGTGCAGACATCTGGGATGAGTTGGTCAGCAACGAGAGGAGTTATTAATCGCCAACAACAATTTGCTCAACAGGTAACATTTTATTTCATCCTCTCGCCATCCCTAGAAGGTAACTCCTGTTATTCCCTTTTTTGGTTGATAAAACTAAGGCTCAAAGAAGAAATTGCCCAAGTCCAAAAACTACTAAATGGCAGCCCCAGGACCTAAGTTCAGGTCTGTAGGAGGCTGGTGTGCAAACTCTTCCCCAAGCTGCCTGGATTTATGCCAGAAAACATGGATTTAGGAAGCTTAAGCCACTTGCACAGAGCTCATAAGTGGCCAGGCCTGGATGAACTTAAATCCTGAGGCTACACCATAGCACACTGCCCAGAATTATGACCATTCGCCTCACTTTCCTTCCTCTACAGAAATGCTGTCAGTGCTGAGCTGATCGAGAAGGGAAGGTTTCAGTGGTGAGACGCCCAGTTAGAAGAATGCACAAGAGGCCGACATGAGAATGAAACGGCAGGCGCCAACTTTATTGTAGGGAGCACACTTCTGTTGCTCGAAGTGCAGTTCTATTTCGGGGGGCGGGGGGCAGCTGGCGGGGAGAGCACAGTTTTGAGCGCACTTCTTCCACTCACCTTCTTGTGCTCCCCTTCTGCTCTCCAGGGGACCGCATGGCTCCACACATATCAGAGTACAATAGTGGCATTCAGCCACTATAAGCTGAATTATGTTTACATATTTTAGGCACAAGCACCCTACTACACTAATGTATCATTCTACATCCAGGGTCCTATCCCTAACCACGAGCCTGGATCACAGCCAGGTCTGGGGCTCGCAATGCACCCCCACAGGGTTGCAGGATCACAGCCAGGTCTGGGGCTCGCAATGCACCCCTACAGAGTTGCAGTACAGGATCTGGCCCGGAGGGCGCTACCTTGGGCCTACAATCTACTTGCCATTCCTGTAGTGGCTTAGCCCCATGGGGCATCTCCCCCAGGAAATTCTTTACCTGCTATCTTTCTGGGTACTGCTCAGCACACCAGGGGTATTGCGACATGGCAACTTGTGCTTGTGCACGCATTAATAATAGCCCCCATCATTTCACTACCTGTTTCATGGTAGGAGCCATCTGTGTACCAGGCATCCTCAAGGATGGGAGTCTGACCCTCTACATAGGGACTCGGTATGTCTCCCATCTCAGCAGGCTCTGCCAGGAGCTTAGACAGCGTAGGAGTCTGTGCAATTCCTGTATAAGGAGTCTTCCCTAAGACCGCAGCCACCCCTCCACGGGGTACGTGGACTGCACAGTTACAGGATTAAAACCAGTGATGGCCTCACTGGCCAACAGGGCTGCATATATATGGCAGCCAATCGCCTTTCTAACAGAGAACACCACGCGTCCATGCTTTTCCACAATTGGGACCAGAAGCCTATTGGTACCTTCTAGGAACCGTGCTTCTGCCACAAGCCCCATCCAAACCCTGCATCATCCACCTGCACCGTAAGCAGGAAGGGGAAGTCTGGATCCATAATGTGTACAATTTGGGCTTGTGCTACAGCTTGCCTTAAAGGCCTCTTCTATCTTGAGGGTCCAATCCCACTGAGCACCCCATCACACTAGATGATGCAGGGGTCACATTAAGGAGGCTAAATGGAGGATGAACACTCTTAAAACCCCAGCAGTCTCAAATAGTTTTGGAGCTGCTTCACAGTCTCAGGTCAGGGATATGCCTGTATCTTATCAATCACTGCCTCTGGCATTACCTTTGTCTTAGCGAACCAGACTACTCCCAAGAATTTAACAGAGAACCCAGGTCCCTGGACCTTGTCCTCATTGACTGCCCAACCCCAATCGGCAAAAGCTTTTCACAGGCTGGTCACCACTGCTTCTAGTTCTGTAAAGGAATCGGAGGTATTATATTATCAATGTAATGATACAAGTGCACTGCGGGCAGTTGTTTCCATGTGGCTAAATCTTGAGTCATGAGACCATGGCAAAGGGTACAACTAGAGAAAAAGGCATTTGCCAAGTCTACCACATAGTGGTATCATCCAAGTTCATGTGACAACCGGTCCATGATGTCTGTGACGTTTGGCACGGCAGCCTGCAGGGGCAGTGTAACCTTATTCAGCTCCTGCTACTTCAGGTCAACCAGCTCCTCCGCCAACCGGGTGTCCCAGCCAAATCCCTAATCAGGGAGATAATCGGCTAGCCACATCTCACAGGTTGGGGCTTTCCCTGGAATAAAAGTCAGTTGCTGGTCAGGGTGCAGCTGATGCCACAGCTCCAGCAGCACTTCATTAGGTTGCTGCTCAATCTTTTCTGCAGTGACCCCTGCTGCGAAGAGATCAAACCGCATCTGCCTGCAGCTCACTCTCACAGCTGAGTGGGCTGGGTGCTGCTCTGCTCCCCGCTTTTCCGCCACGCCTCCGTCTGTGCACTGGCTGGTCAGGGAGTGCGGCGGGCAGTAAGGCGCGCACTGGGGTGGAATGCTCCTCGAGTTTCACTTTTATGTCCCCCAACCTTGCCATTGTGGACATTGCCTCGTGGATCCGCCTATCCACATGAGGGGCCAACAGCATCGCCATGGTGCCAAAAGTACGGGCCAGGCCAGAAGTCAAAATCAAGAACTTCATACCGGTTGTAAATACCTCCTCATAGGGGCTAGTGTACTGGGCATGAAACATCATCTGTCACATATCGATTTCCCGAATTATCTGGACTGGATCTAAGTACGTAGTCCATCTGCTCACTGTCTCTGACAGCTCCCCCAGGTCAGCCCACACTGTCCGTGCATCAGATGTGAGCCAATCAATCAGGGAGTAATTGCCTGCACCCCGCACTGAACACTCTGCATTCTGGAGGTGCTGCCTGAGGGATGGTATCACCGCTATGGAGGCCAGCTGAGCCATCTCTTCTGGAGATAATTCAGTCCCTTCGATTCCATCATCCCACAGCTGCAGCAGCCACCACGGAACCATCTCCTGGCTCTCTGTCGTACCTGTTTCGTCAGGTCCCAGTGTTTCACGGGGGCATACTGGATCAAGGCAGTTTGCTTTTAAACCTGGGGGAGGGGGGCGCCATCAGCTTGTCCTTCCCAGGGCCAACGGCTATTCCACTTCAACCTGCGGCCGTACCACCGGCCGCGCCTACAGCGGTATTGCCGGCGGGCTCCCAGACCAGGATGATGGCAGCACCTCCAGGCTGGCCTGCTGCAGCACCGCCAGGAACATCTAGGCCACTCGACCCGCTGCCTCCCAGTAAGTGGTCAGAATGTTAGGCTCCAGCATCTCTAGGGCTTTCCGGACGTTCTCTGGATGCGGCTGCACTCCATCCCTAATTCTCCGGGGGCCTCCATTTAGCCAGATACGTAACCATGGGATATCACTGGGAGGTGGGGGGCCACATGTCCCCTACATGGGTCTCCTTCACCCAGGGACGATCCAGAGCACTAGGGGCCATACAGATCTCATCCTGCAGACCACGCCAAGTGTCAGTGCCAAACTGATCAAAGAGGGAAGGTTTCAGTGGTGAGACACCCAGTTGGAAGAATGCACAAGAGGCCGACATGAGAATGAAACGGCAGGCACTAACTTTATTGTGCAGAGCGCAGTTCTGTTGGGGAGGGGGGGAATGGTGCCATATTGCGTGCACTTGTTCCACTCACCTTCTTGTGCTCACCTGGCTCCACATATAGCTGAGTACAATAGTGGCATTCAGCCACATATGCATGATACAATAAGCTGAAGTATGTTTACATATTTTAGGCGCAGGCACCCTACTACACTAATGTAACATTCTAAATCTGAGGTCCTATTCCTAGCCACGAGCCTGGATCACAGCCAGACCTAGGATCCACCAGACCTGGGACCCACAAGTGCCCATATCCTTTTGGATTTAAATTTCTGCACATAGCAGATATTTGCTCAGGAACATGCCAGCCAATCCCAGTCCTACCTCCTTCTCTTTTTCTCCCCACCTCAGAAACTAAATATTCATAATGAGGATTAGCAGGGGAGCCTGGAGTGCTGCCAAAAATCTGCCTTAAAGACTTGTGCCCCTTCTAACGGCCTCCTGTGTGGACTTTTGTTCCCCAGGATTCTGTACCTGCCCTTCCCGACGAGCCTAGGACCGTCCAGTAGACTCCAGAGCAGCTTTTGGAAGCGGGAGAAGACATAACACACACTCAGCTCTCTCCGCTTTCCAGAAAGGGAAAGGAAGGGCAGCTGCCCCCAATTAAAGGCTGGAGGGAGTGAAGGTCAAACAACTCTCATCACCTGGATTCTGACCTTTCTTCCTCCACACAGGAAACTGAAGATTCTCCCATAGGCAACAAACAATTCAGTGTGTTCATTTATGTTCTGCTCACTTTTCAATAATGTGTTCTACTTCCCAATTAAAAAATGGTCCCAGGAGCTGGCAGAGCTGTAAAGGGCTAGGAGTCTGGGAGCTCTTCAAGAATTCAGAGCTCTCTTCTTCTCTCCTGCTTTCTGCTCCCTGACCTTCTGCCTTTCCTTGCAGAGCAACAAGAAAAGCAACTTCAGTAGAGCCGCATGTTTCGGCTCACAAATTTTCAGCTACATTCTTTCATCTCCTTCTTCATCATCTCTTTTTACCTTAGTTAAAATATATATGTGTGTGTGTGTGTGTGTGTGTGTAATTCTTCCTAGTGACTTTGAGCATAGCTCGGAGTAACACTAACCAGGGCCACATTTGTTTAAAACAATCCCACCTGTGCATCATCTGGTAATGGGACACAGCTGAGACAGGGCAAGATCTAAGATCTTAGAAAAGCAGTCAGCCATAGCTGAAAAGGATGCATTGTGGAGTGTCCATGAGTTCTACATTCCCCTCCTAGAATCACAGCCTAGGAGTGGAAGCAACTTCAGGATTAAGAGTCCATTCTTGGACAACAATCTCAACCTTGACTAGACCATAGTCTAATTGATTACTTTGAGGGGAAAAAAAGATTACTTAAGTGTGCGGCCCTGGACACACCCTTTTCCCGGGTTAAAAGTAAAGCTATATCAGTTGACCCCTATTTATAAGAGTATTCCTTGCTCATCTCCCTTCATTTCTTCCACCTGCCAGGGTAAGAAAAGTCAGGGCAGACATTCCCGGCCTTCCCTGACCTTCCTCCTTCATACTGAGAGAATGTGTTGCTGCTCCCCTATGTTTTATAGAGACCTTTTTCACTCTGTGCCCCCGTCACTTATGTGCTTGTCCCCCCAGTTGACTTTGAGCTTCTTGAGGGTGGGAACATTGCTTGTCTCATCTTGATAGCCCCAAGAATAGAGATGACAGACAAAAGTGTCTGAAGGAGTGAAGAGTGAATAAATGAATATAAAAATTGTAGTCTTTAAAGAATTTACCTTCTAGCAGGTAAGATGATACAGGCAGTGAAATACACGAGACAAGGCAGTAAGTGATAAACATCAGAATAGAAACAGAGGAAAGGATCGCTTCTCAGCCTTTTGGCTAAGATCAAGTAGAGAAACAGAGAAAGGGACCTCTGGACTTGCTAAGAAGGTAGCTGGCAAGTTGGTTAGGGATGAATGTACGAATCAAATACATAGGTGCAGAAACAGGGATGAGAAGGTTGTCTTTCAGGGGAAACAACGTCTAGGTGCATGGTCTGCTGATAAGGGAGTCAGAAGGATAAGCTGAGATCTGGATGCCAAAAGACCTTCAACACCAGATAAAAGATTATAATTCTTTTTTGTCTATATATGAGAGGAGAACACAAGGAATACTAATCTGGTTGTGATGTCAAGGAGGATGTAGTGGATTGGAAGTGCTGGCAGACAGATTCATCAGATGCAGAAACTCGCTTGCACGGCAACAGAGAAAACCCTTAGCAGTTACCTATTTTAATCAAACATGATTTTCATCTGAAAGAATAAAAAGGTTAAGAAGACTACAGCACAGCAAACAACAACAACAACAATAATAATAATAATAAAAAAAGAAAATAACTGAGATCAGAGACAGAATTCATGAGTCATAATGCAAATTCTCAGAAAGATTTAAGAACATTCTATACCTATAAGTTAAGAATGGCTTATTTATCTATCAGGAAACAGAATTTGTACCTGGTGGCTCCTACGAAGAGTCTTCAATAAAGGTCTGAGCAGTGTTTTAAAACAATGAAGGCATGATGGGGCAACAGAGAGCATCAACAGTGAGAAGGCATTACTGCCCCTACCACAGAAGGGACGAGGAGAGGGACAGTGTTACTCAAGGCCAGGCAGCACTACACCACGGATGCTAAGCTGCCCAGAGGGAGCTACCGTAATAGAAGGACACCACTATGACCAGAGAAGAAGAGGCTGCAAGGCAAAAGAGAAGGACTAAGACATTTCCTAACTTCACTATTTGCTCACCCTTCAAACTTCCGCTGATGCCTCCCACTGGGCAACCCAACCCGGAAGTGCAAGGGATGCAGGGCAGGGAAGGGTGGAGAATGGACCTCAGTGAAACAAAGAATAATCAAAATAAAGCATGATATGAATGGAAAAATCATTGTGGAAATGGCAAGAGGGTTGTTGGAAATTTGGAACATGATTGGTAAAACTAAAACACACAAGTGTAGAAGGCAAGGTTCAGAAAATTTCATAGGACAAAGATAAGGAAATGGCAAATAAGAGAGAGAAGTCAGAAAGCATGGGAGAGGGGTCCCAGAGGAAGCTCTGTGTTTACTAAGTACCAAGGGTGTGGTGTCTGGAAATGCTCCGGGGGAAAACACAAGCAAAGGAGAAGAAATGAAATCTGATAATACTTTAGGATTCAATAACATGCAATGATAAAACATTTCCTTCACCCCTGAGTCCTTGGAGGATAAAGAAATCTGGGACAATCTGTTCCCTGAACACATCAGAAAAGCAGTGTTTTGTTTTGAAAGGTCTGTGGTGAAACACAATTCCATGACGTTAATCAATTTATTTCAATTGAGAGTGAAATATAAATGAAAGGTCTCCATTTCGGAAAAAGCCATGAAAATGCGAAGACGTTATTATTTCCAAGCGAAATAAGAAGAGGCGAGATTCTCTGCCTGGCACATTTCAGAAAGGTTCAATCAGCCAGGTCAGGGGAATAGATTTAAAATAGAAAAGTAATGGGAAAAGGGCTTTCCACATAACAGAGATGGTGACTGATGAAAAACTATCCCTCTGGAGTCAACTCTATTAATACCCATTTTTCCAGGCAGTTTGGGGAGTTTGAAAACCTTCATAGTTCTCATTTCCTAAAGCTTCTAATGACATATTTGAATTAATACGTAGATTTATATGTATGTGTACATATTAGTCTCATCCAGTGTTATAGTAACTGCATATTCAACTTGTAGATCATTGTCTTATGCTAAAGCTCTAAATATGAAAAAAAAACACACACACCTGTGTGCTGTTTTTTAAAGAAATGAAAAGGAAAACATTGGCCCAAAATTAAAATACCTACCGATTGATTCATTCGGTTTTTCGGTAGGTATTTATTGGGCATTTATCCTATCACAAGTGCAGGGCTTTGCACTTCATGGTTCTGGCCTTCTCAAATGAAAACTGAGCCAGCTCAAGAAGCAAGCTCTCGTGTACCAAATGTTGGAGCTGCATTTCAGCAGCAACTTGAAAAATCAAGTGCACAGGCTTGCAACACATCTAGAAGTTACCCAGATTCCCCTTCTCTCAATTCATCCTCTTACAATTAGATGCCCTGTACTCTCTTGTGGGTCAAAAATAACAAGGACAATTTAATGCCTTATGACTCTCTAATAAATATCTAAATCATGAGTATTCAGATAGAAGCAGTAGTAATAGTTAATAAAAGTACACTAAAGAAGGCAGTGGGCAATAAATCTCTTAATGAAAATATGGTCAATGGCGCATTTAATTTGATGGCAGAGTCTACTTTCAAATAATCTCAAACTTGGATTTTGTAAGGAAAACGATGCAGAATCCACCTCTCTCATGCTGTGCTTAGGAAATGTATTCGTACACTTAGAAGTCATCAATGATAATGGGCTTTCTTGCATATTTGAATTTGATGGAAAACCTTGTCATTTATTTCAATTAAATAAATATATATAATTGTCCAGCTACCCCAAGATATTTATAAAAACAAGATGCTCTGTCTTAATGAGCTCAGCTTTAGAGTGACATTTGAATCATTAGATGCTTCATTAGCTGCTATAAAAACAAGCTTCAATCTTCTGCTTTCCCTTTCCTAATATTAGCCAACAAAAATTCAATTGCTTCAGTAACTCTAGGTGACTCCAATTTCGTAGCAAGTGCTTCGAAAGGCTAAAGGGATCACTTTAAGTTCCTAAAGGCTTGAGATGAGACTAAGTGTGTTTAAATCACTTTGTATGGCTCCAGCCGATGAAAAAGGACCAACATATTTTTCAAAATGTTTCTGAACACAGGAGACATTTAAATACACCAGAAGTGATAGAGAACTACAATTCTTTTAAATATCTAGTTTCTGCCCTTTGTTAT
>NW_006440638.1:18730330-18759017 GCF_000325575.1 Pteropus alecto | reverse complement strand
GGACACAGAAATATCTTATTCTTATAAATTACCTGCATAATTTAATTTGCTGGAAATCAGTTTAATTTCAATTGTATGTACAACACATTCTTTTCATGAGGCAGACATTTTCAAGAATAATTTAAAAGAAAACAAGTCGAAAATTTAATATACAACAAATTAGCTGACTGCCCTAAAAGAGAAAATGGGTCTTGTTGATTCTTATGTTAATATCCTGAAATAAATTTAAAATTTAATGAGGGGAGTCATACTTCACCACTGAAGTATGACACAAGAAATTTATATAGATGTGCCTATATTTATTTAAACAGGCACACTTCTAAATTTCCTTTTTAACTCCTAGTAAACATTTCCTAGATATCTTTTATCTTATACCATGTCTTTGGCATGAAATTAATTCCAGGCAAAGAAACAAAATACCCAAAAGAAGAAAGTGGTTTTATGATCTGACCTTTAATGTCATTGCAAGAGACACTGTCATAGATCTTTATTTCTGGTTTCTGTGCATCTGCAATTATCCTTTCAACAACCTCTTGTGGCAGAGGGTCACCCTTGTATGTGGAAAACTCCCAAATCATAAAAACGATGTGTATTTTGACTAAGTTAATGCACTGGGTAAAGAATTGTTCCCTGGAAATTTTGAAGCCAATGGCTACAGTTTGGTTAAAGTAAACATACATATATACATATACACACAGTTATATACTTATTGCATACATACTATACATATCTACCCTACATACATATATATACACATATATACATATATACACAGGCACATAGATGTATTAATGCAGTTTTTCTTAATCGATAGAGTCTGTCTTATATTACCTAAACTATTATTACAGCTTAGGATAAACTCGAAGTGGGAAAATTGGGAATCCCTTGTTTCATTTTGAGGAGAAATTCTGACAAATTCTCTGAGTGGAGAAAGACGCCTCTCCATGTCAGCCAGATACTTCAGAGGAACATTAACATTTTGAGATTTCTAGCAAATTAATGGCCCTGGTAACAAAATGCAAGGAGCTCTAGCCAGTTGCTTACTTATCCAGTTAGATCTGGTCCCCTTCTCCATGTATTCCCACCATACTAAATGGAGCACGAGTCATTTGAGTAATGAGTCAGAAAATGTTTCACAGCCTCAGTACAACAGCAGACGTGATGCTTAAGACAAATTTCAAAGGTATTAAGATGATGTTTTCATTTCTGTTCTAGGTAGACCATATCTCTTGTTGGTAATGAACAAAATTCTTCCCTCCTTTCCAAGAGACAGAAGCTGGATCATGTGCCATCTCAAGGCTCATTCCAGCCCTAAGATAAAAAATTTCAAGCAAAAACAACTGCAAGAGGCTAACGCAGTGTATAAATACCTTGAATCTGTGCCTTACTCAAAGTTAGTTTTGTGAAATGTTTCATGGATTCAGTGGTCACACTGAAAACTTTATCCTCAAATATTTTAAGCCTTTGTTAAAAAATGCTTAAGAGAAAAAAAAAAAGCTTAAAAATAAATTTTGGAATTCAGTGGAATTAACTAATAATCACAGATCTTTTTCCATCACAATGCTTATATTATCATGATAGAGATTATCATTAGGCTTCCGGTCTTAATCACAGGAAAATCATTAGCTGATTTTAATCTATTTCTTTTCAACTTCCATTTTACTATTAAAGTTTATTTTTTCTTCCTAGTTAATACTAATTTTCTTTTTTCACCTTCCGGTTGTAGAACAAAGGCTGCTGTACAATAGCTATGTGTTCCTGAATGACACCACAGAGCCAGTGTAAAATAATGTACAGAAGGTCTCTGAATAACGTTGATTCATTGAACGTTGTTTCATAATAACGTTGATGAGAAAAAAAAAAAAAAAATTAATTCCCAGCCAGGACTGCTGTCTGTGTGGAATTTCTCTAGGGACTCTTTTATTTCCTCTCACTTCCCAAAGATGTATCTGTGAGGTAAATTAGCCTTTCTGAATTGTCCCAGTGTGAGTGAGTGTGGGTGTGTGAGAATGTACCCTGCAACAGAAAGGCATCCTGTTCAGGGTGGGGTCCCACCTTGGGCCCTGAGCTGCTGGGATAGACTCCAGCCACCCAGAACCCTGAACCGGGAATAACTGAGTTAGAAAATAATTATCTTACATGTTTTTTATTCATCTTTCTTAAATGTATGCATAGTTCGCATTTATTTCAACGTTTATTTCTATTATTAGAAGTGTTTTGGGTCTTTACAAGTTCAGTGATTTGGGGGGACCAGAAATAGCCATGGGAACTTAACTCTTCTTTATATCAATTAGACTACAGTAAAATTGGTTTTGTTATACATCGTTTCCTTAAACTCACAGTTTCCAAGAACCTATTGATGATATAAAGTGAGAACTTACTACATAGTGTTACTGGTTTGAGATATAAAAGTCCTGAGTTCTAGTATTGTTCTGGCAATTCACTGCCTTTCTACCTCAGGTAAGTCACTATTTTCCATAAAACAAATTTCTTCTGCTGTAAGTTTCATCTTGCGTGGCAATTCCTATCGGCCAGTTGAGGCTGTCTGGAGTGGGTAGGCAGGTAGCTGGTGGGATGCAGTACCATGCTTGCTGAGTGATGTCTGTCAAGGGTGTACTATTACTATAGGAGAATGGTGGCAATTTTGCCTGTATTTGCCATTCATTGAACAGAGCAGTGCTGCTCAAATATGCACACAAATCACCGAGGATCTTTTTAAATGCAGATTCTGATTCAGTAAATCTGGGGTAGTGGTTGAAATTACACATTTCTAACAGCATCCCTGGTGGTGCTGATGCTGCTGGTTCAGGGATCACCCAAGAAGCAAGATCCCCTGCAGTTCAGACTGAATATGTAATCTCTTTCCTGTCTCTGTTCTCTTCCACTCCCCTCCCCTCTCCTTCCCCCGCCCCTCCTCATCCCTCTTCCCCTCTCTCTGGATCTACCCGCAGCTACACACACACACTTTCTTCCTACTTATGTATGTGAAAGATGTTTATCATATGCTAGAAATAGTGATAAGTACATTAAATATATGATTTTACTCCCCCCCCCCACCCAACAATCCAAAAGGTAGCCATAAGTTTCCGGGTAAGGAAATGAAGGTTTAAAGAAGGTAAGTAACTTGTCTCAGAGCTGATAGGTAGTCTAGATGAGCTTTAAATCCAGGTACCCAGGCAGACTAACACCAGCACAGCACCCTTCTTCTTGACTTCTATCATACATTGTCTCAGTATCATAACAACTATGCTATGCTTGCTTAGTGCCAGCTACTAGGTTGTTTTACACATATTATCTCTTCCCTTTTCTTAACAACTCTAGGAGGTGGATAATATTATTGTTATTTTACAGATAACAAAATTAATTAACCTTCCTTCAACTGCCTCAAACTCAGTGAAACTATAGCAAGTCTCATTTAAGTAAAAGATTAAATCAATAAAATATCTATAATAAACTAAATACAAGAAATAGAATATTAATGATAAAATTAGCAACATGTATATTCACTAGGCTAAAAATGCATAAGACCATCAATGAGTATATAGAAAATATTATCTTATAAATTAATGCTATGTAACTGCATTTTTGACAGATGAGCCCAAATGCCTCTGTAGAGGTTAGCCATGAGGTTATCAAAGTCTTAATGATTACTGATCCCAAGCAGAACCCATCAGTGGGATTTACAGTTGGAGAAGTAACAAAGATTTATTTCTTATCACCATCTTTTACTACCTAAAAGATCCCTCTTTATTAACAAGCTAATGAAATAAGATAGTATCCGTAAATTTCCCTGGAGGTGAGCCTCCAATACAAGCAGTTGACAATGGAGGCTTCACTTATGCATGCATAAAGAAGAACAAACACCACAGTAACAAGAGAGTAGGATTTTGGCTTTACTTTGTTTAAAAACAAGTTTGTTTAAAAACCTAAAGATTTGAAGCAGTGATTATCAACCTTGGCTTCAGGCTCCACTAAGGAATCGAGTGTGGAACAAACTGAAAAAAAAAAAAAAATACTGATGCCTAGATTCCAGCCCCAGAGATTTTGATTTAATTGGACAGGCATCAGGATAGCTTAAAGCACCTTAGTTTTCTACTGTGCAACCTAAGTTGATAATTACTTGATTAAAGCAATGCCTGTACTGCAAGGGTGGGGGTTGGACAAATAACTGTCAAAAGAATAAATGTCTAATTGATGAATGCCATCATCAGAGCAGATCGTGGAGGAGGAATTAGGACAGCGGGAGAGTCTGTCTCCCCTGAAGGTATGCTTAAATTTCATACGCATATTATGACAGAGAAGAATTTTATAAAACATTTGTGCCATGTTCTCTACCAAAGTAACTTTTTCCTTTTACCAGAATTGTTTCCACTGGAGGGCAGTCTCCCCATGGGAGGAAATGAATGGGGACATTTAACCTCCTCACCAGACCAAAGTTTTAAATATTGGCTAACTTAGACTGTAACACTTGCATGAGTTTCATGTCAAGATAATTTTACAGGACATGGAGTATTTGGGGTGAAAAAACTATTATATGTCAAGGCACTGCCAAATTAAATAAATATTTAATTTGGTCTGCTAAAACATTTAGACCAAATATTTAATTTGGTCTGCTAAAGCATAAAGAATAAAAGCATAACCCAAAAGATAAATATGTACCTGTATGAAAGGCCCTGAGGTGCATAGACATAATAACGATAACAGCAAAAAAAAGTTACATTTATTATATACTATGTGTCACATCCTATGCAAAGCAATTTAAATATTTTACTTGATTCTCAAAATAATTCCATATTTTATAGGTAAGAAAACTGAAGATGAATACTGTTAAAGAAATTTGTTCAAAACCACATATCAAAGAAGTGGCTGAGCTAGGACTTGAATCCCATCTGTCTGCCTTCAAAGCCAATTCTGTAACCACCACCAACACAACATCCCTTTGCTAACCTAGTCAGAAGCAGGTGATACCTGTGTATCAGGAGACCATCTAAATCAGAACACATCAACCCAAGAAAGCTCAAGAAGAAAACTGTCTTTATATTAGATTCCAGGAGAAGCTTAAAGGAGGTGATTTTGGCAAAGTGAGAAATTCCTGATTCCCTTACTGTTTTTCATATTTTAAGAATTTTCACAAGCCGTTTCTGATTATCTTCACATCCTTATGCAACTCCTTTCAATTTGGCTTTCCTATTGCTATGTACTCAGACAGTATACAGAACTTTAGGTAAGAGACTTATTGCCTAGATCAGGGATTGGCAAACATTTTCTTTTTTTTTTTAATGGCCGGATAGTAAATATTTTAGGTTCTACAGGCCCCGTGGTCTCTACTGCAACTACTCAACTCTGCTGGCATTGAATAAAAGCAGCCAGAGGTGATATGATGATATAGATAATAGAAAATAAGAATGAAAGGGCAAGGCTGTGTTATTATAGAACTTCATTTATAATTTTCTATATCACTATAATTTTCATGTATCACAAATTATTATTCCTCTTTTGATTTTTTTCAACCATTCGAAAATAGAAAAACCATCCTTAGCCCACGAGCCACACAAAAACAGGGAGTGGGTTAAAGTCGGTTGATGAGGCGTAATTTGCAAACCCCTATCTTGGATAATAAGATGTCCTGTGTTTAAGACATTTGCCATAATGCAAAATATTTTCATGTTTAAAGATCTCATCTGGCAATAGCTCCATGCTCAAAGTATCCTCAAGTACCAGTGTGTCAGAATCACTTGCCTTCCCCAAAACCACTTTTTAATAACTATACATAAATTTTCCCTGTACTAAAGTATCCCGGTTAAATCACCAGCTCTCTAGGAAATATTAGCAACAACAAATAATATCAGTATCAACTTTAAAACAGTTGATCATGCACAATTACAATATATTCTGTCTTATAAACACTTCCTGATAAAAGGATTATAGTATCTGGGATCTGAGGAGAATCTTAAAGATCAGAAAGGCCAATTGTTATCCAAAGGCATTCTCCAGAGCCTTGAAGGGCCTTACAGGTGTCTTACGGGGCCCCAGAGAATGACTGATGGTTAAGAATTCTGGAAGGACTATGCTGACGCCAGTTCCCACTGGCTCATTAGAACAGCTTGTTAGATTTTCAGGATTTTGTGAGCCCATTGATGTCTGGTTGATAACCTGATATTGGCCATGGTGGGAGTTTTTCCACCACAGAAATCCAAAAATCTGCCAATGCTGCATATCAAAGTATTTTTTTCCTCTGAAAGCCAGGTAGTAAACATTTACCAGCACACCACTGCCCATTATCCCTTTCCAGTGAAGAAGCTCCTCTGAGATTTGTTTTACACAAATAAGTGCGCGCACATGCGCGCGCGCACACACACACTTACTCACTCACTCACTCGTGAACCAGGGAGCCAATATCAGTGAGTCCAGAGGAAGATATAAAATTAAACACAGCACCCTTTAGCCACACTGCTCCCACTGCAATCCCAAATGCACTTTTATTTTATATTAAATAAGGTCAAGTGGAGACTAAGAAATTCAAAACTTTGGCCTAGGACCAAAAATTTATTAGGACTGATTATTTTCTCTAATTTTAAGTGTTCATCCAGCATGGAAAAAGAGAAAGAAATTACAAAGGACTGCACTCCATTGTAAAACTATGATCCAAAATGTGCACTTCCACTGCTGTCTAAAGTTAGCTAATTATCCACAAAGCTCCAGCCTCTTTCCTTTTTTCTTTATTTTTACTATTGCTGAATGAAGATCCTTACAACGTAAAACATCTAGCAACGTCTTAGTGTTTCTGGACTTTATGTGCTTGTTGTTAAACAAGAGGCTCTGATTATTCCTGCTTCCCGGTCTTACTCCACTAAAATACATGAACCCAAAAACCTAATCTAAATAAATCATTTTGAATTTATTTTTTTTTATATTTCCTGCCTTTATCTTTGTTTTACATTACTTCAGACATCAACAAAACCATTTTGGTACAACCCTTTCACTTTAACTTTGCCAGATTAGAAAATAAAAAAGAATATTTACAACTGCTGGCTGAGCCGGAATATCTAAATAGGGATTATATTCCTATTTGTCAGTAATATGACAACAGTTCATATAAGAATAGGCTGAAGGTGTCTATACCTAATTCTGAAACAGATTTCTCTCTAAGCTTTAGAAGAGAATATTCAGAACTCAAATGCTCCTGAAATTTTGCAACAACATATTCCTACATAATCAGAAATGTGTAGGCTCTAATAAATCTACCTCTCCAATCTTCACAAAGCAATTTTTGGAGTCAGACACAAACATATTTTGTTGGAGTCCTACTGGAAATCTTTACATTATTATGGCCATGGTGGTATTCACCCTGGGGTTCTTCATACAATTTTAATTATTTATTTATGAACTCACATAGTGTTATTTTTCATTCAGATCCATAGCTAGTAACACATTCTGCCACAAAATATTTAAATGAAATTCTGAGACTTACAAAGTCTTTCAGTGAAGGCAAAAAAGATCTATCAGTACTCTGAGTACACAGAGCACACTTACAAATTAAACCAGGCTCGGTACTCAAATGCACAAATCAACATAAAGTTAACACTTCGATGAATCAATTCTAACTCCAGTTGCTTTTCAAGACAAACCTTCAAGCAACCTACTTTTTCTTCTCCTATGATTGGTTCACAAGTAATAAATCAGAATCAATTACCTAGAGCCCTTTCATTGTCTATGAAAATATTTCCCAATCTTGGTTCTGAGGAATACTATTATGAGAGATATTACAGTTATTGTACTATTTTTTTTTTTTAAGTTCCAAATTTGTGTTAGTTCTGGGAGATGCAGGTTTAACTAGTTTTCTTTCCTTGGGGATGGCTTAGAGCCTTTAATATGCTAATATGTGCTGCAATTCTCCAAAGAGGGCTTTATAGTGTCCCGCATTTTCCACACATTTTAAAACAGAAAAACTTTCTTCTCATGAAGCACCTCAAGAGACGAGTGTCCCATGAAAAACACTTTGAAGAGTGCTGGTTCATAAGAAACAGCTGAGATTTAAAAATGAGAGCAATAGAGAGAGGAGGGAATCATCTTGAGACACTGCTCACACGAGCACACCGGTAGCAGTAAGATGATATTGATGCAGGACAGGGCAAAATTCCCCCAGTTGCGGGGAGACCGAGCCCTACACTGAGAGAAAAAGAGGGTTCTCTGGCAGAGAGTGTAGAAAAAATTCAACACACAGGCCAAAGTTAGAGGCACAGGAAAGTTTATTGGAGAAGAGGTAACACTCTACAGATAGAGTCGGTCTCCTCTCAGAGGCAGAGTGAGACGGACTAAGAGAGACTCAGAGGAACAGAGACGACAGAGAGACGAGGACAGTGAGAGAGACAGAGCGAAGGCCCTGAGAGGGACCAGAGTGTTCAGGAATTCAATTTATACATCATTCTTTAGTTCTTGTGAGTTACAAGCTCAAAGACTTTATTTACCCATTTCCTTTGATATGGACATACAATGAGGAAGGAGAAGAGGAAGAGTATTTATCGAGAAAAGGGTAAGAATATGTAGCATGAAAGGTCTGCTGGCCGTTCCCAGCATGTAATCCATATGGTTTTAACCATAGGGGAATTAATGATTTTATTTTGTGTAGAGCAGCCACTTTTTCCTGTTTCTCCTTCACAGTGTGGGAAAATGGGTTGTTAGCAATCCCAGCAGAAATCTTCCTTTGTTCTGCAGGTGTCCTCTGTGGCCTGGCTGCTGGGCTGTTCAGCACATTGCAGTATCTGAATACAGCTTGATTTAACATTTTAGTTCTCTTGTTCCTCCCTGCGTACATTAATACAACAGAGAATTCCGAGTTCTTCCTCACTCATTCCCAGATCACATAAAAAAGTAAAATAAAATAAATCAAGGGGGTCAGGGTGGGAGGTCAGCAATCCTATAAGATAACCTCCCCCAATCTACTTGACAGTTCCCATGACTTACCATTTACTCATCAAAATAGTCAGATATGCTCCAATTCATCAAACTTCAAAGTTGGTAATACTTTTTTAAAAAGAAATGAACTTCACCTGCTACTTTGGGGAGTCAACTGAACACTGGGCATGCAAACATCCTGCCTCAGATCACAAATTTAGAGAAAAGAATTCCTTCCACCTAAGTTCTATATAAGAAAAGTAATTACCTGATAGTCACTGAGATAAACAAAGGGGTTTTAAGAAAGGTTTTGTTTTGCCCCTAGAGTTTAGAGGAAAAACAACGGTGATGAACAGCCCTTTAAAAGACATGTAGTTCAACTTTCTCATTTCACAAATTGGAAAACTGAGGTTCAAGGAATTTAATGGTGTTTTTAGGTCATGTAAGACAGTAACTAGTGGTAGATTTGGGGCTGCTACTCAGATCTCCTGACTAATGGATCCATTAAGCTAAAAGAAGTGGCCGACAAGCCCATGTGATTATCTCTATTTCCTGCTCAGTTATTAAAACAATGAGCCACCATTTGTTGAGCTCCTGATAAATCCAGACATTGTGTTAAGCTGTTTACATATATTTTCTCATTGTATCTTTTGACGATGGTAATATGGTCAGTTTTATCCTTATTTCCGCCTTGACAGAGAGAAGTTCCACTCCATGTTCAACACACAGCTTGCTGGGGTCAGAAGGTCTATCAGGAGTCAAGCCAGCTTAACTGCAAAGCCCATGCACTCCACTTGAGTTTCTTTTTTTCCCATTTCACCCCACTTCTGCCTTTCCTTCTCCTTCCTATTTCCATTTAAAGGCAGTTGTGATTAAAATCAAAGGTCAGCTGCCCATAACTTATCTCAAATGTTCTTTCTTCATTGCTTTTAGAGACATATTATTATCTTCCATCATCTACAGGGACCAAGAAGGATTTAGGCTGAGATGAGTACACATAAAATAATCTGAGTCTCATTACAAGTTGGGCACCTTGGAGAAGCCATTCTCGTAGCCCTTAAGGAAGCTGAATTTAGTCATATTTCCTTTCTCTCACATCTACTAAAGATCAGCTGATAAAGAATAGATGAAGCTGCTAATAATTTACTACTGATTTCTTTAAAATACGTGTCATCAATAAAGGAGGCACACAGTCAAATGACTGGAATCTAGGACGAGGATCTAAAAAATACCATTCTAAATTTCTCAGAAGAAATGGATGGGGGAGGAAGGAGCAGATATCATCTGCATCAGAGCACCTAAGGGTGGGATCTCCTGATCCCATCCCAAACTAACAAAGTCAGAATCTCTGGGGTGAGACCCAGGACTCCGCATTTAAACAAGCTCCCCTGGTGATCAGAATTTACATCAAAGTCAAGCTAGCCTAAGAAGTGACTTGTAAGTGTGTTGCTTATGGGACTCAGATGTTTTCCAGATTTCCTTCAGGAAATCAGAGTTCAGCTACAGGAAGACCTGGTCATAAATATAATGATGTCACATATAGGAGACAATTTCTGAGCAATTCCAGGAGTGATGAAAACATTCTCCTGAGAGAGACTATTCTCTGGGGTGGATAGATCTGTTTGGCCAGTGACTCTGGCAGGAGATTATTAGAAACAATGCTATGCAACAAGACCACTTGCCTTAGGGCTAATTTTAAACCTAAAACTCAATAAGAAACTATTTGAATGTCATTGAAACATTTTTTTCATAGAAAATATAATACATTCAAATAGACACAAAACACTTACAGAGAAAAATGAGTCTTCCTCCCACCCCAGTCCTTCCAGGCACAACGGCTTGTTTCCTGCATTTCAAAACCACACTTTGCAGAGTAACACATATATGTGTGTATTCCTTCTGCTAATACAATGAAAGAAGCCCATTATTCACACAGTTCTGTATCTGTCATTTCCCCCTCTATTACCTATCATGAAGACCATTCTCCACATCATATATACACCTACATAATTCTGTTTAACAACATCACAGTTCTGTATCATAAAGATATATTATAAGCCATCTGACCAGTTCACTTGTGATAGATATTTAGATTTCTTCCAATCCTTGAATGATGCTACAAGGAATACTCTTATTCATATGTCTTTGTCCACATGGGGAGATTTATCTTTAGGGTAAATTTATAAAAGCAAAACTGCGAGGGCAAATGATACATGCATTTTTATTTGCGATATTGCCAAATAGTCCTTCCAAAGAGGTTGTAGCAATTTAAACTTCTATTAATAGTTTGTGATACTGCTTGTCCCCCCATGTCCTCACCAATACAGTGTATTTCCGATTATATTTTAATTTTCCACTAAGACTTCTTACTGGAGAAAGTGCTGACCAGATTATGTGAATGTAACTTGGCAGCTATATTTCTCCTGGACAATGAACACATTGGTGTTTTAACTTATCATCTTTTTATGAGTTAGGTAAGTACAAGTCAGTAGCTTTGACTTTCCTCAACTCTTAGTAAAGGTACACACTTGAGCTTCTGAACTTGTAAGCCCAGGTAAACAGTGATGCATCAAGAAACAACACATCTACAAGGCTGTTGAAAGGAGTACTTTTTAACTTTGCTATTTGAAAACTTAGAAATAAATTACAAAAATAGAATATTTCTTCTGTTTAGTCAATGATTTAAAATGTAAGTAAACTCAAAATTCTTTAAATGACTATAAACAAATTTTCCTTGCTCAAGTCTGAAAGATGGGAGGAACCATATTGGATGCTTCAGACCAAACGTTCTAAAAGACAACAGGAATCTAGTTCAAACAGAAACTACCCACCGACCCAATGCTCTGCTTCATGGGTTCAAAGGTTAATCAAAATTCACACTGCAGATGTTGTTATTGTTAAAACAGAAATTCAGAAACCCTCCTTACCCACCACATCTATACTCTACCTCCAGGGAACAACAGTCGACATGCTATTTCTTCCAGTAATTCTCAGAATGTCATCAATTTACTGTTCATTTTTCACTGAGTCCAAGCACATAGGAGGAAACAGAGTATAATATATATGATTTTCAGAAAGTGCTTTAATATTGTAAATGATATCCCAAACCATTAACGAGCCTTTCAGAGGTGATGGCTTTGCAGCAGAGAATTACTTAAGCATTGGCAACATAATCAACAAATATTTGTTTTATAGCTTCTATGAACATATCTAAAATTTTTATCCCATAAGTAAATAAGTCCCTCTAGAAAAATAAATTGATTTAACACATATTTACTAAGTATTCATTATGTGCCACACACTGAGCTGGCACCAGAATTCCCAAAGGGAATAAGGCAGAGCCCCTACTCTCAAATTAGAAACAGCCAGATGGAAGATACAGCCATGTCAACAGATGATTTAAAACATAAGATATGGTAGGATCACAGCCTAATCAAGCCTTGTAGGAATCATGGAAGGCTTCCATGAGGAGACATCTAATTTGATTCCTCAGTAGGAATCAGCCAGGGAAAAGAATGGACAGCATCAGAAAAATATTGCTTAATCACAGAAGTTTGCCTAAACCCTACGAAAAACGACAATGGAACTGTATTCACCTGAACTATCACGAGACAGAGTTGGAATGCCTGCAGTCCTCATGACATAAAACAAACCTCTAACAAGTTTTCTGAAAGTCTGACCCTCACATTAAGAATAAAAGAAAAGCATAACAACGCGCACGCACACACACACACACACACACACAACTGAAACATATTTTCTGTTACAAACATACATTTTCACCAACTGAAAAATTGAGTGGACATTTTACAGAATCTAGAAGAATTTGCTTCCTAATTCTCGCCTCTGGTCACCCCCATTTAACTCCGGCATGAACCTCCGGTTTTGAGGCCCACCTTCTCTGTACTTAGAATGTTCAGAACCTAATTAGAGACAGTCACAGAGGAAGATGATGGGCTTGCCAGACTGAGACATATTTTCCTTCCCTGGTGTTTATATTATTTTGACAGCAAGGAGGCTTAAACTGGGAACTGGTTCCAAACAACCTCTCCAAAGAATATTGACAAGGAAAGATAGCCACAGAGCTGTATAAATCCACTTGCTACAAATTCTTACATTCCCATAAAAACCAGCATATGATTTTTAATCCTTATAGGAAAACAATTAAAAATCCAGGTACATTCATTTGGCCTTCCTCACATCTTAGAGGACAAAAGTTAGTAGCTCTCCAATGTGCTATGCAAAAAAAGACAAAAATGGCAAACAGGAAAATGAAATGAGCCTTCTGAGATTCATTCTTTAGTTTGTTCATTCAAATACACTGCAGAAGGGAGTGCTTTACATAAAGGAATTATTCAGTCTTGAACACTCTAACTTGTGCTATTTGAAGAAGAATTGCCTGGCTATACTTAAGAGTGGACATTTCTAAAAGCCCCACAAATTACGTGTTTGGAGAGAAGAAAGAGTTTGGGGAGGTTGAAGAACAGGAACATTTACTGTTACCACATTGAAATGATTTAAGAGGAATCAATTTGGGTTGCTACAGTTACTCTGTTGACAAGATCTATGTGTCAATAGAAACAGCTTCCAATGTGTTCTTTTCAGAATTTAAGAGGGAAAAAAGGAAAGGAAAATCAGATTTCGAAACTGCCTTTTAATGAAAGGCTGTTAAAGTGATTTATCTTAACTAAATGACCTTCAAATTGGAAGTTGTATGTATTCTTATAACATTTTTACTACACACACACACACACACACACACACACATACACTACACACACACATATGCATTCTTACAGATATACCGTGTATTTGTGACACAATAATTGAGATGCTGAAGGAGATGCAAAAAAAAAAAATGGATATTTATTAGTTGGAAATTAGTTATAACTAAATAACTGTATATTTACACACATACCCCGCCTCCCCCCCCCCAAAATAAACAGTGGCTTAAACAGACATGATTTTATTCTACCGCATAAGTCTGGGGAACAGCAGACCAGAACTGGTCTAACTGCTGGCTCTGCAACAATTAAAATCCAGGCGACTTCCAGATTTCTGTTCCACCACCCCAAGGATATGCTCCTTATTCTCATGATCCAAGATGGGACTCCAGCCAACCTAGCCACTGTCTAGGCAGCAGGATGGAGGCATGACACCTCTCTATATTCATTTTCCCTGGCACGTTAACTTATACATGCACACATATTACTGAAGAAAGGCATCTGGAATCCCTACCAGGACAACAGACCTGGAAATAGTGCTGAGGAACATTCACAGCCAGGATTTTACCTGCCCCCACCCCCTGGTTATCTATTTTACCTTTCTACATCGCTAACTTTTCAATTTTTGCTACTCAATGAAAATAAATAGCTTAATGATTGAAAAGCATATATTCTTGGAGTACGTAGTAGCTCTTCGTCAACTGAAAATGGCTGCCACTTCCAGGTGTCTGACACCTGGACTTTCTGTGATTCCATCCTATTGACCTCTCCTATGAACAAAGCAGAGGAATACCCACGTATATCTCTTCTAGGAATACACTGCCCTTTCTTTGAGCTGACATCTCTAGAATTAAGAACTCAGAGCCAGACAATGTGCAAAACCCTTCCCCCAGTGACACATTCTTAGATGGGTCAGAAAGTCAATCAAATTCTACTTCACAAATAAAAGTTAATTCCTATAATACGAGATGGGAGGCTGCATTAATATTTCTAAGAAATATTCTCCCTCAAGTAATATAAATTTATAGCTATGACTTTTCCCAATGCTCTATCGACTGTTCATGGTATATGAAAGTAATTAGGCTTCTCTGAAAAAAGCCACAGTTGCATTGAGAACTATATTTGAGTAAACACAAAAGAAACGCATTTTGAGTGTTACTTTTAATGTCTCCATAAAAGTTAACATCTATAAAATTATTGTTTCCAGTTTTCTGTATAGAAGCCAGGCCCCTTAGTTACTGAAGGGAGACGTGCGACAGTCTGGAAAAAAAACAGTGTACTGGCATATTGCCACCTGAAATATGAAGAATTCTGTTATAATTCAGATCTGTCCAGGCCAGAAGTCAAAGCATGTCCTGCAAAATATGGTACACACATACAATGAAAATGACCTCTGTAACTCTAGCCCAGGAGAAACCGAACACACAAGGGACAATGCCCAGACCATATATAAAAATAGAACTCTGACCCACAATCTGCAGCTACGAGTCCAGGAAGCCAAACCACAGCAGCAACTCGCTCCAAATGGCCAGTACTTAATAATTGCCAGCTTTCTCAATTTTTGCCCCCAGCTTCCAGCTTAGAACCAACCAGGGAAAGTAAAATAAGCCCCCCGACCAATCTCATAGGACGTTCTCCTTCTAGTTAGTTCAGCTCCAGCTTCCCCATGCCAACAACCTCCAGTCAGGGCAAACTGAAGCCTTCTCTTTTTTCTTTTGTAAAGTTTCCACTCCCATGCTGGCCTTTGAGTCTCTGCCAAATATACGTGATGGTGGCTGACTCCCTTGCTCAAGCAAGTTCTGAATCAATAGCCTTTGCTTACTCTCATGTCCAGTTCTCTCTGGTATATCTGCCTAGGCCCTGTGCTAGGAGTTCTCTCAGCTTTCTCCTCTGCTTCTTGTAGCATATATATTCTTTCCTACTGCCTTGAGCTGTCTTTCTGAAGATTAATTGCTTCTCCTCTATTCTAGGCTGACTATTCTAACTGTATTTTTTTAAAAATAGCTCTCCTTCTCCTTTCTGGACCTTTTAATGCAATCTCTTGTGTCCCTTCCCGTGTCCCACAGATGTCACTGGAACGGCAAGGAACAGTTATAGGGCATCCACTGGGCTAAGCACAGTGAGTCTGCCGTAAGGCCAAGATATGAAAAATCAGGACCCTGGCCTCACCAAAAAAAGGGATCATTACAGTCTGATTCACCGGCATTAAATTTTGAGTCAAAACTGAGTAGCCGAGATCTAAAAGCTCTGAGAACAAAGAAAAGACCAGGGGCCAATAGCAACCAATTGGGTGGGGGATAAGAGGTGGCCGGCATCAAGAAAGTAGAGTGAAGGGAGGTATGCCAAGACAATCAAAGAAAAGTGAAACCTCAGTAGGGAGAATGTAACTGTTCAGGATTAAGCCAATGACACCATTTTGACCATTGATTTCTTTATACTGGGCTCTGGCAAACTCAGTGAGCCATGTCTTAAAGGGAAAGAACGTGGAGTATCATTAAATATTTCTGTCCGAAACATCTTTTCCGTTGCAATACAGTCTATAGTTAAGCACTAAAATTCCACACAACATGTATCAAAACACTTCACCAACTTCTTCTTTTATAGCTTAGGAAAACTCTCTTCCTTCCATTTTGTCTTTAATCTCCCCCTTTCTATTGATTCCTCTACTAATTCTTATGTTTCCTCTTTCTTATAAATAAAACTGTGCTCGCCCATGCTAAACTCTTAAATTACCAACTTCCTGTTCTCCTGTCATTAACCACAAAATTCTGGAAAGAATCTTCTGAACTTCCAATTTCCACATCTCTGTTCAGTCAATACAGTGTTGGCTTCTTGCCTCTGTTACTTCCGAGCCGGTGATGACAGCCTCATGCTTTCCTTCAGTCCTCACAGGCCACAGACTCCTCTCGTCCACTTTGGCCTTCTCCAACCGTGGCTTTTCTAGCCTCTCCTTCAGGACTACCCTTCCTCAGCTCAGCTATTCCTTATGCTTACAGTCCTGTCTAGTCTCCCTTTTCCATCTCTTTCTCCTCTGTTGTGGAAATTTGACCTCATCTCCAAAATCCATGCCAATTGCCATTTCCTCTGGCTGTCCCAAAACTGACCAGATTGAGTCCTCTTTTGCTGTTCTTGGTATTTGAATCACTCCCAAAGCAGTTTCCTATGCAGCTCATAGTAAGGTGATCTGCACCTCTGTGTTCTACTTCTCCCTGTAAGCTCTGTGTAGATAAGACTAAATCTTATCTATCTTTGTGTGTTCAGGTCTAAAAATAGAACCAGATACATAACAGGTATGGCCTCTGGAGTCTGGCCACATACAGTATAAGGATAATAATAGTTTCTGCCTCATCTCATAATGCCCGACATGCTGGCTCTTATCATCATCATCAAAAGATGAGAATTAAATTCTACTGAACCAAATAATGTAAAGACAGGTGTCAGTATTATTCCAGTATAAAGTTTCTACTGTATTTGATTTCAAGTATTTCAGTTTAAAAATGTGCTTAGAATTATCTGGATGGTATCAAAACTCAAATTTACCAGATGGTTCCGGTGTTGTCAGTTTAATTCAAATACTCTGTTTCTTAAATTATTTTATACAGGATCTTTCCCGTCTTATTTCCTGTGCTCATGAAGAAGGAAACTCTGTAGAACTATAGGTTGTCTATTTATTCTGGAAGGACAACAGGAAGAAATACTAAAATAGTGAGGAAAAAACAGGAGCAAGAACACAGAAAATAGTCAAAGTCAACTTCAGAAAACATTGATATGGGGCAGGGGGAAGCATGATGAACAGACTTTTCTCACAATCCTGAATCCGAGAGCCCTGAACGCTTTCACTGACTTCCAATAACAATTGTGAAAATTATGATTGTAAAGTTATTTGTATAGCAGCTAACAAGCACTAAATGTTTAATCATTAGCACATAGGTAGGAGAGTAGTATGGTTACTTCATAGATAAGAAATTGGGGTTTCATAGAGGCCCAATAGCTTGCTAAAAGTCCTACATCTAGAAAGCAACAGAACTAGAACTTGAACTCTGGTCTTTCAAATTAAAGAGCCCTTACTACTTTCAATTATATGTACACCACCTCTCCAGGACAGTCATGTGAGGAAATAACCACCAACCAAAGAAAGTAAGCTCCTCCTCCATGACAAATGAGGGGTGATAATTTATGTGGATACAAGAGAAGCATAAAACTTCAATGTCCAAAGCCAAGGAAATGAAAAAGAATTAAGACCATCAGGTGTTCACATTTAAGGGTAACTCTTCTAATGGAGTTTGAGTGGAAGCTAACCTAATTCTTTAAAACTATGTTATTAACCTAAGGAAGCTTCATTCTTTTCATTTTATCTGGACCCCATCTTCAAGTTCCAAAGTATCAAGCTATACACTTGGTATGTGAAGAAGCTAAAACAATCAAGAGGCATTGGGCCAGGAACCCCAGTCTAGTGCGTGAGAGGAATAATAACGATAACCTTAGACTGTTAGATACGAAGAAAGAAAGGATACAGCAGAGGTATCAAATAGTGTTTACAACTGTTGGTATAGGGAAGGCTTCGTAGAGTAATTGGCATTAGAGCTAAACATGTTTAAATCTTATTCTTTCATCTTAAAATTGTAAAAAGATCTGGAGAGATATACCATGATAGGCACCTACCATCCAAATTACATAGTAGAAATTTAACTCCAGTTTTCATATTGCAGAGTACATAGGGACTAAATATTCAGAACAATTAGATGTGGTGATTTTTTTTGAATGGTTTTTTTAAATGGACATTTTCCAGATTAATGGGCAGATATTGAGTGAATGTTTATTTTGCTTAGAAATCCCAGAAATAATTATTAACATGAAAAGTAACCACCAAGCAAAATGTCAACATTTTTTTAAGTTGTATTTTCTTCCCTCTCAGAGTTATTAATAAACTTACCACATTTTGGTTAAAATATTCATTCACAGGGAATATTAATTTTCCCAAAATGAATAGTTATAATATTTAAAATGTCTTTCATCAACAGAAATTAATTTGGGTTGAGTTTTTGAGCATAGATAATTCCACTGGGCAACAAAAGTTACTTAATCTTCCATCTTGTCACAAGAGCAAAGAAAGGCAACTGCGTTTTAAGTGTTTAATTAGAAGTAAAATCGAGTTTATGCAGTGCTATACCACACTGCTTGCAAGTAATAAAGACAAACAGCTTTGCACATCATCAACACAGAGAAATGTCAAATTTTGCTTTGCTTACAGATCGCAGAAAGAAACTTCTACAGTATTAAATGGCTTTTCAAAGAACCGAACTCTGAGTTTGAAATTTTTTTAAAGAACTTGTGGTTGTGATAATTTGAGGCATTAGAGATTTGACAGTGATATTTCCTTGTAATTGAGAGAAGTTGGTGAGGTTCAGACATGATTGTATTTGCCTTTAGCAAACATACTGTTCACATTTTGAGAAAAATTGCTGATGTAGTCTGATGAAACTGTTCCAGCATTGCCAAATCACCGACAGATGTGCTCCTCTGCCAAGGGATTTCCCTAGGAATGTTCTAATTTTCTTCTGTTTAGAGAAAGTTCATTTAAAATCTGTTAAAATGCATTAATGTGCAGTGTTGCATTATATCTTGCTATGGGCATCCTGGCAAAAGAGAAGTTACATAAAGGTTGGCACTGGGTTATCTACCAAAAACTTACTGATTCATCTAAAACAGAAACCCTCCTTGCCCTCAGCCTTCCAGAAGGCAGGGCTCATCCAGTCCATATAACTTACATTGCATAATTTCATAGTGTTAGAACAGAAGAGAGCTTATCTGTTTCTCCAAGCCCATTTGAAAATATGTCTGTTGTTGACACTACAGTCTGGAGAGATAAATGACATATCCACAGTCACAAGATTAGTTGCCCAGTGCTAAACAACATGGCCACCTGCAAATAACAATTGATTAAAAAGACAAAAGGTAGTCCTTACCTGTTACTTTTACACAAAGGATGTGAGGCTCAAAGATAAGATCTTTGTGTATGGAGCTAAAATTACCAAATTAATGTTTGTTATAGTTCCTGTGGTGACCAATATGTACGTATCTAATTTCAAAAACCTCATTACCGTTATGAACAAACTTAACTATTAGGTGGAAGATTAGCATGACTTTCTTTAGTAAATTAAAATTGACTTCTGAGTGTTAGTGCAAGGGTAAGACAGTATCTCACTGACCATACCTCTAAGGAAGTAAAATGTTTAATTCTTCTTTGTTAAAAAAAAAAAAAAGACAAGATGTACGTATCTAATTTCAAAAACCTCATTACCGTTATGAACAAACTTAACTATTAGGTGGAAGATTAGCATGACTTTCTTTAGTAAATTAAAATTGACTTCTCAGTGTTAGTGCAAGGGTAAGACAGTATCTCACTGACCATACCTCTAAGGAAGTAAAATGTTTAATTCTTCTTTTTTAAAAAAAAAAAAAAGACAAGTTAAAAGAAAGTGGGGAGTAGAAGAACCCAATACTCTAAGTCTGAAACCAGTACACACACACTCATTACTGGATTAATGTGAATGCTTATCTGCCCACTGAAAGAATAATGAACAGCTATTATTCTTGCCTATCTAAACTCCATCCCCTTAGGGCAGAATTTCTCCACCTCGGCCCTATCCACATTTTGGATTAGATAAGTCTTTGTGGTGGAGCACTGTCCTGTGCATTGTAGATGTTTATGTCCTCAACCCTCAACCCACTATCTGAGGGTATAATCACCTGTCCAGTTAAGACAACCAAAAATGTCTCTAGACATTGCTAAATGTCTCCAAGTAGTAGGTGGGGAGGGGTCGAATCACTCCAGTTGAAAACCACTGATCTAAGAGAACAACCCTTTCTTACTACACTGATAGGGCTGCCATTCCTATCACATGCCCAGCAGGCACTTAGAATTCCTGAATCTCTTGGCCAGGGCCTTCCCAATGTCAACAAATCTGTGTTGCTGAGGGCACCAGTTGCCAGCTCTTCTTCTCCAAGACTTGTTCTTTAATTCCATATTCTATCCAGCATCCTTTCAAACCTCAATTTTTCTCCTGCCTAACGTATTCAAAGTATACAAGTGCTTACAACCAAGGAAATCTACCCGATAAAAAGCTAAGCAGAAAATGTCTTCATTCATGTTCATAAAAAGAATCTTTTAAATTTGTTGTATGTTAATAGTAGAGTGAGGCAGAAGTATAGAATCACACACCTCCAATAACAAACTAACAAACAATAGTAAGGAAATAATAAGTATTTTTAAAGGCCAGAATTTTACCAGCATCTATAAAACCAGCGAAGTGGTATAAGCTTATGTTAGAAATTGTTAAACAATAAGATGAAAATTCTAGTGAAGTCAGGCACATTAACTCTCCCTACTCCGGTCTCACACATACTGAGAAGCAGCATGAAAGAAAGAAAATAGAACCCTGAGAATACTCAAAAATATCCTAAAATTTGTAAAGATATGGAATGAGGAAGGGGAGTGATTAGACAAACCTGGACATATTCAAGGAATATAGCTTTATCACAGAAGCTACTACACATCATTTTAAAACCTTCTCAGGATTGCCAGTACATACTCTAGATGTTCCTTGTATGAAAAGATGCCCGCTCTGGGCAGAACAATTAAAAATGGCATTACCTCTGGGATGATGCAGCCTTGCACCACATACACTCTGTGAGCAGTGTGTATGACTGGATTCCAGTCCCCACTCAAGCCCCCTCAGCCGGGTGTCCTTCTGCAGGGACAACATGTACTGACAGTTCACACTGCCAAAGGAGACAGGAAGGGCCAGTAGAGCTTGCTAGTTTCTAGAGCAACCTGCCAAGTCAGGGAATGTTTTAAAGTCCAAAGAAGTGGAATATTCCTGGTTGAGGAATGGGCCCATTTAAGATGAGATGTTTAACAGGATCTCAGGAGACAAGATAGGACTCAGATCCCCCAACATGGTCTACACTCTGCTTCATCACAGCTTGCCATTCGCATATCTCCACAATGTTTACTGCAGTGGCTTTCAGATTTGAAGATGTACCAGAATCACATGGAAGGCCTATCAAAACACAGATTGCTGAACATTTCCAGAGTTTCCGACTTAATGAGGTTAGATGGGGTTCAAGAAATTCCTTCATTAATTGATGCTACTGGTCCCAGGACCACACTTTGAAATTCAGTCAACTTTAGATAAGCAAGTAGAAAGCAGCATCCAGTGCTCAAACTGTGACTCAGAATGGGAAAGACAAACTAGTCCCAAATAACTTGAAAAAGGATGAAGGAAGATCTACTCACGCCAGTTCAAAAACAAAACAAAAAACAGAAACACCCATCTTAATAGTGATCAGGATAAAAAGAAAAGGCAGACATTCTACCTGAAGTGGGAGATACAAAAGTGGGAGAGGAAGAGGAACATAATGCAAAGAAAAGATAAAGAATTCACTTGGCAGAAAATATAACCTAAGGAACAGAAACAAATTCCCCATGAGTGCTTTCTAATATTAAAGAACTTAATAAGAACATTCAATAAGAGCTCAAAGTTGAAAAGATAAAAGTAAATCCCAGAGCTAAGGAAACACTCTGAAAAATATTATGTAACATTGAAGATCTAATAAATAAATTTAAAAAAAAAACCAGAAAAAAATTGAAGCTATAGAATGATGAGGAAACGCAAAATAATTTTAATGAATACATAAGGAAAAGGCAAGGAACTTATTAAAGCAAACAGAAAGCAGAGCATTAATCTGGAAGATAGATAAAGTAACCCAACAAAAGAATAATTGGTGTCCCCTGAAACAGTGGACCAAAAAAGAAAAATTGAGTTATCACATAGAAGCATTTCCTTAAAGGAGAAAATAATGAATCTGTAGATGAAAACAATACATCATATTGAGAAAAAAATGTAACAATCGGCACTGTCATCCTAATTAACCTATCACATATCAAAGATAAAACTAGAGTTATTCAGGTATCCAAAAAGAAGCAAGTCGACTCCAATAGGAAATAAAGTATCAGCCTGGCCTCGCACTTTCCATAGCAACATCCAGTCTCTGAAAGTCGTGTAACAAAGTCTGCAAACTTCAGAAGGAAAGAAAAGGTGACTCAAGAATGTCACATCAGTCGACTTGTTATTTAAGTATAAAGGCAGTAGGTAGATATTCTCAAAAGTAAAAAATCTTAGAAAATATAGCTTCCATGAGACTTTTGGGGAAAAATTTTTTTGATGATGAAACTTATTTGAACAAGAGATAAGTCAAAATAAATAATCCTGGAATGTACAAACAAGGGTAAAAAGACTAGTAAATGAAAATAGAACTAGAACTAAATAAATAGGAGAATTACATTTGGGAAACAGAATGAGGATGTTATAAACCTAACAGAGTAAATATAATGCTAGCAAGATAGTTGGAAATTAGTGAAAGAGAAAGTTGAAAGAAATAAGGGAAACCCATCATACAATCTCTCTTAGTACATAATGTCTAAAATTGATGTAGTTAAAAATTCGTAACGACTCCAACTTCTAATGATTCCAGATTTTTTATCAACCTTAAGAAAGGTCTTTTAGAGACAAACCAAAAAAATACACATCTGAAATTCAACAATTTTTTGCATTTCAAATCAGTTTATTTTTCTTCTGTTAAATTTAATTCAAATTAAATTTGAAAGCATTATTTATAAAGCAGGTCTTGGAGTTGGTCCCATTCTTATAAGGTTAATTCTTACTATCCATCTATTTCTCTATCTCTTATTTGTATCTGTGCATTAAGAGATGCTTATAATGATGCTCTCTAACTGTACACAGTAGCTATTGCTGGGTGGTGAGATTTAGGGTGATATGTTGCTGTCTTTTTATAATTTTCTGTATTGCTTATATTTTAAATAAGCATAAGTCACTTATAAAACATATAATCATCACTAAAATGAATACATAAAATACGACACTACTTCTCTGACTTAGTAACTGAGTATGATTTTTTTTTTTTTTTGGATGATGATCAAACATCTTGAAGTATCTCTGGATGAAGCATCACTCTAAAAATGCATCCTCATTGTAAAGCACATTTGTAGAAGGTAATAGTATATATGAATGAGCAGAATGAAGCCAAGACAATTAGCCTGGAAGGTGCTGTGTTTCATTTTTTTAAGTAAGTCTCTGGCTTCCGTTTCTTCAATTAGCAGTATCTAACACTTACTGAGTTCCTAAAATGTACCGAGCAATATGCTGACATACTTTATAGGTATTTTATTATTTAATCCTCAAAATCATGATAAGATGATACTAGTAAGAATGACGATTATGAAAGTAAGTGCATCTCAAATTTACCAAGTGCCTACCATGTGCTAAGCATTGTTTCAAGTGTTTTGTGTGTAATAACACTTTTCATTGGGGAGTCTTTATCACAGTAGGAGTCCACTGTACAGTAGAAGAGAAAACCATCAAGGTTAGCTTTTAGAAATATAGGATTTACATTAGTATATTTAGATAAACTGCACAGGCAAGCCCGACCTTGTGTGGAAAGAGAACACAAGGAGAAAAAGCTAGCAGAACATGGAACTAATTGAATACTCTGACCACAAAAGCGAGAAAAATCAAGACTATAGTAGAACTCTGACCGTTTAGATACAAAGACCTTGGTCAACTTCTGGTTGTCCTGGAAATGAGATTCTGACCATTAAAATGGGATAAAATCACATGTTAATAAAGAGGGCAGTAATTAGAATTGAGGACACAAAAAGAGCCCAACGCCATCTTAGGAGATGATCTAGAGGTGCTTGAGATGTTTGTTTGTTTGTTTGTTTGTTCTGTTTTGTGTTTCCCTCCACAAATAATTTAAGTCCTGAAGGGAAAGGATTTGGTTTAAGTATGAAAGAGTCAGATTGAAATGGCATATTCAAGAGTATTCCTATTCTGAGTGTTGCTTCTCATGACAACTCTGACAAAGTCAGTGTAGGTAGCGAACTATACAGATCCATATAGCTCTATTCCACTCAGCAATTTCTCCTCTATGCAGGAAATAACATGAAATAAAAAACAAGGAGGTGCATGCTCTTGGTGTCCTATGTGATTAGCCATGGGATTAAAGAGATCTCTGTTCACTCTCCCTCCCCATACTATTGCCAGCAGGTCTGAACCTATGCAGAGTCAAGAGTAAACCAAGAACCAACCAGTTCACCTAATCCTCACAACGACCCCATGAATTACATTGTTATTATCATCTCCATTACACAACCTACCAGGAGAAACAGTGTTCAGAGGGTAAGTAACCTATCCACAGTCTATTTGACACAAGAGCCTTCTGACTTCATTCAAATTTAATTCAGTTTGCTTTTAATTTCTCTTCTTTAAAACATTCTAGTTGAAATTGTTTACTTTTTAAAGAATTTCTATGCTTATGTATATACCTTTGTTCATATCTAAATGAAGGATTCTGTACACACACACACACGCACACATACACACACATACACAAACAATATAAACAAGAAAGGAAGATGATTTCCCCCAATAAAAATACCTATGAATCGAAAGCTTAGGCTATAGCTTAATACTATTTGGTTTGGTTCAGTTTTAGAGAACTGGCTTTGTAAATTAAAGGTGTGATCCCTTGAAACCACTGTGATTAAAGTGATTTGAAATCATACTATTGACAGTCATAATAGAAACAAATACCTACTTACCACTCACAGCTCAGCTCTGGTGAGAACAAATCAATAAAGTAAAATGCTTTCAGCTTCTCTGAGAAAGGTTCCACCTGACAGATACTAGGAGATCAAATATTCACACTGCTTAGGACCAAGAAGTATATGGATTAGGACATATTTGAGAAGGCAGTGAGAGAAGGCACCAGTATAGAATCCAACCCTGCAAGACCTCTGTTCACTATTCCTTTATTTATCTTTCAATTTGTTCATCTGCTTGTCTCTGTACTGCACGTTCAAACTATAGCAATAAAAGGAAAGTTTCTTGCATCGAGGAGCTCTCCGTCCAGTGGTGGAAACAATTAATGTAATATACGATATTCATCTATGTTCTGCTAGAGGGGTGCATGTGGGTGTTATGGGAACACAATAAATGAGTGCCTATTTTTGCCTAGGGGACCTTTGAAGAGGTTGCCAGAAGTAGAGTTTAGATACTATCATAGATGATGGGAGAAGAGGAAAGAGAAACGGATAAGAAATTCCAAGACTTTGGGTATGTGAATTTTTGTAAAACATAGTATTTGGTCACTCTATCACAGATAAAAACCTCCAATGGGACCAATCCTAGATAGCACTCTGAAACCAGAGGATGTTATTAACCTAAGTTTACCTGGCTCCCTTTAAGAAGGCTCAAGCCCTAATCTCTCAGGGAAGATAGTCTTCTTGCCCAGGAGCATTATTGGAGCCAAAGAGAGCAAGTCTTTCTACCTAATTTCTTGCCCGCTGAAGAATCCTTCTTTATATTATAATGGATGTTCAGTCAACTTCTGTAGTAAACATCGCTTGTTAATTTTTCGCTTCTCAGCCCCTATTCCCTTTTTGTAACAGCAGCCTGATTCCCTTTTGAAGAACTTCCCCCTATTGTAGGCAGTCTTTGTAGGTTAGTAAATTGGGTGCCCCATCACTCCACTACAGAATTTGAAGGGATCTCTGGAGACCTCTGAGAAATGTTCCATTGTCCCCACTGAATATGGTCAACTGATGAGAATGTAAGCTAAGCTCAGCAAATTGACCCTTTTCTTTGAGAACTCTGAATCCTAAGTAGGGTGCCTTCCACACTCATTCATTCCTTACTACAGTGGTACGTCAATAGCCAAGTAGACACCATCTTCATTTCTTTCTTGTTTCTAAGTCTCGTTCTCCTGCCCCCATCTTGATTCTGCTAATTCCTTGATAGTCTCCTAAGATATTATTTTTTAAACTTATATTAATCTCTGTTACCTGCTTCCAAACACTTTAAATCTGCTTGAATCCTCCCACTAATAGGAACATCACTACTTTGTGGGGCTGTTCATTCCGCTGGTAGATCTGTTATTTGTCACATCACTATTTAATTCAAGTTAATATCAGCTTCTCTATTACTAGGATATGTCTAAGAAGAATAAGTTTTAGTCCCTTTTCTACATTACAACCACTTTAGTATCCAAGGATAGGAAGTAATCACCAGTAACCACACCACAAAAGCCCTTCTCAAGTTGGAGTCCACTGGCTTTTTTTCTAAAATGATATAAATCCCAGACCACAGAAATGGGAGACTTAGATTGCTGATAGGCATAAAAAATAATTTTTATGGGGTTCCAGAGAAGTAAGAAGGCACTTCCTAAGTGAGTCTTTTGGAAGACAGAACTTTTCATGTTTATTGTCTGCCAAGGTTGGCAAATGGTAGAATTCTTTTTTTAGGATGTGGGAGACCTTATTACCATATATTTAACAGGTACCTCTGTATTCCTCTCCAGTCTGCCCCAATTAAAAGTATATTGTCTTCTCTACTGAAGTTGGGTTAATTGGTGGTTATTTTCCGAGCAACTCATCAGGATGTTAGAGATAGATTATTTTTAATTGAGGTAGTGAAGGTATTGAACATTCATTGGGCATTGAGTGAAGGTTGCCAGAACTGCAATTTTCCAAAGCACATGTCTGATAAACACCATGTCTTCAACATTTGCAAACAGTCCAAAGTCACTTCTTCCCATTTATTTTCTCTTCTCATTCCAGCAACCATTCTAACTATGAGTTTATAATTCTACATTTATTTCACTAGTTTAGAAAAGCATTTGACTGTAAAGATATATCTATTCTTGAGCAGTAGGTCAAGAACTTGAGTTTCTGTGAAAATCAGAAGAGAAACAGAAAATATGGACAGAGACGCTACACTTCCAGTCTAAAACTCAAGCAGCTTATTTCTCTAAGCTTAAGGCTTCCCCTTGCCCTGCCTGCATCCACTTAATACCTTCTTGTGATGAGTGAGGATTAAGGGCAAGTCACTTCCCGGTTCCAGGGGGAAAGGAACTCCATTTAGAGTATTCTGTTTCCTTGTGGCAGAGCTTTCAGAAGTGCGCATTGTAACATCCATCTTTTCTTTTGTAGAGGCTAAGGTTCTCACTTGTTCTCTCCATCTCTCTCTCTCCTCTTAGTTCCACTGGCCACCGGCCCTGAGGATAATGTCCCAGCCTAAGCAGAACTGAGGCAAACAGCCTGGATCAGCATCGACCAGGGCTAAACATACTCTCTTGCTCTCTGGTGCTATAAGTGTTCTGGGTTGACTGTCTCTCCCATTGCTTAGGTAAGATTTGACTCTCAGGACAGAAGAGATGTAGATACCTGGATCCATGCCATGGAAGCTATTTTAATGAGGGTAAAAGCATTTACCAAAGGCTTGGTTCAACTCACCTAGGTTCTACATGTGAGCCAAAGTCCAAACAACCAGCTAATAACAAAGAATGACTTAGTTTTCCTTTGGCTTACTGTTTGTGTGTGTGTGTGTGTGTGTGTGTGTGTATTTTCTAGAAAGGAAAGGAGTTGGACCAACTAGGAAATGGGCCCAATTGCATCATAACAATATCACAAGCTTATGCTCCATCCCAATGCCACATACCAGATTTATATTTTTAGGTTAATATATTTATGTTATATATAATATATAATACACGCACACACACATACACACATACAAAAGAAAAAATAAATCCCAATGATGTACATCTTTTTTTTGGCTTTGTAATTCAGTCAGAATCACATTATGGAGAGATCAAGGCCAAATACTTCAGTGACATATGAGTAAATGAGATTCTGAAGGAATGGGATGATGCCAGGTAGTAAAAGCCATGACATAAAAGTTTGTTTTTGAATTCTAAATAACCATATTTCTTCACATTCTAATATTTCATACATGGGTTCAAGTGATGTTCATATTTAATGTAAGTATTTTTCCAATTCTCCAATAACTCTTAGTACATTTTTGGTGTATTTTACAATTTATATTATCTTGGAAATAATGAAATTTGGTAAATTCGATCATTTGACCTCTGGACCAGAAATTGGTATGGAATAAATCCATCCAGGGAAGTGTCCACAGGTTCAAATT
>NW_006440638.1:18723698-18730292 GCF_000325575.1 Pteropus alecto | reverse complement strand
GTATTCCTTATGCCCTGTGAGGGAGAAGAATATCCTGACAATAGAGTACATAAAGTATATTGAAGTCTTTCACCTTAACCCTTTCCTTAAAAATCATGGGACTGCTCTTATGGGGTTAGAACTTCTCTCTGGAAGGGAGAACAATATTGTGTCCCCTGCAAGCAGGCTTGCTCCTAAGAGAGGAGAGGAAGAAAGGGGCAGGGGAACAGACACCTGAATATCCACTCTCAGAATTAAATAGACTAACCCACCCAGCAGCTCCTGCCTGAAGCAAGTATTTCCTTGTGTCCTCTTTAAAATATTCTGATGAGCTTGCATAGAGAAGGTGAAATGAGATATGATGCAACTAGTAAAGTAGATTTTAAACAAGAACTTTCCTCCTACTACCAGCCCAGGGCTGGTCACAGTAGACAGCTGGTTCCTACAGGTGGGGCACAAACCACTACGGACATACAGGAGAAGACACAGAAGTGGCATTAAATAACACTGAGTCATGCAATGAGAAATTTATTTGTTTAAATTCCAGTTCAATTATTTTTATTATATCAAGGAGAAACATGTCTTAACACTTAGGAAATCTTCCTCTTTAAGAAAGGGAGACTAGGTGTCAGGTTCAGAGCCGTTATCAGGAACTAGCATCTACCTTGGATTAATTGGTGATAATTTACTTTCACTGAGTACTTTTTGTGTTTCCCTTCTCTTTATGGTAGGTGGCATAATTTCCTATTTAAAACAATAACGGAGTTTTGTTTAAAAACAAACATGTTTTAAAAATGATTCAAAGAAATTTTAAATATTTAAAATATATATTTATATATTAAATATATTAATGCCATATACAGGTCAAACACAGATAATGCAAAAACTGGATAAAGGGCACATGGATAACTATTATGCCACTTTGGGGGCTGATACATGATTAGATTCTGTTGCTTCCAAACTTTTCAAAAGAAAATAGAATTCCACTGACAGGTATGTGAACTCAGCCTTTCCTATGTATGGGAGGCATTAACATGTTCATCATTGGTAATCCAAAAAATTCCCAGCACTGTTTTTATCCTGGTACTACATATGGCTCCCTATTCCCTCTGCATGGATTTCAACCTTTTGCTTCTAATGGAAAAGCACTGTTAACAATTCTGTCCACTCCGCTCAGGCAGGCACCACCCTGCTTCACAAATAGCACACCCATTCATTTCTACCTGTGCACCCTACTTTATGTTGTACCCCATCTGGAATGTGCTCCAAAGGTCTCATTGCTTAGGTACCAAGCAAGGAAAAACTTCCAACCCTTCTGTATTAAGCCTGGAGTTCCTGATATCACAACAACACACTGCATACTAAAACATATGTATATAATGAACTTTATTCCAAGACCTTGTTTGCAGAAGGAAGAGCAGACTGATTGAATACATTGTTCTATACTGATTTTAATTGTTGCTATAATCTGATCTGTCTCTAACCAGCTAATCAGTATTTAAGCGGCTGCTTTAATTTTATTAGGAAGCAGCTAGAATGCAGCTGTAGCTAGACACTACACAAATAAATAAAATGCAATATTATTTTTATTATACTTATGCATATGAGTTTTATTCTACTTACATGAAAACTATACTCACTTCCACTCCCCTACTAATTTGTTGGTATTAAACCACTGTGTATCTGCATGGTGAATACAGTTAAAGATGTCTATTTATTGCTAAGTGTAAGTTATATAATAAGTTTCTAGATGTACCCAGCTTCATTTGCCAAACAATATTGTGACTGATTTAAATATCTGCACAGAGCTTCAATTAGACATTGTTTCTATTAATTAATGATATTAGGGTTAAGTTCTAAAGAATAAATAATTACAAACGTAGAAACAACAAAACAAATTCATGCATACAAAAAGAATCTGACTTGATTGCCTTGAAATACAATTCCATTATAGAGTTTCCACATAACTCCCCAAAGAATGAGGCATAGCCGCATTAATAAAATCCTGAGTGTTTTAGGAGACTTTTTAACATTGCTACAATAGTTTCCAAAGTCCTATGTAAGTATTTGAATAGCTTTACCTTATTTCAGTTTCTTAAGAGAACTATTAGGGACAGCTACAGAATCAACATGAAAAATTATGAATGACCCACATAGTGCCTGCCTGAAAGGGCTCAGATAACTATAGCAAACTTAAAATATATATATATATTAATAATGAAATCAAAACACCTCAAGGCTGCTCTTTTAGATAGCTACACATTTTTAAGAGGTAATTTACCAGGAGCTCTCTTTTGCTTTTTCCTGTCACTTCAGCTGTGCAGGAACACAGTGTCCTCTCCCTATACCAGTCAGGAGAACTCTGCTGTTCCCTCTTGGGAGGAGGCATGGAACAATGGCGAGAAGAATCTCTTCACCCTGGCTGCACTCCCAGTGTTTAACTGCTCACTGTGTGACCTCAGGCCACTGACTCTTAAGCCTCAGTTCTCTCACCTGTAAAACAGGAGTCATAACAGCTGCTCTTTAACCTTACAGTGAGCATTAAATAAGATAATGCCAAGAGGCTCTAGACAAGGGGTCCGGCTGCTCCTTTGGCTACTGGGATCCCTGAGGCTTATTTAGCACAATTTGTACTGCTCACTTCAAGGTCTTCTCACCTTGCTGTTCTTCACTGATTCAATAATTGAGCACCTACAGTGAGTGAGGCACTGGACTAGGCACCTAGAACACAACACTGAAGATTCATGTTGAAACACAAACAAACTCCAGTTTGTCCAATGAGAAATAAAATGACTGGGTTTGCCTTCCAACAAAATATGCCCAGGCATATGTTTATATTTAAACCAAGATAAAGACAAGTATCATGGAAATCTAAAATAGGACATTTAGGAAGGAATGGCACTTTAGTCCAAGCTTCTCCTTGTATGGGTAAGGAAAAAAAAAAAAAAAACATTGTTTACTCATCAGCATCAGAGCAATACTTTTTATTTACATTGTATTTTGGAAGTTCTGAAGCATTTGTTTATCTATAGTAAGACAAGGATATCCTAACTTTCAGCCCATTCTAGACTAGATCCAAAGATTCATCCGAATATTACCACTTTATCACTGAACAATTGAGCCCATCTACCAGGGAGAAGACAGCTAACAAAAGATGCCTGCACAGAATGAACTATCCAGTACTTTGGTTTTAATCTTTTCCTGAATCTTTAAACTGGTTCTACCCACACACCACAGAGATAATAATCAGTGAAAGCTATCTGTGGGTGTGCAGTGGGAGTAGAGAGCTGTCCAGCTCTGTTCTAGGTAGTCACAAAAGGATTCTTTAGTTTGCTCCTGCCTAAGGCCCTGATGCCGCCCCCTTTCCTGATCTGCCTGATCTGCCTGGCTTCAAAGCTCTTATCGAGATGCCCCATTACTCACAAAGCTCTCACCTGCTCTACCTAATGACCACCCGTTGAATGGGGCTCAGAAATAATACCTGCCATTCATGGTTCCATATGCAAACCTAGGGCTCTCTCTCTGACTATCAGCCTGGGTGGGATGTCCATGGCCTTCAGAGAGGAACACTCAAAGAGAATAAAGGTCAAAAAGAAAAGTCAACTATTTATGCAAAGATTAATTATGAACTGAATATGAAACCCTCCATAAGACATACGTTCTCAGATCTTCGTTCTCCAAATCATGTGAATTGAGAGCCATCTTAATGGCCCTACAGCTCTGAGATGCTATGGAAATGCATATATGCATCATCACAGCAAAAACATGCCTTACCCAAATAGCACAAACTGGATTGTTCCACCAAAAGATACTTGATCTTGATGAAACAAAATAAATTAATAAAAGAGCCTCTTTTACTGTTATAAAAATTGTGTGCTTTGTATTTACGATAGAGGATAAACATTTGGTACTGGATAATTTTAAATAGGGGGGCAAACGTACATACATTGCTTATTAACATTTGTACCTCTCATACAGCCAGGTTACCTGTGCCAAGTTGAATAAAATAAACTGGAGTGGTGGTGAAGTTTCATTACATTCCTGATATTTCTGAAAGTAGTGTCTGGCTAACTAAATCTATAAATTATCTATCTGTGAAGAATACTGAATGCTTTTATAAAAAATTTTTAAATTAGATGAATACATGACACACAATCCACCACTCTAATATACTCATGCTATAGCAGACACAATTCATCAACCACAGAACCCTTTCCATTGTGTCTATAAATGGCACGTTCAAATGCTTCTCAAAACAGCACCTCAGGTAACTGCTAGCAACAAATCATACTTGACATGAATGATAAAAATTATTTGAAATCCCTGCTTTATGACATCGACTCGATTACTCTCACTGCCATTTTAAGTATTAAAAGTCAAAAATATTGGGAGATTTCTAGCCAAGAAGCTATAGTAGGTAAACGCTATGCTTCCCTACTCTCACGATCACATCAAAATTACAAGTAAACTACAGAACAAACATCATTGGGTGTCACCTGAAGTCTAACTAAACAGAAGTCTTACAACTGGGGATACACATAAGAGGCCATTTCAAGACTGGTAGGAGCAGCGGAGACATGGAATGGGCTGGTCCTACACCCATGTGTGGTGGTTGAGAATTGGAAGGGATGTCTCAGTTGCGGAGGTTCCCCCTGAGGAGTGAGGGGTCCTGGCCCCACACCAGGCACCCAGCTCAGGGTTCCAATGCCAGGAAGAGAAGTCCTCACAACTTCTGGCTGTGAAAACCAACGAAGATTGTGGTAAGTAGGATGGACAGCAGTTGGAGTCACAGACATTCCTCTTAAGGGGCTCACATGAACTTATTTGTGCACGGACCTTCTCACTCTGAGCTCCAGCACTGTGGTAGAAACTTGAAAGGCACCAGGAACATACGGGGAGGAGCTGAGTTGTCTAGCTTCAGGATGAGGGCTAGAAGGGCAGCTTTCTCCCAGACAGAAGTGCTAGTAGAATCCACTGTTTCTTTGTTGAGCCCTTCCCCTGACGGGCATCCAGAGGGAAGTGACCACCATATCTAAGTCTCCACCGACCTGGATAACACTGATCGCTTTGCCCTGGTGATTCCCTGAAACCGCCCCCCTCCCATCTTGGAGGCCCTCCCAAGCCACTTCCATTGGTTTAGTCCATACAAATGGCCTGTCTTGGCTCATGCTGCAAACTTTCCTAAAATCGCTCAAAGGTTCACAAAAACCAAACAAGCAGCATCTGGCCTCGACGTGCCTCGTATCTCTTACTGAGCAGTCCCAAGCTCAGCACTAGCAGCAGCCAGCCTTGGTTCATGGCTTGGCCTCTTGAAGCACCTCCAAACCCAGCATAGGTGGCAGCCATCTGCAAATTCCGTGGTGACTCTTGGAAAGTGGCTCAATAACCCCCAAGGGTGGCACACTTGGTGGTCCAGTTTCAGACTTAGCCAGAGCACCACCTGGGACTGTATCTGAGGATGACACACTCAAAAGGCAGACTAGGCAGGCACCAGAGCCCTAATAAAGAAAATTCTGCTCCTTAGTTCAGCCCCTCCCTGAACAGTCCTCACAATAAATCAACCTGAGGGTCAATCCCTCCTATTGACATGAAAACAACAACCAAGGCTCAACTACAACAGGAGGACACACAAAACCCATACAAGAAACACATCTGGAGCACCTGGCTCAGGTGACCAGGGAAGACTGTGCCACTGAGCCCCATAGGACACCTACTATATAAGGCCATTCTCCTAAGACTGGGAGACATAGCAGCCCTGCCTAATACATAGAAACAAACACAAGGAGGCAGCCAAAATGGGAAGACAAAGGAACATGTCCAATATGAAAGAGCAAAACAGATCTCCAGAAAAAGAACTAAACAAAATGCAATCGACCAGATGCAGAGGTCAAAACACTAGTTGTAAGGATGCTTAATGAAGTTAGGAGAAGAGTAGACAAACTCAGTGAGAACTGTAACAAAGAGAGAAAGACAAAAATGAAGATAGAAAACATAAAAAAAGGATCAGTCAGAAATCAAGAATTTAATAACTGAAACGAAGAATATTTTAGGAGGAAGTAATAGTAGATTAGATGAAGCAGAGGCTCACATCAGCAACTGAGAAGCTAAAGCAGAGAAAACACTCAATCACAAGTGCAACAACAAAAATAATCCAAAAAAATGAGGATAGTTTAAAGGGCCCCTGGGACAATGTCAAGAATACCAACATTTACATCATAGGAGTACCAGAAGAAGAGAAAGAGAGAGAGAGAGGAATTGAAAACCTATTTGAAGAAATAGTGACAGAAAACTTCTCTAACCTAGTGAATGAAATAGACATACAAGCCCAGGAAGTGAAGAGAATCTCTAACAAGATGAATCCAAAGAGGCCTACACCAAGACACATCATGATTCGAATGTCAAAGGTTAAAGACTTCAAAGGTTAATGACATGGAGAAAATCCTAAAAGCAGCAAGAAAAAAGAGATCTCCCATAAGATGGTTAGTTGATTTCTCAACAGAAATTTTGCATGCCAGAAGAGATTGGCATGAAATACTCAAAGAGATAAAAAGCTATGCCCTACAAGAGAGATTACTCTACCCACCCTCACATGCCAGGGAGCCCACAGGAAAGCAG
>NW_006440638.1:18669726-18723653 GCF_000325575.1 Pteropus alecto | reverse complement strand
ATAGATATAGATATAGATATAGATAGATATAGATATGTATATATACACACACACACACAAATAAAATAAAATGGCAATAACTACACATCTATCAACAATTGCTTTCAATATAAATTGATTACATGCTTCAATTAAAAAAGGGTGCCTGAATGAATAAGAAAACAAAACTCTTACATATACTATTTTCAGATCAAAAGACACACACGGGCTGAAAGTAAAAGGATGGAGAAAGGTATTTTATGAAAATGGAAAAAAAAAAAGGTAGGGTAGTAATATTTATACCAAACAAAATAGACTCTGAAACAAAGGCTACAACCAGAGACAAAAGAGGACCCAGTCATCCCACCTCTGGGTATTTATCCAAAGAAACACAAAACACTACTTCAATGAGACATGTGAATCCATATGTACATTGCAGCATTATCTACAATAGGGAACAAATGGAGGCAACCTAGGTGTCCGTCAATGGGTGAATGGATAAAGAGGAAGTGGTACATATATATGATAGAATATTACTCAGCCATAGAAAAGAATGAAATCTTCTCATATGCAACAACATGGATGGACCTAGAGGTTATTGTGCTGAGTGGAGTAAGTCAGACAGAGAAAGATAAATGTCATATGATTTTACACATGGAATCTAAAGAACAAAACAAACAAACAAAACTAAAACAAACTCATAGAAACAGAGAACATTTTGATGGTTGTCAGATGGGAGGGGAGTTCAGGGGGTAGATAAAAAAGATGAAGAGATTAATAAGTACAAAATGGTAGTTACAAAATAGTCACGAGTATGTAAAGTACAGCATAAGGAATATAATCAATAATATTGTAGTAGCTATGTATCATGTCAGATGGGTACTAGGTTTATCAAGATGATCACATCATAAGTTACACGAATGTCAAATCACTATGTTGTATACCTGAAACTAATATATTATAGGCCAAGTGTAATTGAAAACTAAAGAAATACTAATCTAATAAATAAAAAAAGAAAGAACAAAATAAACCGACAAAATGGAAACAAACTCATAGATACAGAGAACATTTTGCTGGTTGCCAGCGGGGAGGGGAGTTGAAGGGTTGGATGAAAAATGTGAAGGGATTAAGAAGTATAAATTGGTAGTTACAAAATAGTCATGGGGATGTGAAGTACAGCACAGAGAATATAATCAATAATATTGTAATAACTATGTATAGTACCAGGTGGGTACTAGAACAATCGGGGATGAGGGTGGGTCACTTCATAAATTATATAAATTTGTAAGTACTATGCTGTACACCTGAAACTAATATAAAATACTTTTGAACATCAATTGTAACTCAAAAGAAAAAAAGAAAACAGTCAAGGATATTAAAATATCATTATTTACATAAATATACGAGGAGGGCTTGCCTCCAGAAACATAGCTCTAAACATCGAGAGATTTCAACTCTGAAACTCTCCATTAGTTTCTTTCTTATCACTCTAATGTCTAACTTTTGCTTCCTCTGCTCCCCTCTGATAAAGCATAAAAGCCGTTCCTAGTTTAAAAGAGTCCTCAGATTGAGTTTTGGCCAAAATCTGTAGTATCTGAGAATCTCACACTTCACACGATGAGTGTAATCTTTATAGCTGGTGGTGAACGCAGAGTGAGAGAAGCAAAGAGAGCCCACACTGCTGAGGCTGGGGAAGATGGCCTGGTGATAAGCAGGAAGGGTAGGAGATGGTTCTGCAGTGGGAGATGGGCTGGGGAACAAGTAAGCAAAAAACGGCCAAGAGAATGAAGTCAAAAGCACAATGGTACAAAGTGAGTGAAGCTACAGGTTTAGCAAATACATGTGAAAACCCTGGCTCTTGAGTGAAGGGAACCTTTTCAGGAGCCTGGAACAGCTTTCCTGGCTATAAGTTCCTTTCCTTTCTCTACCTTCCAATCCTCCTCTCCTTCCTAAACTCTCCATCTTCTTTCCCCTTCATCTTCTTCCCCTTCTCTACCCAGTCCCTCCTCTTTAACTTCCACTTCCTTCTTTCTTTTGGTATCTTTCATCATTCCCTCTACCCTTTCTCTCTTACTCTCCTTTGTCCAGCATTTAGACCAGTCACTCACCAGCCCCTAGGCATTAAATCAAAGAGCCACTATGGCAGCCCTTGGGGCTAATGGGCTTTAAGTTTAGCCACCGCCCCTCCATCTCCCCATGCAGCACTGCACAGAGAGAACTGAAGGACAGAGGGCCGCTGGGGGCTGCTGGAGGCTACACTGCAAAGGTGAGAGCGGGCCACCTGAGGGAAGGAGGCAATGAAGTAGAAAGCAGAGATAAAGAGTGTGCAGGTCCACAAATAGGATCAACAAAGTCCTGGAACAGTGTTGCAAAAAGGTTGGCAGAAAACCAACAGAGCAGAAAGCAGCATTAGTTAGAAAGTGATGCAGGTTGGAAAAAGAGAGAGAGAAATAAGAGGCAAGCAGGCAAAGGAGCAACGTCACTGGAAATAGACCTGGGGGATGAATGTTAATAAGTAGGTACACACCAAACTAGGGTAAGAACCAAAGTGATAAACTGTGTCTTTGTAATACTTACCACAAAGGAAATGAGATGTGCCAATTAAATAGGAGTACCATGTGAGAAATTCAGTAGGTACTTCTTATTTTTATTTGAATTTTTTATGTTAAATTTCACTTTGTAAACAGTTCTGAGACTTAAGAATGACCTAAATGAATTTGGGAGCCAAAATAAAACCAATTCTATTCAGACTATAATGAGAACTGACAGAGCAGAAATTCTTTGTTAAACCTACCCTATTGGACCTGAAGGTCAACTCCATCATAATGGAATGACTTACCAAGTTATTCTTCCTAACTAGTTATTGATTTGTAAAAAAAAATCATAAGAATGTCTTATACCAAATGACTGTTGCTAAATTGTTACCTTGGACCAGCAGAGAGTAAATATTGGCATTTTCATATGGCAATCTGCTATTTGAGAATAATCTAGCCTTCCTGGAGGGATGGAAATAAAATACATAACGGTCATTTAGCAATCATATAATATTATATGACAATCTTTTGTCATTCACTGCATTGTTAGAATCATCAGAGGAGCCATCTGGCTACTCTCAGAGACACACCACATATGATCAGGTAGGAAACGTGATTCCACAAGCTGAATGCGTCAAGTCTGCTCTAACATTTCATGACTCTAGACTGAAAGTTAATGCCAATGCAAACCACCAGGCCACTACAGTAAAAAGGGCTAATACATCAGAAATTGAAATGGGATATTCATTTTAGTTAGTCATTAATCAGAGCAAAGTGATGGTCCAATTCACCTACACAGTGACTTACATTGATCAAAACAGTATTTTAGTAATGTTATCCATTATTTAATTAAGCAAATATTTGATTAGTACCTACTATGTGCATGACACTCTTCTAGATGCTTCAAGATATATTCAGACACAAAAGAAATAATCTCTATGTTCAAGAAGCTTCTAATTCAATAGAGGAAAAAGACATTTTGCAGAAGTCTCATACAAAGTAAAATATGATTATGTAATATAAAAGGCATACAAAGAAAATGCTTCAGGACTATAGAAGGAGAGTGCCTTTTTTCTCACCTTACAGGTGAATTCAGTTATGGCCTGAATATTAAAAATCATTTGCACATGTATTTTAAAATAAAGCAGACATGAGAAGTCAAAGTTGCAGGGAAAGGACATCCCAGTTATAAAAATAAATAAGATGCGCGTGCTGGATGATCTATTGTCCATCCTGAGTCAACTCCTTCTTAGCAATCTGAATTGCAAAGCAGACAGAGGGACTACATTTCTCAGAATACTCTTCCCTGAATGGTTCTGAGTATGGAGTCTGGTAATGAGAGAAGCGTGAGAAGATATGGAAGGCAAAAGAGATGAGTAGCCATCCTTCAGAGTTAGACAAGTGTATACAAATGAGATAATGAGATCTTCCTCATTGTTGCATACTGAGCCAGTGAGAGTTGAGTGGCTAATTCAACATGGCCCTGCTTACTGTATGAAAACTGAGATGTGTCTCTGAGTCACTAACACCCTTACCACCTAAGTCTCTTGTCATTGAGTCATAATGGTTGAAACTATCATTGTTTAGATTCTTCTCTAGATAGTTAAATTCTGGAGGAAATCAACCTGTTGGCTGCACAGTCAGTATGCCAACGGAATGTCCATTATGGAAGGAGAATAACCCTTTTCACTTTTAACAATGATTTTAGCCCTCAGGCTATACACAATGTAGGGATAGCCCCTATATTGTTTGCCCCACACAAGAGGTGAGAAAGTTGAGGCTCGAGGGGGTTAAGTAACTTGCTCAAAATGACTTGATTGGGTGGCAATGGAGCCGAGATTCAAAACTCAGCCAAGCCTCCAACCAAGTTTCATGGTGCCACTTCAAAGTAACTCTTCCAGGTAACGAGCACAAACTGGCCCTTTCTCATAGTCCTAAATGGACAGGGTCATATCTACGTCTCACTCAATATCATTACTCCAACTTTCCCTCCCCTTAAAGGGAACCACATTTAATCATGTGAACTTTTTAAAGGTAGAATTCTAGACAGGGTTTTTACACAATCTGGTGCTCAGTTGCTTAGGAAACTGTTTTTGTCATTAGGTAGGCAGGACTAACACACTGTTAAGTGAGAGAAAGGCAGAGAGGAATATATAGTAAATCCAGTGTTTATATGAATTTCATCCTCAGGGAATATAGCAAAATAATCACAACTCAACAGAAAAAGGAGCTTTTGAGTGGGTTGTGAAATAAGCTATTAAGTCATGCAAATAAATCCAATGTCAACACCTCAGCCTGGGCTGATTGGATTCACGGGTTGGAACTCATACTTCATGAGGATTTAAGGCTCCTGATGTTCTCAGGGGGTTTTGTTAGTGTTTTTTTGGTTTACTGTTTTCATTTTTGATTTTTGTTTTTTGTTTATTTGTTTGTTTTGTTTTGCTTTGTTTTGGGGAGGTGGTCCTAGGAAAGGCATGCCTACTGCAAAGTGGGAAGTTCATGACAAAGGAGAGTCTCTGTGCTGCAAGGATTGAAAAAGCACATTATTCTAAAACCTTACCCTGCATTGGTAATTTTAGCCTTTGCTACATTTCTGAGCTCTGTGCTCTAAAAATCTCCTATGTACCATTTCCACCTAACTGTACCATGAGACACCTCTGCCCAACCAGGCAAGGATCCAACATTTAGATAATTCAGAGGGTGTTCCTACCCATGATGTAGAGATGTTGTTGTTGACAATCATATGTTAACCTGTAAGTGGCTGCAAACAAAGACAGCGTTTTATCCCTTGAAGCCCATCTTTAGGAGCACTGTGATTTTGCCTGTCTTGTTCAAGGCTGTACATATCTGTGTGCCTAGCCCAGCACCTAGAGCACGTAGTAGACACACAACCAATATTCACTAATCTGTTGCACAAGCAAGAAATAATCTTCTATTTTTATTATGTAACTGCATGGCTGGATCTATCGGATATCAGTTTCACTTCCTCTGACCAACACACCATCCATGTAGTCCCAGTGCCAAGCACAAGTCCTTCTGGCTCGAGAGCAATTATGCTAAGTAGTATGCTCTAAATTCTACATGCTATCTCATTTCATTCCATGTAATACTTATGTAAATCTATATTCCCATTTTACAGATGAGAAAACAGGGCTTTAAAGAAATCAAAAAATCTAGCTATAGCCCCAAAGCTAATAAATGATAAAACCAGGATTTAGACCCCACTCTGTTTTAGCTACAAAATGTGTGTTCTTTTCATCTAGTCTGGGCTGCAATCTGCCCTAAAATTAAGTACTGCTATATTTGCATCACCTGACTGCAGATATCAATGTTTAAGTCCAGGACCTTTACGACTTATGAAGGGCTACTGTGTGGAAGACATTGGGTGATGCACAGGCTCAGTTAACCCAGAACAGAAGGAACTAGCATAAGGTTATAATATGGGTGAAATACGAATTGAACAGTAATCAGAAATGAATTATTATGGTGGCAAAATCCTAGAAAGAGCAAGGAAGTTTTCATACTGGAGTGTCTTCAGGGAAACATTGTCTGGCTATATGTCCTACTTGATTTGGTCTTTAATGCATCTGAAGCCACGAGGAGGGACTGGAAGGCCAATGAAATCCTCTTTGCCTCTTTCTCCCCTCTTCCTTCAGTATCTCCTATGCAACAGGCAGTGTGCTGTACAATATTAAGTGAGATACAATCTTTACTTTAAAAAAATCTACAATGCATAAAGTTATAGTTATGAAAAAGCACAGTTAGTATACTCTTAGAATAATGCAGAGAAATGCACTTAGCCAAAGCATGATCAGAAGAGCTATTTAGGCTATGTGTTAGAGAGGACAAGTGACTGAAAGTTTGATAAGGGGATCATTCCAAGGAGAGTGAATAGTATTGATAGCAGGGTGAAGGCAACAACCAACGTGTATAATGTAGAAAACTTTGTGCAGTTCAGTGCTGCTGGAAGATAAAGCAAGAAGGAAACTGAGCTGAGAAATGAGCAGAAAAGGTTGGCTCATGCTGTAAGTAAGCTATGTTGACAAGCCTGGGCTTCATCTTGACAGTGGTAGATATATATTTGGAGAGCTTTGGCAGAGGACTGACAAAGTTGGATATAAAGTTTAGAAAAATCCCTACAGCTGCTGTAGATTTGAATGGAATCAGACAGAAGGCCAGGAGGCCAAGTTAGGGAATCGATGCAGAATCTCTGCAAAACATAGGAACCTGAACGAGAATGGGGTAATAGGAATGGAGAAAGGGGATGGATCTGACAATGATTCAGCAATAAAACATATCACATGGATGGGAGAGGAGTTTATCAAGGAGAAAAAGAACTAGCAAAAAGGCAAACAAGAACGGGGAGTGCAGAATATTAAGGAAATTACTGAGCGATGTTAATAACTTTAAGTATGCCTGTGATAGACACCACTAGGATTCTCCATGTCCAATATGTGGTCTTTTTTGACTGGCTTCTTTCACTTACCATACTATTTTCAAGGTTCATTCACGTTTTAGCATGTACTAGTATTTTATTTCTTTTTATTGCCAAATTATGTTCCATTGAAAGGATATACCACATTTTATTTATACATTCATCAGTTGATGGACATTTGAGGTGTTTCCACTTTGGCAGAAATATACTGCTATAAACATCCAGGTACAGTTTTTATGTGGACACATGTTTCCATATCTCTTGGGTATATATATCTAGAAATGGAGTTGATGAATTATACGATAACACTATGTTTAATTTCGATCTCTTGAGTAACTATTTCCAAAATGTCCCATCAGTACTGCATAAAGGTTCCAATTTCTCTACATCTACTTTTTGATAATAACTATCCCAGTGGGTATGACCTAGTATATCATCATGGTTTTCATTTGCATTTCCTTAATGGCTAATAATTTTGAGTATCTTTCCATGGGCCTTTTAGCTATTTGTATGTCTTTTTTGGATTAACAACTATTGAGGTTCTTTGCCCATTTTTAATTGGGTTGCCTCTAAACTATTAAGTAGTATAAGTTTTCTATATATATTTTGATAAAACTCCCTCATCAGACATATGATTTATAAATATTTTCTTCCATTCTATGGATAGTCTTTCTACTTTCTTGATGAAATCCTTTGAAGTATAAAGTTTTAATTTCTATTATATCCAATTCATCTATTTTTCCTTTTGTTGCTTGTGTTTTCAGTGCATTTTTTTTAATTGTCAAATTTAGCCTCAAGAAGATTTACACTTAGGTTTTCTTCTAAAATTTTAATAGTTTTAGCTTTTATATCTTGGTCTTTGATCAATTTTGAGGCAATTTAGGAATATGGTGTGAAGGAGGGCTCCAACTTAATTCTTTTGCATGTGGATATTCATTTGTCTCAAATCATTTACTGAGAAGACTATTCTTTATTGAATTGTTTTGGCATCCTCTTTGAGCATCACTGACAGTAAATGCGAGGGTTTATTTCTGGAATCTCAATTCCATTCCACTGAATGATAAGTCTGTCTTTATGCCATTACTATATTATCCTGATTATTGTAGATTTGTGAGTTTTGAAATCAGGACACCCTCCAAATTTATACTTCCCTTTCAAGATTATTTTGGCTATTCTGTATCTCCTGAATTTCCATATTATTTTATGATCATGTCAATTCTGCAAAGAAGCCAGCTGGGACTTTGATAGGGATTGTATTAATTCTGTATGTCATTTCAGGGAGAACTGCCATCTTAACAATATTAAGTCTTCCAATCCATGGATACAAAATATCTTTCCATATACTTAGGACTTATTTTATTAAGTTTATTCCTAAGTATTTTATTCTTTTTAATGCCATAGTAAATGGAATTGTTTTCTTGATTTCTTTCTTTCTGATTGTTCATTGCAAGAGTATACGAATAAAATTGTCTTTTGTATATGATTTTGCGTCCTGTAAACTTGCTGAACTTGTTTATTATTTCTAATAGTTTTTAGTGGATAACTTAGGATTTACTACATACAAGATCATGTCATCTGCATAGAGATAGCTTTTCTTCTTCATTTCAAATCTAATCTGAATTTCTTCCATTTCTTCTTCTTATCAAATTGCCCTGGCTATAATCTCCAGTACAATATTGAACGGAAGTAGTGAGAGCAGACATCCTTGTCTCCTTCCTGACCTTAGGGGAAAAGCGTTCAATCTTTCATTATTAAGTATTATGTTAACCATGGGTTTTTAATATATGCTCTTTATCATATTGAGGGAGTTCCCTACTATCCTGGTTTGTTGAATGTCTTTATTATGAAGGGGTATTGAATTTCTTCAGAAATTTTTCTTCTTCTATTTAGATAATAATGTGTTTTTTGTCTTTTATTCTATTGATATGCTATATTACATTGATTTTCAGATATTTAACCGACCTTGCTTTCCTACAATAAATCCTGCTTGTCCATGGTGTATAATTCATTTCACATGTTGCTGAATTTGATTTGATAGTATTTTGTTGAGGATTTTTGTATCTCTATTCTTTTGAGGCATTTGTAGTTTTCTTTTGTTTTAATGTCTTTGGTTTTGATATTAGGTACTACTGGCCTCGAAGAATGTAGAGGAAGTGTTCTCTCCTAATTTTTGAAACAGTTTTGGAGAACTGGAATTAATTCTTTAAATGTTTGTTAGAACCACCGGTAGAGCTATCTGCACCTGGACTTTCCCTGGTGGTCCATCTTTAACTATTAATTCAATCTTTTGTTATTGGTCTACTCAGCTTTTATATTTCTTCTTGAGTCAGTTTTAGTAGTTTGTGTGTTTCTACTAATTTGTCCATTTCCTCTAATTTCTTGCCATATATTAGTTAATAGTTTTCCTTATGTCTTTTTTTCTTTCTGTAAGGTCAGTAGTAATGCCCCCTCTTTTATTCCTAATATTGCTAATTTGTTCTCATCTCTTCTCTGCTTGGTCAGGCTAGTTAAAGGTTTGTCATTTTTGCTGAACTTTTCAAAGAAAAAACTTTTGCTTATGTTGATTTTCTCTGTTGTTTCTCTTTTCTCTATGTCATTAATTTCTGTTCTAATTTTTATTTCTGTCCCTTTTGCTTTGGGTTCATTTTACTCCTTTTTTCAGTTAAAAGGATAGGTTACTTATTTAGAGATACACATTTTTCTCTAGCATTGTTCCTATAGCATTCCATAAGTTTTGACATGTTTTATCCTCATTTTCATTTATCACAAAGTTGTCTTTTTTTGTTGTTTTTGTTTGTTTGTTTGTTTGTTTTTGGTTTTTGCAATTTCCCATGGGATTTCTTCTTTGGCACATTGAAGATTTAGGAGTGTGTTGTTTAATCTCCACATATTTGTAAATTTTCCAATTTTCTCTATTGTTTTGTAATTCTCTACAACTATGGTCAGAGAACATACTTCATATGATTTCAGTCCTTTTAAATTTTTTGAGGCTTGTTGCTTTATGGTGTATCTGGGTAACATTCCACTACACTGGAGAAGAACATGCATTCAAGGTTCTGTTTATCTACCTCTTTCCAGATCTGTTAGGCTGTCTGCATTATTCTGTATCACATCCAGCTGTTAGGCTGCACTAATTTTCAGCTGATTGTCCTATTGTTTTTGATAATGCCCTGGAGGCATAAATTGCTCCAAGGTTTGATCCAATTAATTTCAGGCTCCTTTGCATGGGCAGCTTTTGAAGTCAGTTTTTATTTTTATTTTTTAATTACTCCAGGAGGACAGTTCTTCCTTGATACTTTCCTAAACTAGGTGAGCTATGATTTAGCATATTGCTCTCAAAGATCGACTAGCCTCCTCCTACTTGCTTACCACAACAATCTACTGTTTTGGAGAGCAACCTTAGGCTTAAAATTTCCCACACTCTGTTTAAAATCAAGTGAGTTCCTTTGGGTAGAGCTTCGGAGGTCTCTGTTCTTAAAGCCTGCCTCTCTCCCTAGCAAAATCTCTGAGCCACACCAGAACTGGAGATTGGAGTGACTCTTCCTTTGCCAGGAGGGGACTGGTTAGGAGTAATAGCCTTTGGTCTTCTCTGCTTGCCTCTCTCAAGGTAGAACCTCTCTCCTTCCAGCAAGCTGAGCAAGGGTGATTTGCATCTCATTACTTTTGGCCTGCTGCACCTGGGGTGGAGCCTCCACCCGGTGAGTGAGAGCTGGGTGGAAGAAGGCAGCCTCTAACCTTTCAGCTGCATTTTCCAGGAATTTAGCCTCTATAACTCAGAGCTGAATGGAATGAGAAACACTGGTGGCCTGCCCACTCAATGAGATACTACATTCCTTGACTAGGATCTGAGGGAAAAGTGAGCTCCATCTTCTTGGCCACAGCCGCCCAGTGACCTTCCATCTACCTGGGCTGGGTGGCAAAGGCTAGGGGTGTGGTCAGGGTGGGAAGAGGAGGATGGAGACAGGGTGTGGCTCAAGTGCCACAGACTCTGGCTGCTTTTACTAAGATTTAGTAGATTTTCTTAAATATATCATTAGGACAATTCCAGAGACTTTAAGTAGTTGGGTTTCTTTTTATCATTTTTACCAGCTGCAGTTGTTTTGCCGGGGATGCATTTCTGGAGCTGTTCATTGTTATTCCAGAATTGGAACTCCAATAAACTTCTCCTTAAGCCTCCAAGACTCAGAGATTCCTTATTATCACAGCAGAACCTAGCTTAGCATGACCAAGGCAATGTCTAATATTAAAGCAGAATAGAAATAAACTCAGAGAAAAAAATAAGTAAAATTAATGGTTGGCCAACTCTTTTTCTCTGGTAAATTCTTATTGCTTGAAGTTGAGTAGCCATCACTGGTCAGATTCTAAAATAATACCGTTCTTGTTTTTCCTCTGTTTTTTGTTTTCTGTTTCCTCAACTGATTACTCTAGCGTGTCTATGCATATGCATCTCTCTGATGAGAATTCTCAAGTTACTATAAGCTACTTACAAACTTTAAAACACAGTTCCCCTTTAAAGATGGCAATATGCCCATTCCGAGGGCGGGGATAATATGTAATTTATTCAATGTAGTATTCCCAAATCCTAAAACAATGCCTGGCTTGTCTGACACTTGGTAGCTGCTCTCAAAACATATTATTTGAAAGAGTGATAGTATCAGGACCCACTCCTATTCCTTTGTCATACTGGCTGCCCTGGGGATGGAAGCAATGAGAGGATAGTTTGTCTTATATCTTTTTGAAAGTATCCTTCCAGAGATTGGTTCAAATTGGGACCCTATATGACACCCATGTCCTACAGTACCCTATGTATCAATAAAATATCCCAAGAGTCTTCTAGCCAGGATGTCTGGCCTAATTTTCAAGTTACCTCAAGAAATCCAAGTATCTATAACTGCCTCCATAGAAGAGAGTGTGGTACCATCTGGTTTGTGGATGAAAAGCAGTTTGAGGAAGTGGATCCCAAAAGAAGATATTATTGAAAAGAAGGCAAATAATTCTGAATAATCAGCCCACACAGGCCACAGAAATGCCTAGCAATACCCCGGAAGATCACAAAGGATACAGGCAGTCCTCTTATTTAGAACTGAGAAACCTGGAACTCTTCCCAGAGTAATCAAAGCCCTGACCTAAGAGAACAGGTCAGGATAATATAAGGATATAAGGAAATAAGAATAAAAAGGTAGCCATTGAGCCACCAAAACTAGCCTCTCTGGGAACTAATGGTATTCTAGACCTAATGTTTTGGCTCGATGTCCCTCTTACTTGGAACCCTGGCACTAACATCCATCTACATAGTGAGCCTCACGCCAGTCACTCCCGCAGACTCTTCCAGGGCCCCCTGCCTGCTCGCCCAACACAGTCAGCTGGGCCTTGTCAAGAACTTCACCTCATCTAGATCTCTGGTTTTCTGATCCTCTCTCTGGCACTTAAGGCTTATCCACCTCTCGTCCTATCTTGACTTCACTCTGCTTTACACAGAATAATTAATTCATTAGTTAATTGGTCAGTTCAATTAATGCATCCATCTCCTGCTAGAGTCTCTGTTGGGATTGTGTGTGTCTGTGCCTTTAATCTTTTTGGAAATCAGCCACGTCTCAATTTCACCCTCAATTCTCCCCAGGTCATTTAAAAAAAAAAAAAAAAAAAGCAGCCCAAGAAGAACTGGGTTAAAAACAGCTCTCAGTTTTTGCCCTCTTGGTATCAGCTTTGAGACACCTGGCCAAGTACAGCCTGTGCTAAGCTTCAAAGAAAAGGCAGATAACTTTGAAGATTTTATTTCACAGGGGACAAAAGATAAAAGTCTCTGTCAAGTTGTCATTAGATGCTTACTGTTATTCGCGGTGGGGTGCTGGAGGTTCCCCTCCTCCTCTGTAGACCTCTAGCAGATTAGGTTTCAGAGCTTTAATTTGAGGAAAGATTTACAGCTGTGAAGATGTATAATATCATTTTGATTTGGGTTGTACGAGGCTGAGGAAGCCAGATTACATTTGTATTTGAAACTGTATTAGAAGATATGAGTGAAACCACCAAATCAAATAGAGAGAACATTTTCCAGAAAGCCTAAAAATAGGGGCCTGCCTTTCCAATGCCCGCACATTGTTTCACTATTATTCTGATTTACACAAAGAGGCCCCAACAGAAACACAGATGGCAAAAATTCCTATGCTTGCCAGACCTGTTAATTCATCAGTCTGTCATCAACCTAATCCAGAGGAGGGTTCCCTGGATAAAGACAATAATAATAATTAACCCTTAGAGAAGTGGGGAAGTTAGCAGAGGAAAAAAAATAACTCATGAAAAATACCCTGCTTTCATCTCCTGGGTCACCGTCTAATTCAGAGTCTCAGAGATATCCATCGACTACTTCCTGAAGTTTCGCTGGGCCGCAGTCCATCCACCATCGCCATATGCCACCATGTGCGTGTGTCGAACAGCCTCCCCCAGATAATGACTTACACAGAGAGTACGCCTGTCCTCCAGAACAATCTTAAAACTATTTTAAAACCCGACTCTCCTCATTTGTACAGCAAACAATAAATCACTTTGGGTACTACAAAACCCAGTTTCCTCTGAGATGAAGCATGGAAAAGAGCTGTTGCTTCTAATTGTTTGTACTACACAGCTACAAAGACCAGGCAGATTACCAGCATCTTCTAGGAGGATATAGAGATGGATAAATGGGACATCATGGGTAGAACTCCTAAAGTTGAAATTACTGTGCCAAAGCATTTGGCATGATAAGTTGAAGCCTCTAGTTTCAACTGGAATGTGTTGTGTATGGTTGGGTAAATTTTGAGGAAGCAGGGCTGCTTTTTGTCATTAGAGGAGAATTGTAAACTTCCAAAAATGAAAGAAAATCATGAAAACAGGCACAGACATCTTCAGAGGTTACCTAATTGTTAAACTCTTGGTTCCTCTAAGAGTGGTTAGTAGTCAAAGAGAAAATGATGTAGGAGGATAATTTTTCTGATTTCTGCCAGGAGTTCTGATCTCTCAATTACCACAAGGGATGGAAGGACCAGATTTTCCACAGGGACCACTTTTAGCACATGTTGTTTTTTACACCTGCACACTTTCTCAGACGAATTAAATATAACATTGTCTTAGCTCCAAGGTTAAAGTTGACATGGGCCCATAACCAGGAGCTCAACCTCTTTTGTTTTCATAGTCACAGACAAGCTGATTAACCAGAATATAGAAGAGGTGCTGTAGAAAGGCACCTCGTCTCCAAACACAGGGCGAAAACATGGTTTCCTCAGGGTCGTAGAGATACTAAGTAAAATTTAGGTCTTGACTTCAGGTCCGGTTCACCAATAAAACTAATCAGATACAAATACCTCCAAAAATCTCTCAAAGTTTGCTGAAAAGAACTCCTGGTGATAGTTTACAATATATTCTACAGCAAGCTAATAGCCATAATTTCTCCCTAATTCCAAAAACCATGAGGACACAATGAAGCAATCTCTGTATCATCCTCAATTAATAAATAAACCTTAATGTAAAAAAGTCTTATTTCTAAAATTCAGTGTCATCTGAAAAAGAGTTAAAAACTAAAGTTCCATCTCTTGAGAGTTGATTCAATTCTCTCACCACCTTCTCAGACAATATAACAGAGGTTCCTTCTCGCCCCTAAAGAGACAAAGAAGCATAGTTTCTTTTAGCTCTGGTCACTAAGCAAGTTTTCAATAACCCACAACCTTGAAATTTGACATTGAACCCCAGATGTGGGTGACTTGCACTCAAAGGAGAACAGAGGAGCTGTCCATGCTGCTGACATTAGACTTCTCTGGGCTTTAGTTTTCTCCTCTGAAAATGCAAGTGTAGATTAAGTCTGAAAGAAAGTCACTCTCTAATTTAAAACATAAATAAAAGGGCCTTTGACTCATAAGAAGAAAAATGTGCTCAAAATATCCTCAGAGATAGTTTATTAACTGTAATAAACTATCACAAGAAGGCAGTGTTGTGTGGTGGTTAGGAACATGGGATGTGAGTAGCACCACGTGATTCCACATCCCGATTACACCAGTTCCTAGCTGTGCGATCTTGGACAAAGTACTTAATTTCTCCGAGTCTCAACTATTCTATATGTATAAGAGAAATAGTAAAACTCTCTATATGACAGGAATGTTGCAGGGATTAAATCAAATAATACATGTAAAACTGTTAGCACGATACCCACACCCACAGTACACACACAATAAACATGTAATTATTGTTAAAAATACAATCAATAATAATTCTATTTAAATATAAAAAGGTAATATTTACACATTTGGAGTATTACCTAAGAATCTGTAAAATGAATGAACTATAAGAGAGACAGCATCATGTGATGTCCTTCAGATTAATAAAAGTTGCCAAATAAAGCAGTCTAAATTTAGAAAAACCTTTTGAGCTTCTCTGTGGAGACTGTGTTTGCCTCACTTGGGAAAGGGAAATGTGGATGCCTCAAATTCTGGAAAGCGTTTTGGAAATGTTAGCTGACCCCTGACGAACCTTCTGCCTCCCCAGGAACACAGTTAGGCAGCTTAATTTGGGCCAGGCAGCAGAAAGCATGAGCCCGCACTCAAGGGCTGCCTGTTTACCATCTGCATGATTGAACCGCGAGCCCCAGCCCCCCTCTGTGGACACCATGCCCAGCTGCCAGGGAAAGTTTTCAGACCCACAGGGGCGCCCCAACAATTTCCAGTTCAATGGAAAGCTCCTGAATGTCCGGTCTCACAACACATGATTTCCTCATGTTTCATCAGTTTCCAGGCTTTAAACAATTTTAACCTTCCTTCTCAGAGGACACAAAGACCGCTGTGCTCTAAGTGGAAATCACCAGACTTTGAGTAGCCTGAGCCAGTTTTGTGTCCCTGGGTAGGCATCCAATTAGCGCTGTGACCTTAGCCAAGTCCTAACTTTTCTGAGCTTCACTTTCTTCTGTAAAATGGGCAAAAGCTAACTGCAGTGGGTTCTGGAGAGATGTGCCTGTTCCCCACTAATGCCTAGATACTGTTATTAATTTTTAAGGCTCCACTCATTTTCTGTTCTGAACTGAAACAGACTATCAATCTACTCTCACACCCCTCTCTAATTGAAGAAAGAAGAAGAGAAGAAGAAGAAGGAGGAAGAAGAGGAGGAAGAAGAGGAGGAAGAAGGAAAAGAAGAAGAAGGAGAAGAGGGAGAAGAAGGAAGAGAAGGAGAAGGAGGAGGAGGAGGAAGGGGAGGAGGAGGAGGAGGAGGAGGAGGAGAAGAAGTTTTCCAAAGCTAACAAACTTAACAAGAAGAGGAAGAAAGAAAATTTGCCATTACATAAATTGGCTAGGGGCAAAGCGACAAGCTGCTCTGGTGGTGCAGTCGGTGTCCCAAAACTTATTCTTTAATAACTTCTACTGTAATATTTCTGGGGCACATCAAAGGACAATAACCGTCCAATGCCGGTAATCCCTCTCACATATAAAAACTTTCATTATGGAGTGTTCAAGTCATCACTCTGCTTGAGAAATGGAAATCGGTAGGAGTCGGACTTTTTTCCCTTCCTATCCCAGGGAAATGGCACCTGCTTTTTCTCCCGCAATGCCACACTGTGTGGCCGGAGTTTCCTCCGATGGCTGCAGATGAGCAAGGAGATGAAAAATCTCTGCGATAAATGGAAGGGGGAAAAGAACTTCAGGAGGACATGTTTCTGTGCCAGAAACCCAGGAAGCATTCTGTTCTAATCAGCTCTAAATGCTGCTTGTAAATATTGGCTTTGATTGTGTTGAAAAGTTACTGGGATTTGTTTTGACTTGGTCGCTTTTGCCCTCCTATAGGTAAAAGATTTTTAATTTTAAAATGTTTTTAATGAGCACCCCAACAGTAGGATAATTTTGGGATATAGTAGCAGATTTTAGTAACACAAACAAAAAAGAAGTAAGCAGCCATTAATTTCATCTTTTTTTTTTTTCTGTTATCTATAATGCAATTACTGAAGTCAGAAAAATAAAAATTCCCTACAGATCTTTTTTTTTTTAATTCAGCCTAACTGTAAGATTCATTCCTTTACAGGATCATTCTAGATTCTTTAAAAAGCCAGAATCAGCACATATTTTCCTTTTATTATGAAAATATAAAGGTCAAAAGCTACTTATAGCCTATCCCTAGTAAAGTCATCAATAAACCATATCTCGCCAAAGCCAGTGGCCAATTTCTAGCCTGACTTCACCTAACCACTTAGCAGTATTTGACAGCTGGCCATCCCCTCTTTCTTGAACTGTTTTTTTTTTTAACACACAAAACCTCAACCATGCCATTCCACCCGTATACCACTACCCTGCTCTATTTATCTTCTTCATGATTTTATCAGGATTTGAAACCATCTCATTTATTTTTGTGTATGCTATGACTTCATCCTTTGTGCCTAAGAAGGAAGTTGCTGGCACATCACAGACACTCCATAAATATGTGGTGGCCGAGCCAGGATATGAACCCAAGGCCTTCTAACGACAAGCCCATACTCAGGACCATTATACCACAGGAAAGAAGCCTCGGGGTAAATGTCGAAGATAAGGGTTGGGAAACATTACTGTAAAGGGGCAGATAGCAAATATTGTTGGCATTGTGTTTTGGTTCTAGAACTCTGTGCAGATTCAATTAAGATTTGTAGGATGAATTAACTTTACCTCCCTCCTCTAGACAGCAAGATCCTTGAGGGTAAAAACCAGACGAAGGCATCTCCTGTAGCTAAACAGTCTATTTCTCACAATAGGGAGTTGGAATAATTCTTATGGATAGGTATATTTACCAAGAGGAGGCCGAAGCCTGGGCAATTCCAAATCAGTCAGAAAAAAAGTAAAGAATCAGGAATGACAAGAAGTTGAAAAATTTGTTACTCTCTTTCCAATTAAGAGGCTTTCTCCACATGGAGAAAGTAAGCATCACCTGAAGTGTGAGAGAAAAATAACGGCTCTCTCCTTGCTGGCTTCCTCCACTCATGCCCTGCTGAGGCTGTCTTTTGGCTTCTGCACAAAGAGCAAAAAAAGTGATTCCTTCACAGCATGGGGATACCTTTAGCTGTAGGACAGAAGGAGGTTTTCTCTTGGTCTTTTATTTAGTCATTCACACAAAGGGACATCTTATGACCCCATTTCACTCTGAAGTAACAGAGAGAGCCAAATGGCTTCTCACCTCCAGGTTCCATAGGAACCCCACTCCCCAAACTCATTCTTGATGGCACCTTTTTCCTTCTCTGATACCAAGTCATTACAAATGGAACTTTTCCACTTCCAGGAGGTGGATTTCCTTGAGAACTAGCTGCTCACTGGGAAACTGGGCAGCACCAGGGAAAAGAGAGCAGAAGGATGAGAAGTCCCAGTTTCAATCATTTAAGTCCTTGCAAAGTACTCTCTTTATTAAAAGTAATTTTTGCCAAGGGAGAGGTACTTATGACAAAAATGTAGTGACTCAGCAATATGAGTAGGACACTTGGATAGATAACATTTCAATATTTCCATTTTGACAGCACTATTGTGAAGCAATCATTTTGACCAGGGTATGAAATTACTTAACCTAGAGAAATACCTATGTGAGTAATTTTGGATCAATAACAATAATTTATATTTCCCAGTTTACTTATTTTTTGTCTTTCTCCATGAAGACAACAACTCTACCTGTCTTGATTACCATTGCATCTCTGGTACCCACCACAGTACCGCACACATTGTAATTATTAAAAAGTAAATTACCATTACTGTTGGAATGCCTTCCATTACTAGTACCATCACTACTACTGCCCATGCCCAGTGTTTACACACAGTAGATACATGATAATTTGTTGAAAAATGACTGCTACCATCACTACCACCTTTATTGCTATATAACTAGCATATAGTAGTTATAAAGTACTATATAGTTCTACCACCACTACTCCTGTTGGCTATTAAAAAGCCGACAGGACAAGAATTATGCATGGATTAGTTCCATCACCATCCCCACTTTATAGACAAGAACATAGGCACAGCAAAGTTAAGGAAGTATCCTAAGATAAACATACAACATGTAGTAGAACTAGAAGAATGATGTTGTTTTTATTACTCTTGTCTAAATAAACTGGAGAAATGAGGAATAGGCTGAGGGTTAAGAACAGGGTTGTACTTAGTGCCTGTATTTTGCTCCCTTAAGATCTTCTTTTTATTGAAAGGAACCAAGGATCATTGAAAAATGGCTGATTCCAGATCTGAGGTGGAAAATGGACACGATGAGCTAGGAAAGTTTGTCATAGGAAAACTATCAAAGCCAACTAGTCAAGTCGAAAGGAGCCCCAAATTGAAAGAAGCTCCAACTGGCCAAAGATGAATCGATTTCATCATGAAAAAGAACAATGAATGTGATGAAATGAAACACATCTAATGCATAAAAGTTTATGAGTTCCATAATGGTATTTAAAATTATCATTGTTCACTTTCAAAAGTTGTCAGAACACCGACTCATAATTCGGAAAATATTTAAATAAAGGGAAAGAACTGAGCATTTACCCTACCTTTCCTGTATGGACTGCATTTCAAGGTAACCAAATAGGAATTGAAAAAGTTCTTCTTTATAGAGGAATTACAAATAATAAGAGTAGGAGGAATGACAGAAATATAAAAATCACCATTTTTCCACTCTTAATAAAATAATGGGTCTGTACAACCACCACTGATTGCCGCTAAAACACTAGCTTAATGTTTGATGGAGAATTTCATATTGAAGGGATCGGACTGACAACACCTGAATCTATAAATCAGTCTGAACCTAACTAAAAATAGGATGACCAGACATTACATCAGGCATTCCCAAACTTTATTGTACATCAGAATCTCGGGGGGGTGGGGGAGGTGGAGGGAGAGGATTTAAAAATCTCAAAGTTCAGGTCACATCACCTACTCTTTAAATCACAATGTCTAGAGTAGGAATTGGGCACCAATAGTTTTGGTTTTTGCTTTTTACAATTTCTCCCAGGTGATTCCAGTGTGAAACAAAGTTTAGGAACCACTGCATTTTGTGGCTCATGTGACATATACAATACTTCCTATGATATGTTGTTACCTAACTACCTGTAAATTTAACTAAATATCTACTCAAAATATAAGGAATAGAGAAACATGCTAAACAATGGCACTACAAGGAAACAGTGAGAAATCCAAACTGTGAGGTAGTCAAGTGGGGGAAAATGGCCCATTCTTCAACAAATAGTATCTTTAAAAATAGTGGTAGGGGAGGACAGGGCCTTTCTTAAAATATAGCTGGAAGAGTTATGCTTCTGGCTATGAAGAAGTGACTTATATTAGACTAATTCTCCCACAGAAAATAATTATAATGCTGCATAAAATAAAAAGTAAGGCTAGTGGTCTGAAACCATTGCAGAACCACCAAAGTAGCCAGGATTCAAGCAGACTAGATTCTGCAGAGAAAGCTAGTCCATTGAGGTAAGCCCTATATTTACAGCAGGGTTTTGTCCTAAGGGCACTTGCTAATTTGCAGTGTGGAAATGTACACCAAGTAGAAAGTAGAAACCTGTAGCCTGCAGCAGTTTCTGTGAGTTGAAGAGATAAAACTTAAAATTAAACACTATAGATGCAACAGCTAGGACTTGAGGGGTTATGATTTCTGAGAAAGAGGAACCACTGAGAAATGAGCCCAACATTCCCAATGCAATTCCTCCTCAAGGCATTTGCAAATTCCTAAGCTACAAATGTGTGGAATAAAAGGCCAAGAAACTAAGAAAAATCAGTTGCAAAGACCTTTAAAATCTAAGGAGCAATTCTGTCAGTCTCAGAATGTTAGGAGACAAAATTGGAAATCAAGATCTGCTAAAAATAAAGGGCCATGGTACATACCCCAGATATTCAGATAAGAAACCCTCAAGCATTGAATTGTTAGAACAAATGGAAAATAGACCAAGACACAACTTTGAAAAAGCACATTTCTTGATTAGATCAACATGCCGAGCTTGTACTGTATCCAGCTGCAAGAATAGTAACATCTCTGTGGAAGAAGATAACAAAATCCACGTAAAAGGAAATACTTGAAGGAGCTAGAGTAAGTTATTTAGGCAGAAGAAAGTATTCCCAGATGAAAGCACAAAATAAAGAATACAACAGAGAACGCCAGAGGAAGTGCTAGGCACAGTGATCAGAAAAAGAAATGAAAGGCATCCAAATTGGAAAGGAAGAAGTAAAACTGTTATATTTGCAGATAACATGATAATATAGAGAGAGAACCTTAAAGATTCTACTAAAAACTATTAAAACTAATGAATGAATTTGGTAAAGTAGCAGTATATAAAATTAATATTCAGTAATTATTTGCATTTCTATACATCAATAATGAACTATCAGAAAGAGAAATTAAGAAAACAATTTCATTTACAATTGCATCAGAAAGAATAAAATCCCTAGGAATAAATTTAACCAAGGAGATCAAAGACCTGTACTCAAGAAATTGTGAGACATTGAAGAAAGAAAGTGAAGAAGATAAAAATAAATGTAAGATTATACTGTGCTCATGAATAGAAAGAGAAAACATTATGAAAATATCCATGCTACCCAAAGTAATCTACAGATTCAATGCAATCCCTATCAAAATACCAATTTTTCACACTAGAGGAGATAATCCTAAAATTTATATGGAACCACAAAAGACCATGAATAGCCAAAGCAATACTGAGCAAGAACAAAGTTGGTGGTATCATGCTATGGGACATCAAACTATACTATAAGACTATACTCATCAAAACAGCATGGTACTGGCATAAAAGCAGACTTATATATCAGTGGAATAGAAAAGAGAGTCCAGAAATAAACCCACTACTATACGGTCAACTAATCTATAACAAAGGAGGTGAGAATATACAATGAGGGTAAAGACAGTCTCTGATAAAAGGTGCTAGGGAAAATGGACAAATATATTTTTTTAAAAAAGAAACTAGACCACTTTCTCATACCATATAAAGAAAAAAATAAATGAGACTATATCAAACTAAAAATTTTCACACAGCAAAAGAAATTATCAACAAAATGAAAAGACAACCCACTGAACAGAAGATATTCGCCAAAGATACATTTAATAAGGGGTTAATAACCAATATATATAAAAAACTCATACAATTTAATGCCAAAAAAGAAAAACAATCCAATTAAAAATTGGGCAGACAACCTGAACAAACATTTTTCCAAAGACAACATACAGATGGACAATAGATGTATGAAAAGATGCTCAAAATCACTAATTATCAGGGAAATGCAAATCATAACCACAATGAGATATCGCCTCACACCTGTCAGAATGACTGTCATCAATAAATCAAAAACAAGTGTTGGCGAGGATGTGGAAAAAGGGAACCCTCATGCACTGCTGGTAGGATTGTAAATTGGTAGAGCCACTATGGAAAACAGTATGGAGGTTCCTCAAAAATTAAAAATAGAACTATAATATGACCCAGCAATTTCACTTCTGAGTATTTATCCAAAGAAATCCAAAACATTAATTCTAAAAGATATATGCCCCTCTATGTTGATTGTATCATATTTACTACAGTCAGGATATGGAAGCAACCTAAATGTCTATCGATAGACAAATAAAGAAGATGTGGTTCATATACATAATGGACTATTATTCTGCCATGAAAAAGACTACATTCTTTCATGGTAAAAGACTACATTCTTACCATTTGCAATAACATGGATGGACCTAGAGTATATATCCTAAGTGAAATAAGTCAGACAGTGAAAGACAAATACCATATGATTTTGCTTATATATGGAATCTAAAAAAAATAAATATAAACTGACAAACAAAACAGATTCATAGATACAGAAAACAAATTGATGGTTGACAGGTGGGAGGGGTTTTGGGGGATGGGTGAAAAAGGTGAAAACAATTCAAAAGTACAAATTTTTCAGTTATAAAAATAGTCATGGGGATATAAAGTAGAGCACAGGGAACATAGTCAATAATATTGTAATAACTATGTATGGCATCAGATGATTACTAGACTTATTGGGATGAACACTTTGTAAAGTGTATAAAAGTCTAATCACTATGCTGTACACCCGAAATTAATATAATATTGTATATCAACTGTAATTGAAAACTAAATCTTTAAAAAGGAAGAACATTCTAACCCCTGCAGCAACATAGATGAACTTTGAGGATGTTATGCATAGGGAAATAAGCCAAATAGTATATGATTCCACTTATATGAGGTACCTAAAGTAGTCAAATTCATAGAGACAAAAAGTAGAATGGCAGTTGCCAGGAGCCAGAGGGATGGGAGAATGGGGAGTTATTGTTTAATGGATACAGAGTTTCTGTTTTGCAAGATATAAAGAGTTATGGGGTGATGGTTACACAACAATGCGAATGTACTCAATGCCACTGAACTGTGTACTTAAAAAAAATGTTTTAAATGTTAAACTTTATGTTATGTGTATTTTACAAAAATAAAATTCGTTTAAAAAAAAGAGCACCAGATTGGGGGTAAATATGTGGGTGAAGTCTAAATAAATATCAATTGTTTAAACTAATGAAAATGTCTTGGCATAGGGTTGAAATACACGGCAACAATAATATAGGAGAGAAGACAGTAACTATGGCAAATGAATGTATACAGGTTTCCTGTGTCCAAAATAAATAATTAAAAGACAGACTGTCAGACTGCATTAATACAACAAAATATGAGACAGATCTTAAATAAAGAAGTAAAATTGTCTTATTAATGACATGATCACATATGTAGAAAAGACTACAAATGTACAAAAAGAGTACCAGAAATAATAAATGAATTTAGCAAGTCAAAGGATACAAGGACAGTAGAAAAAAGTCAATACTATTTCTAACAACAGAAATCAACAACTGGAAAATAAAACTAAAAGTACAATTCTATTTACTATGCTACTCAAAACATGAAATACATGCCAGACCTTTGTACTGAGTGGTACATAACGCTGCAGAAGAAAATTAGAGAAAAACTAAATAAATGGAAAGATATAGCATATTCATGGATTGAAAAATTCAATAATGTCAAAATGGCATTTTTCTCAAAAATGAATCTAAAGATTCATTGCAATTTCAATCAAAATCCCAGCAGGACTTTTTTGTTGACAAACAAAATTGACAATCTAATTCTAAAATTTATATAAAATACAAATGAACTAAAATAGCCAAGGCAATTTTAATAGAGGTAGAGAATTCACTACCTGATTTTAAGACTAACTATAAAGCCACACTAATCAAGACTGTGTTTTATCAGTGAAAGGACAGATAAAAGAGTCAAGGGAACACATGGGGAGTCCAAAAATAGACCCACAAACTGATGGTCAATCAATTTTTGACAAAGATGCCAAGGCAATTCAGCAAAAGAACGGAATTGTTTTGATAAATAATTCTACAACAACTAAATAGCCATATTGGGGGTTGGGGGATGAATACTGATGCTTGCTTTATATCATACACAAATATTACCTTAAAATATACCAGAGACAAAACTTCTAGAAAAAAAAATCACAAGAAAAAAGTCTTCGCAATATTAGAGTGGACCAAAATTTCTTAGAAAGGAATAAAAAGCATAATAAACCAAAATTTAAAACTTTTGCTTTTTAAAAGCCATTGTCATGCAACAGAATAAAATATCTGCAACATACATACGTGACAAAGGACTTGTACCAGAACACATAAAGAACTCCTATGACTCACTAAGAAAGAAAAAAAAAAGGGGGGGCAAGGATTTGAAGACACTTCACAAAAGAAATTATACAGATGGCAAATAAGTACATGAAAAGGTGTTCGACATCATTAGTCATCAGGAAATACAAACAAACTTCAAGGAGATACCAGTACACACTTATTAGAACAATTAAACATTTTTAAAGTGACCTTCCCAAGGATATAGAGCAATCTGAAATGATCATACACTGATTGTGGGAATATAAAATGGCACTACCACTTTGGAAACTGTTAGAAAGTTTCTTTAAAAATTTACACATACACATAATACACAACTCAGACACTTCGTTCTAAGGTATTTTATGTGTCTAAAAGAAACGAAAATATGTCCAAACAAAAATCTGTACACAGCAGCTTTATTCATAATAATCCAAACCTGTAAACAACCCAACTAGAAACCAGCGATGAATGAGTACGCAGCAATAATCGGTTGTGTTACATGTACACAACCGATACATGTAACCACACAGATGGCACAAAAAATATATATATTGTATGATTTAATTTATTAAAAATTCTAGAAAATGCTAAATAATGTCTAATGACAGAAAAAAATCAATGGTTGCCTGAAAGCTGGGACTAATGGGAATGACTATAATGTGACTGGAGGAAACTTTTCGGGGCACTAGAAATACTGTGTCTTGACTGTGGTGGTGGTTTCATGAATGCATACTTCTTTTAAAACTCACTTAACTATATACTCTAAATGGGCATAGTTTATTATATACAAATTATATCTCAATAAGCTAATTTTTTAAAAACACAGTTAAATTTCCACCAAAACAGCAAGACCAATAAGATGACATGCTGTGTGATTCCATTTATATAAAGTAAAAAAAAAAAAAAAAAAAATGGGCAAAAACAATCCGTGATAATAGAACAGTAACTATCTTGGTGGGCAGGTATACATATAATGCCTGAAAAACTCCTGGTATCCCAGTGACATTTTATATCTTTATCTGACTAGAAGTTACATGTATTCATTTTGTAAGCATCCATTGAACACTTACAATTTGTGTACTTTTGCTGCTTTTTTGTTATATTTCAACTAAAAAAATTAAAAATGAGGACTGTTAGAAATTAAAATAAATTTAAGAGATATAACAACCAAATGCAATGTGTGGACATTATATAGCTGTATTCTGAAAAACACAACCGAAAAGAATTTTTGAGGGAGTGGAGGAAAATTGAATATGGACTATTCATTAGATAGTCGAGAATCATTGATCATTTTATTGCATGTATAGTGTACTTTTAAATTCCTTGTCTGTTAAAGAAACATATAAAAGTATTTATAGGTGAAATGATATGAATAGGACACACTTCAAAATATTACAAGAAAATGTACATACATGCTAATGGATAGGATGGTGATCCTCATGGAAGTCCATTATACTATTTCCTCATGGGAGTCCATTATACTATTTCCTCTCTCTATAGATAGGTAGATAAGTAGGTAGGTAGGTAGATAGGTAGATAGATAGATAGATAGATAGATAGATAGATAGATAGATAGATAGATAGAGATAGATAGATAGATAGATAGATAGATGATAGAGATACAGAGATATATAAAAATATTTTACATATATATATAAAAAAATTATTCAAGTGAGAGTGAGGTTCAGAGATAGGGCAGAGGTTCAGAGAGGGTGTAAAGATATTAATTGTGCCTATGATTAAAATCCTATTTTTGCATTCTGAAGATCAAAATATCCACAGCATCAAAACATCCTGCTTCAGAACACACGTGGCAAGAAATTTCTCAGGGACCCAGAAACACGACAAGCAAGAAGAGAATGAAATTCGAGTGCAATTAGGTGCTGAATGACAGCCTGGCAGATATATGATGACAAACAGTGTCCTTCTTTCCTCCAGAGACTAATCTATTTTGAGACCAATGTGAAGAAAGTGAGTTCATATTATCCAAGGGGTTTCACCATCATTCTTCTGGTCCCCAGTTATTTCAATCTGAAGTCTACCCAGGTATTTGAAGAGGAAGAATAAAATAGGCAGGAGAAAACAGATTCTGACAATATCAGTTGGAATCTTGAGAGAAAGAAGTCACACTCATATGCAACTTCGAAGACAATTAAATGGAGGAATAGGTAGGGTTAAAATGAAGGTATAGATAGGGTTAAAATTAAGGATGCTGTATCCTTATATTTGGGACTACCTCCAGTAGGACATCTTTACTTCCCTGGACCTAAAAAATAGAAGTATAGGTAGGGTTAAAATTAAGGATGCTGTATCCTTATACTTGGGACTACCTGCAGGAGGACATCTTTACTTCCCTGGGCCTAAAAAAGCCAACACAGGGAATGTGTTACCAGAGCCTGATGAGATAAGTGAGGTGAGGGCTACCCTGTGAGCTGGAGCCATGGAATGGCATAGACCTTGCAGGAAATAAGATGAGAAAGATCTGCTGCAGAGAGAATAAATGCCCTCCAACCCTTCTTTCCTCCCACTGCATCTGCACTGACTAAACCAAACCTGAAGCCACAATCATGGGAGCCAGGTGATGCAGTAGATTGAGGTCAGTTTCTGACTAGATGGCTAGGGGATGAAAAGTAATCAGCACACTCCCTTACAGGAGAATTTATACCACAAGGGAAAATACGTAAGGTCTTCAAAACCGCAAAAAGAACAGATAGCCGTTTGGTAAATATCTCTAATTCGGTTGGACCTATGGTTTCAGATCTTTAGTTAAAATAGGACTGAATATTCTAAGCATTTTACAGGAGGCCTGAGAACAATGGTGATCAAACATTGTTTCACAATATACACAGAGCATTGGGTTAAGTAGCCACTCCTGTTCAGACTTGAATTTGTAAAATAATAAAACTTCCCTTCTATATTAAATATTTCCAAACTGAATGGGCAGAAATGTAGAGAAAACAGGTTGCCTTCCCCATGGTGCTCTAACCATCACTCTATATACAGAATTCAGAGTAAAGTCACCGAATATAGAAATATGACTCCAAGGAAAGATGGGGAGGACATCGCCTAGTGAGGCTAATGGTGGAATCCCTACCCTGTCCAATTAGGCCCTTCTGGAGTGGCCTTTCCCTTCCTTCCCAAGGGCATCTCCCACCACTCTCCCCCTCACTGTCCAGGAACATGGGGCCCTGTCTTCACTGTAAGAGAACTTTTTTTTTTTCCATTCAGGGGACAGTCTGAGATTTTTTTTTTCTTTTAATATATAATTCATTGTTGTTGTTATTTTTCTGAGAATTAATGAGAACTCTCAATTATCTGATAGTTACCCTCCCTTTTTTGTCTTGTATCCCTTATAAGAAAGTAATCTTTAATGAGGATTTTTAAAAAAATAATGTACAAATTATGCTTAGGATGCACATATATCCAATTCAATCTCATAGTCCACGATTTGTATCACTGCTGCTCTAAGAAATTACTTACAAGTACGCCAGGCAAGAAAGTATTAACCTCATGTTTTGAATTCCAGTTATAAATGCAGGGAGGTAACCACATGATTCCTTAGTACAGCGGTCCCTATGAGAATCTGATGCCTGATGATCTGAGGTGGAGCTGAGGCAGGGATGCTAGCTCTGGGGAGCAGCTGCAAATACAGATGGAGCTTTGCTGGCTTGCCCACTGCTCACTTCATGCTGTGCAGCTCAGGCCACAGACTGGTACTGGTCTGTGGCCTGGGAGTTGGGGACTGTGGGTTCCAGGTCTGGCTGTGATACAGGCTTGCGGCTAGGGATACGATTCTGGATTTAAAATGTTACATTAATGTAGGAAGGCGCCTGCACCTAACTTATGCAAGTATGACTCAGCTTATTGTTTATTATGCATGTGTGGCAGAATGCCACTACTGTTCTCTGGCATATATAAAGCCCATGTGGTTCCCTAGTGCAGAAGAGTGCCCTCCCCACAATAAAGTTGGTACCTGCCGTTTCATTCTCTTATTGGCTCCTTGTGCATTCTTTCAACTGGGAGTCTCACCATCGAAACCTTCCCTTCTTGATCAGCTCAGTGCTAAGAGGGACCCCTGCTTTAAGTGTTTTCAACAAGAGCTTAAACCTAAAGGACTTAAAAAAATCTCAATTATCATGAATGAGTGGCTGCATTCTGATTAACTGAGGTTCTGTTGGAACTCTAGCCCAGTTTGTTTGGTTTTTTTAAAAGGTCTTACATTTTTTTATTCTCATAAGTGACAAATCCTTCCATGATTCCCTTATCTGAAAGTTTACAAACCTTTTTATTGCTAATAAAATTGGTCAAATTTCCACTTTGTTTCATATCCAATCCAAAATGTATTTGTCACATGTGTCAGGTGTCACATATATGTGTGTTCTGTCTGGTTCCCTGCTCACCTCTGAATCCCCATAATTTTAGCAGATTGGATGTCACTTGGAGACACTCAGAAAGGATTTGGTGAATGGATGACAGAAAAGTAGAAAAGGGAGGTGACATTTGTTGAACACTTAGTATGTGCAAGGAGTTTTCATAGTAACGAGGACAATGACAAACATTTAGTAAGAGTTTTATGTCACAATTGCTATGCTAACACCCAATCTATATGTTATCTCATGATGCTCTCAATAATCTAATGAGAGGAGATAAATTTTGCCCAGACACAGTGATTAATTTGTAGAAGGCTACATAGCCAGAGCTGAGATTTGTTTCCAAGCCTCTGACAGTTGCCTTCTCCACTGCTCTTCCCGATCTATCTCATCTAATACTGACAATCCAAGAAGGTGTTCAAAACTTAATTTTTTGACATAAAAACCTTACTATAAATGAAACGTTAAGTAGATCCCAATATTGGGTAGAAAGGAGAGGAACTGCTGTAAGATTATCAAGGGCTTATGAACTTGGAATCCCATCCAACCCCTCCAACTTCTGATGTTGCATCTGAAGAAGTTCTAGCATCTCTGCAGCAAAATTTGGTTAATTCATACTGTTATGAATTAAAAAAACTAGAGTTGAAGTATCAAGAAGATTGCCCAAGGTTAATCATCTAATAAATAATAGAGAAGTAATTTAAACCTTGGTTAGCTTGACTCCACTGCTCATTTACACAAGTATACAGATAGATGTTGTCAGAATAGTTGCTTTTTAAAGTACATTAAAACTAACCCAAATTTCCAGTTGTATTTGGACCATTTTCTTTCAAGGACAGAATTAGAAGTTTATATAGTGTTAAGTTACCCAAGACAAAATACACCAGAGGATATAATTTATTTATTAAATAAATGCTGAAGTGGCAAACATTTGGCAAGATCATCCTAAATGTGCCAAGCTAAATCCTAGATCTAACATCACAAGTGCACAAAAAAGATGTTTTTAAAGAACCAAACTACTTGCATTCCTAAACTTCTCAGGCTTGATTCAGGCACCACACCTCTGCGTCCTCCAACTAAAGAAACACAGTTCAGAGCTCTCTGATTAGTCCTCTTGATGATCACTTTCTAGGCTTGGGGTTACCAGACAGTACTCATCTTTGTTTCTCCCAAGGGGGTGGTGACAACTCACTGCATGACCACAGCTCTCTCCAAAGAAACTTCTCCAATCTCCTCTCTACTCATATTTTCAAAAGCCATGGAGTAAGTTCAAGACATTCTACCTCTGGGATGGTTGGTCTTTCAATAACTATATAACGGGTGCCTTAGTGAAAACTAAGTCAGGAAGAGACCCATTCTAACTTCATAGTCCTTACGTGCCACATGTATACTTGTGTATGTGATATTTTATAGAAACTTTCTATAACAAATTCTACTAGTTAAGAGTAATATAGAAGTCTTAGCACTCCCTAATTCAATAATAATCTCCAACTCACTGATCACTACTAATTTGGGTGATGGTCATTATTAGACTTTACTACCAAAGCTTATCTTGAGAATTTTCCAATTCATATGTTCCCAGGTTAGAATAAAACCTGCTTGAAATATGTGGACTTAAAATAGCCTTCCAACATATTTATCACACGTTAAATTACTCTCATGTTACTAGCTATTAGTAACATTACTAATAGTGCCCCAGATTTTTCAACTTTTCCAAGAGCCCAGATGGTCAGAAAGAACTTTACCAAATTCATATCATTGTATTTAATGGAATGATTTTAAATATTTGTTAATAGGCTCAGAGTTTTATTTAGAGAATGCTACTTATCAGTATCTGCAACTAAGGGAATAGGTAATCACCAGTATAAAATAGCAAATTCCTAATGCTTGTAACCTAAATTAAGAAACTATATAAAGCCAAGAATGTAAAAAATCATATGTATGTATTTTTATATATTTTTAATCACATTTTGAAAAAAGTGATATTAAATGTAGTTACTTCTGTCCATGTCCATCTGAGAGAATTCTGTAAATTGCCTAAATTTAAAAATAATTCTCTAATAGTTAAGTCAGATGTCTAATCATCGTTTTTTCCTTATGCTGTTGAAAAAGAAAACATTTTAGATCTATTTACAATAAAATATAAGACACTTTCAGATTCAATTTCATACAAAATTTTTCCATCTATTTATGCTCAAGGATCTACAATGACTACATTAATTAGCCAAAAAGTATATTTTAGAGATTCTCTAACAGAACTTTATAAAAATAAGAATCTAATTATCTTTGCGGGGGGCGGGGGGGAGTTTCTTTAACCTAGATGGAGTTGTGAAAAATTAGATCAGGAAGTATAATCAGTTTTTTGAAAGGAAAAGAACCTCACCAATGATGTTAGAAGGTAGGATTAAAATTACTTAATTACTCAGAGTAATTAAAGCTATAAGAGCAAAGGTGGGGGTAAAAAAAGTAAAATAACCAATTACTTCACTATCTTCACTTGGCCTTAATTCAATTCGGAACACCTTTCCCCTGAATTACTCCAAAAATTTACCAGAAAAGAAAAATAGAGAAAAATGTTCATTCTTTAAGTAACTCAAAGCATATGTAGCAAAAACTGCAATTTATCATTTAGAAATTATGATGCTCCAGTTTATTTTGAAAATAGCTCAGAATCGCACATGCTCACCGAGTGACCCTAGAGGCAGCAAGAGCTCTTCATTTAATGCAATCCTGAGTTTTCCCAAGTTTCCCTCTGCCACCTCATATCTTTCTTTCACAACCCAACATGGTCCTCCATTGAACTATCCCTCCAGCAATGAACACTTAGGGGAACGTATCCCTGTGGAAAGGCACGTAAAACAGCCCACTATCTTCACTTTCTGCCGAACAAGGCAGAAAACGTTTCTTTCAGGGCAGTCATCCAACACCTGAGTGCTTTTAATACTCCGAAGCAGGTAATTCCATTTGTTTTTAGGAAGGATAAGGGTTAAAAGCGCACTAACAAAGAATAATAATGGGTCAGAGGCTAGAATTATCTCCAACATTAGTCTTCAGATATAAACTCCTCATGCAGAAGGGCTTCAGCATGAGGAAATCATGTTGCAAATGAGGAAAGTGAGATTCGGACACATGAAGTGATCCCTCCAAAGCCTCTTAGAAGGAATGAGACTAGACTCCAGTTCTCTGGCCCCTCTGTTGATGGCTCTACCACCCACTTTTTCCTTTGCCCTCTCCTTCTGCCCCTTGATCTCCCTAATAAAGTCTCAAACCCTCACTTAAAATAGTCCCTAATTCAAAATAACAAGGGCTTACCAAAGGAAGAAAACATTTGAAATACAGATTCTAATTAACTGCCTCTGATTGCTGGATAACTCAATTCCAGAAACTGATTCCAGCAGCATGTGTTATATATTTATATCCAACCCTTGTTCCAAAAATAATTTGATATGTTTTTCAGAAATACACAAAGTACAAACAGCTAAAACTAGATATATAGGGGAAATTATCACAAATAAAAGAAAATCTAGCCTATTAAAATTGTCCATTGATGGGGAGCATGGCATAGAGAATGAAGTTAGCATTAATGTAATAGCTAGGTATAGAGCCAGAAGAGAGAAAGAGCAGTCAGGAGGATCGTTTTATAAACTGTATAAATGTCTAACCAAAGTACTATATACTTGAAACTAATAATAAAATTTTTAAAAAATCTTTTTTAAAAAGTGCCCATGGTAGGTTCTCACGGAGAGGGCAGTGGCGCATCAATATTCCAAAAGGAATCTCCTGGAGAAACTGTCATACACCAAGAAAGTAATTTATATAAGTGGTGGCTTAATAGAAAATATAAGCAATATAATAATAGTGACCCATCAAAAATATGCTGTGGATTGAAATGAAATGTTAACAAGAGTCTGTGAGGATGGATGAGGCATGAAATTTCATCGAAAGTATCTTAATGTGTGGGGTTTGGATTTATGAAACAAGTAATTCCTAGGCCTTGCAAGGTTAAGAATGAAAAGAGAAAAAAATGGGGAGAGGAAAGAGCAAAGAAAGTTGCAGAATAGGGGCAGGCAGAAGGAACCACGACAGGTTGATGTCAATCTAGGTACCATTTGTTAAAGAACTGAAAATAATTCGTTGCATAATTGGAGAATCAAATGCATACATCATGTGGACTCACCTGCACTTTTGTTATATTATAATGCAATATAGTGTAAATCAATTGCCTCAGAATTTAAAATTAGAGCCCAATTACCTGTATAAGGGAATCATAAATTGAACTTGTATTTTTCTAACAGGGTTAACAACTCATGATGCCAGTTTAAAACTCAGGAAAACCCATTTTCTGGGCTTAAGAACGATTGTGCACGGTATTAGTGTACCAGGCCAAAAGTCTGGGTAGATGGGTGCAGTGTTTGTGTGAGGGTAGAAGGCTAAAGCAAAACAAACACAGAACATTGAATATGCTCAAAACACCAACTACATGCCTGATCAATCAGAATGGGAGCACTCCCGGGTAATAGGCAATCAAACCCTAAACACCTGCTATTTGGTGAAGAAGTAAAGGCAAACACTCCTACTGCTTTTCTTGTTCAGCAAAAATCCCCCGGGAGCTAAAGAAGTGAGATGAAATGCTAATTATGGCAACAGCTTGAACTCCCACTAACAGCCCACTAAAACCAGGCCTTCCTGAGTGAGGTCACATCTGCATTAAGCCAGAGACTTCCTTCCCAGGCACAGTTTGTTGACTTTCTCTGCAAATAGAAACATCTGAGGAAATACTCAGTGAAGAGTGTGGGTATGGAGTAAAGAAGCTCAGCAATAGCGGTGGAGCTATAAACTGGCACCACCTTTACGAAAGACAGTTCAGCACTGCATGTGCATACGTGTGTGTATTATACACACCCACACACCTGTACGTATACACATATATTAAACATTTTTGATACCGAAATTGCATTGTCATAAAATTCTGCTTGAGAAATAATTGAATAAGGTCCAAAAATATACATGCCAGAACACTGAAGCATTGCTTCTAAGAGCCAAAGTTGGAAGCCAACTAAACGTCCATCAAAGCGGATGATTTAAGTAAACTATATTCACCCATACAGAGTAATACTATACTAGAATTATAGATGATGACTTAAATTCTATGTACATGGCACACTGTAAGATAAAATAACTAAACAGCATAATTAGATGTATTGGTTTGGGGGTGTGTGCACGCATACATGCACAGGTGAAGAAGAAAGTCTGGGAGAAAATACTGTCACATTAATTAAGGTTATTGCTGTGAGGCAGGGTAAATAATATTAACTTTTAAAAATACTTTTTCTGTGGTGTTGGATTGTTTTATTTTAATTTTATAAAACAGTCAGGTATTCCTTTAATAATCTGAAAAAAAGACAGCAATTTCTATTTTGGACCTTTTTTAAAGTTGGGAAGAGGAGAGGAGGGGGAGCAGCAATACATAGAAAAGGCAGAAGCTCACCAGGGTCCACAAGGCTTTCGCCACACAGAGCACTAGCACCTGTCTCGAAATTCCACTGACTGGTACATTTTATCGAGGAGAAACAAATGCACCAAAATGAATCATTTGTCCACCTACCTTTATGTTCTGTGGGTCAAAAAACTCAGTCCATACAATGCTTCTGAGAGCAAATGATATGCCTTTCAGACCTAAAATACAGCTAGAAATCCCAGGAATTGCGCCTCTACACTGGGTTTATCAGTGCTTCTGTTTTCTCATCTTCCAAATGCACATGTAAAACTGTTACTCACAAAGCCAATGTTCTCGTCTTAGAGCACAGAAATTGCCTAAGAAATATACTATTAGAGCATACGCTTCTCACTGAGTCATATCTGTATCTTAGTTTCATCTGGCCTATGCCAGGATAAGATACTTGCAAAGTCGTAAAAGACCTAGAAGACCTTAGAGATTATCCAATTCAATGCCCTCATTTTCCACAAGAGAAAACTTCTCCTTCACCAAGTGAGCCAGCCAGGACTAAAACCAAGGGTTTGACTCTCAGTCCACTATACTAAACTGTTTATCACTGTGTCTCTAATTCCATTCAAAGATGCAACTATAGTTTCCCCTTTCTAGAGAATTTGAATATTTCTTTAGCTGATGTTGACATAAATCAGACTTTGGAATCAGATGTGAAATATAAACAGCAAAAAGTAGCAAATTCAACATAAGACACCAGTTAGCTTTTCCAGATGCATCTTAGAGATATTTTCAATAATGGAAAACACCGATTTATGTAGGCCACTCTTGATTCTATAATAAAAGGTAAAAAGTTCAGAGGGAAAAAAGCCATATGGGTTATCTGGTGACATTTTTAAAAGGTTTACTTTCAGAAGCACATAATTTAAAGTGCTTTTCTTATTTTTTTCCATCAAAACCAAGCATATTCACTATAAAACATCTAGAACATATAATAAATGTAGCAGAAAAAGGAAATGTACAGTTCAACCAACGAGAGGCAACCACAGTTAAACTTTTTAGTATAGTTCCTTCTGGCATATTTTTCTTTTTGAATGTTTAAGATCTTACTATATACTAGATTTTCTTTTCACCTAAGTTACACTTAGGATGTTTAACAGTTCATTACAAACTATTTATAAACATAGTTTTAAGGTATGAACTGTATCTCATAGTATGAATGTGCCAGTTTTTTTCTTTATGCACGCCATTTAGGGTTTTTCTGTCATACTTACGCTATAATGACTATTTTAAGGAGAAAAACATGATCTGAATTTCTGATTTTTTCTTAACTTCAGTTCCTAAAATGGTAAATCACTAGGTTAAATATTATGTTATAAACATTTTAAAGTACCTAAAAGTTTGTAGAAAATGTTCCTACCAAAAGTTTGTAAAGTACCCATCTGACAGTGCTTTTTCAGTGATTACCGTATTTTAAAGTCTTTGTTAATTTTAAAGGTGATATAGATACCGATTTTAACTTGAATCTCTCTGTCATCGAATAGTATCATATATTCATCGGACATTGTGGTTCTCGTTGGGAACCTTCCTCTTGAGGTCTTTGCCCATTTATCCACTGGGAAAGAAGGAAAACACTGTGATCCAGACATCCGATCATGCTTTCTTCAGTAAGTAAAATAAAAAATGGAACCTTTCAACAAGTTAATAACCTTACCAAATTCATTAAAGCCTAAGAAAACAAAAACTCCTGGCATGATCAGTTAAGGGATGTAGAGAAAACAGCAGAATACTCTTTTTCTCTGAATATATATTGTATGGGCTTCATCTAGTAATATGTGTGTGTAACTTTCTGTGACTGCTGATTCCAAGTATCAAATTAACAACTGTTAAAAATGAAATGAAGAGTGACATGGTATTTCTCCAGCATGTAGCATATGAAAATCACAATATCTTTTGGAAAAGATTATGTTCTAGTTCACATGGATGGACTGAGCAAACCCATTTACCTCTTTTCCCACCCAAAGTACTTTTTAAATGATACCATAAAGAGAGTGGCAAGAAGCTGTTAGAAGTTGAGTGATTTCAATATAAGTCTGTTGACTCATGAACCAGAGCAAAGGAAACCACAGCCTAAAAGGGGGTTTCAGCAAAAGAGAAAACAGACATACCTGACAGTACCCCAGAAAGACTCAGCTTTCAGAAATATCAAGTACAACAAAAAGTGAAAGAAGTGGGTGGGGCTAAAAAGAGGGGCATTAATTACAGGTCAGTCTATGTAACGCTAACTGCCTTCCTTTCCGGATCTCCACGTGGATGGGTCTAGCACTAGGTTCAAGGCAATACGAAAGTGTCTAGGGGTGGGGGTCAGTTACCATAGGTGTTGAAACCTCCCTCTGGCAAGTTGAGATTCCCCTCATTCCCACACACACAGTCTAAATGTCTACCCTTCAAGCTTAGCCATTTTTAAGACTCACCCGCTTGTTGCAGAGCTGGCAAATAGCCCTTCTAATGCCTCATTCTTGTACATACAACTCCAGAACACCAAGAATCTAATATGCCAAGTAAGTCCACCACAATAAAGAAAATGAGCAAGCAAAAAAGAAAACATGACATCGAGGAAACAAGACAATTTAAGGAAAAGATACAAACTTTAAAAAGAAAATCTATTCAATATTCTTAAGAACGATTTAAGATTTGGTAACTGCAAAACAAAAACAGAATTATATTTAAAAGGAACGATAAGATAACAAGAAAGACCTCTTGGGAGTTATATGATTGCTTAAAGAAAAAAATTCAATAGAAAGCTTGATGGCAAAGTTAGAGAAATCTCCTAGATATAATAAACATACAACATATGTGAAAAAAATAAGTTATGTAGATGATTAATCCAAGAGGACTAAGTGCGGACTAATAAGAGTTTCAGAATGAGAAACAGGAAACTGGAGTGGAGTTGATTATCAAAGAAATTACATTAGAAAATTTCGCAGAGATAAAGAGAGACATGAATCTTTAAGTATAGGAATCTACTCGGTTCCAAGGAGAATGAACTGTGAGGTGTTAGAAAACCGAGGTTAAAAGAAAATTCCTAATAGCCTACTAAAAAAGACAAATGTGGAGGTAGTTTATAAAAAAATAAGGACCACAGTAACATCAGATTTATCAGCAGCAATGTTGGATGCTAAAAAACAGTAGTGAAAATGATTTTCAATCCAAAGTCTATTCCCAAACTATCAGTTGTGTTTGAGGGCAAACTGAAAAATTATAAACTGGCAAGGACTCAGATTTCACCTCCCATTCACCCTTTCTTGGAAAGTTACTAGCAAAATTTAAAGATAAGTCAAAAAGAGAAAGTCCATTGGGCCCATGAACCAGTGAACCCAACTCTGGAGGGCAGTGGGGGAATCTCAAGCTACTCCTATCCAGCAGGTATAAGGAGCAATCCATTGAAATGCGAGCAAAATGGGGATCTACAAGAAAGAGGGAGGACCGATAGAACAGAGAGAGTGATTATCAGCTTTAAAAAACTTGAAGATAGATTGAGGCACATACTCTGGAAAGGCAAGAGGACATCAGAAATTCTGGTTTAAAAAAAAAGCATAAATAACTTTATAAGAAAGACTTGAAATATATATTATACACACTAAAAGGTGGAATGACTGACAAAATGACAAAGAGAGAATCCATTTGAATCTGACTCAAGGCACAATCCCCTTTGTATATCACAGGAGTTGTGACACTGTAACCATAGAAACCACTTGGGTTTGCAGTAAATAATTTAGTAAAGTTCTAATTATGCAAATCTTTTTCATTATTTTCAACTTTGTAAAAATCACAAAGAAAGACCACTCTGGTTACAGAGCAAATGTAAATTAAACTTGACAATGCAAAAATAATGCTATAGCTGACTGAGAATAGAAAGAAGAGAAAGAATAGTAAAAAAAAAAAAAGGTCATATCTCATCTACAGTGACGAGGTAAGAGATACTGACTAGATTGATAGATCAATAAGGGGAGGTTTAAATATGATTTAGAAGTGACAAGACCAATAGAAGTTGAGAATAATGTCATGTTACAGTGGGAGAATGCGAAAAGATGAGTATAAGCTAAATCCTTCTTTCTTAGAAGAAAATCAGTAGATAATGTATAAAACGGATAAAATATTAACCAGCCATATGGAGATAAAACAAGAAATGAGTTACAGAGGCTGCATTTAGGGAGTACATTTTGAAGAGGGAAGGGTGAAATTGGGAACCGTTACTTTCCATTATAAGTGTTCCATTATAAACTACGTGATTTGTAAACTATGTGCAGGTTATTGCTTTCATAAAAAAAAAAGTTATAAAAAAGAGCAAGTACATCATAACAAGCTTTTTCACTAAAAATAAAAATAAATAATTGAGCCTGAATAAAACGTTATCTTCTGAGTCTCTGGACAACTCTGGAGGAAGAGTGAATTTCATATAACTGGATTTATTTATAACAAAGAAGGAGCGAAATCAGTGTACGGAAATGAAATGCATCATTTTTTCCCACCAGAACAATTAAGTTTTCATTAGGACTTAATGACAGGATGACATTCTAGGGTTTGGAGGGTAAGCACACCCTCTTCATTATCAAATGAAAGATCATCCTGTATCAAAAGGGATTCTTTTCTTTATCCTGGATTCTCCCTACACACAATCCCCCTGCAAGCTCCTTCATGACCCTAGATAAAGATGGAACTATAATGAGCGTTCCCTAGTGCTAATTGCACATTCTCTCATTTCCTCTATATTGCTGCCACCTAGCCGTTTCATATTAATATCCCCCCAAAATGGATAGCAAGTGCACATTCGAATACCCAGTGAGGTACATTTCCCAGAAAGAATTTTTGAATGGGGCTTGTTGTTGGAAGGTTGGCAAGACACTAGTGATTTGATGTTTGGGGTACCATGCCCATCTGTCTTGAAGGCCTGACATCCATATTACTTAAAATGGCCTGGGTAAATGTATTACCGTACCCTGTGTTCACAGAGAAGGTTGGTTCTGAGTTCAATTACATTCCCTAGCAGTTTAAATGATAGCCGCTGTGCTATAATCTAAAATAAATTGCTTTTCTCAAGAAGCCATGTAAGCTTTTGCACTGCAACTTAGCAGAGCTGCTGGTTTTATCTCATCTGAAATTCAAGCAGGATACAAAAGCTGGGCCTCTGAACCCCTGTTTTCACCCCAAATGGCATCCTTCTACATTTCTGTGGCCATCTGTTTACCTGAAATTCTGATTCTGGAACTAGATTTATGGGAAAGCAACATTGTTTTCATTTTGTATGCAAGTCATTGTTTGTTTTGTTTTTCCATGCAAGACTCATGCACTGACTGGGTTCTTTTCAAAGAACTGTATTACTGGGGGCAAGATTTATTCTCCCTGTTCTCACAGCTGGATAGCTTATCTGGCACCATGGGCCAAGACAAGTGTGAACAATTCTGCACCCAGATGAATCCAGACAGCTCTGCAACTCTGTTCAAATTTACCTCCTTCCCCTCTCTCCCCCAGAAAAGAAAAAAATCTTGGCCAGTGCTCAAAACCTGAGGTGGAATTTCTGCCTTTACCCAGCCCTTGTTTCTTTGTAAGTTTTCCCCAAAAGTCTCATTGGCTCCAACTGACAACTGTCTCCTCTGAGCACATCCAGACCCGAGCCTCGGGCGGGTGGGGAGCATAGCTGCCTCAGCATTCCTCTGACAGAGATGGCTTGTGATCCCCCAGACGCCATCCCACAAAGGCAATTAGAAAGGTTTCCAATGCTCACCACATTCTTTCAGATTTAACAAGGCAACATAATTAATGCCGCTATTTTTCTGCCAGTCAACAAGAGAAAATTGCCCTTCCAAGAGATTTTTAACGTTCACAAAAATAATCCATTAATACTTTTCCCTTTCAGATATTTTTCTTTCTATTGAGATTGAAAGAGATTGGTTTGGGCTAAGCTATACGGCATGTGTTCAGCAGCATTTCTCTGAAAAAAGAAACTTCTTTATGCCCATCAAAGAGAATGACCAGAACAAAAAAGCAAAATGAACAATTTAGACCAATTCAAACTCAAAGTTAGAGTCACTGCAAAGGCGAGAAAGTTCTATTTCATTATGTGCATGCAGCCATGCCAAGAGGCAAGATGGAATGTTCCTCTTAAATCATATGAATCCTACAGTTCTTTGAGCTCTGATACAGAGACAAAATACACAGGTTCTTGACCCAGAGTGCTTAGGGGGAACTAGGAAATGAGTAGGCTGGCAAAGTTTCTTCAGTGTCCCAGTAATTAGGGGCAATACTGACATTTGCGGGACATACTAAATGTTGCTAAAAGTATTGCAGTGTGTTATCTTTACAAAATAAAGAACTGTCCTGCCCAGCATGCCCTCTGGGAACGCTGACCTCAGTTGAGAGAAAGTCAACTGCAATAAATTGCTGCAATAAAGTAAAATGAGCTCATTGCCCTGGGTCCTTCATTTTCTCAATTTGCAAACACTGGGCTGCTGGCAGATAATGACTGAAGGAATCAACTAGATTTAAAGAAGGTAAGTCACTTATTCAACAAATATGCATTAAGTTATGCCTGTTTATGGTGCAATTAATAATATATATGTATATATTAGACCATAATCCTCCTTTAAGAAAGCTAAAAATGTTATTTTCTCCATAAAGTCCTTCCTAATGCCCTCAGCTATAAGAAATCTGTAGGTAAAGAGGGAGAATAGCCTATTAGCTGGGGCTGTGGATGCTGAATGAGAATTCTTGGGTTCTAATCCAGGTTTTGCCACTTACTGGGCCTGTGACCTTGGACTGGTTGCTTAATCTCACTTTATCTCGGTTTCCTCATTGGAAAATGGGGATAATATTGCTGCTTACCTGATAAGGTTCTTTTCACGATTAAACAGAGTTATGGATATAAAATCATTAGAACAGTGCATGGCATATATTAAGTGCTCAAAAGTGAGAGATATATATAATTTTAAAATGTTTTACATCTAATTTAATTTTAATTCAAATCACTACAGAAATAATTGCAGATTCACATGCAATTGTAAGAAATGATGCAGAGAGAACCTATGTATACTTTACCCGGTTTCCCCTAGTGGTAACACTTTGCAAAACCATAGTGCAATGGCACAACTAGGGTATTGACACTGATACAATACACCAATCATATTCAGAGTTCCCCAAAATCCCAGTTTTACTTGCACTCATTTTAGTGCATGTGTGCGTGTGTGTGTGTGCACCAAGTTCTAATTTTTATAACCTGTGTAGTTCGTGTGTCCATCACCACAATCAAGATATTTGGCAGTTCTATCACAAGGGTCCCTTATGTTGTACCTTTGTTACCACATCCCTGCATATCTAGAATAAATCCCATTATGTCATGGTACAAAATTCTTTTTACACACTATTGGATTCCTTCAGCTAATATTTTGTTGAGTGTTTCTGTGTCAAAGTTCACAAGAGATAGTGCACTGTAATTTTCTTTCTTTTGTTTGTTTATTCGTTCGTTCTTTTAATTGTCATTGTCTTGTTTCGGTATAAGAGTAATACAAGCCTCATAAAATGAGTGAAAAGTGTCCCTGTCTCTTCTATTTTCTGGAAGAGATTATGTAAAACTGGTGTTAATTCTCCTTTAAACATTTAGTAGATTTCTCTAGTGCAACCATGTGGCCCTGAAGAGTTTGTTTTTAGGAGATTTTTAAGTACTAATTCAATTTCTTGAATAACTATAGTGGTATACAGGCTATCCATTTCCTCCTGGCTGAATTTAGGTAGTTTATGGTTTTTGAAAAATGGGTCCATTTTTGCTAAGTAGGTGAATATATGAATATGAAATTCTTCATATCATATATTTATTATCTTTGAAGGACTACAGCATCTGTGTTTATATCTCATATTTTATCTCAGATATCGGTAACTTTGTTATTGTCAGACTTGGTAGTCATTTATCAATTTTATGCATTTTTTAGAATAACCACCTTTGTGCTTCATTTTTTTCATTTAAATTTCACTGATTTCTGCTTTTGCCATTACTTCCCATGTCGGAATGTTTTTGGTTTATTTTTCTTTTCTATTTCTAATTGCTTGAGGTGGAAACTTAACTTATTAATTTGGGACATTTCCTCATTTCTAATAGTATTTAGTGGTATAAAAAGTTCCTTCTCAGTACTGCTTTAGCTGTAACCTACATATATTGTTTTTATTTCCATTCAGTTTTAAGTGTTTTTTTAAATTTCCTTTAAGACTTTCTCTTTGACCTGTGAATAATATTGACAAATATGTTGCTTAATTTTCATGTTTAGAGCTTTTTCTGTTGTCTTTTTATAATTGATTTCTATTACAGTCAGAGAACATATCCTGCATAATTTCAAGTTTTGAAACTTTGTTAAGGGTTTCTGTGGACCAAGGTATGATCTCTTTTGGTGAATGTTGCACAGATGCTTGGAAAAAAAATGTACATTCTGCTATTATTGAATGAACTGTTCTATATATGTCAATTACTTACTGTTGGTGGATTATGATGATCAGATCTCCTATATTCCTGCTTATTTACTGCATTTTCGATCTCTTGTTGAGAGGAGGCATTAGAGTCTCTGATTAGAATTATCAATTTCTCTTTTCTCCTGTTAGTTTTTGTTTCATGTACTTTAAGGTTCTATTGTTTGGTGCATATACATTTAAGATCCTTAAGACTTTTTGGTAGATTGATGCTTTTATCATTATATGATGTCTCTTTGTCTCTAGGTATTTTCTTTGCTCTAAAGTCTACTTTTATTGCATATTAATATAGCTACTCCTACTTTTTAAAAAATTTAGTATTTGCATGATGTATCTTTTTCCATCCTTTTACTTTCAACATACCTAATCAATGACTTCGAAGTTAGTTTCTCACAGACAGCCTATATTTGGATTGTGTTCTTTTAGGCACTCTACCAATCTCTATCTTTGGATAGGTAATTTAGATGATTTTCATTTAAAATCATATTGATATGTTAGCACTTTAGTCTACCATATTATTACTTGTTTTCTATTTCTTCCTCCAGCTCTCAATCTTCTGTTTCTCTTTTCTTGCCTTCCAGTGAATTACTTGAACATTTTTTTAGGGTTTTATTCTGATTTACAGTGGTTTTGGATGCACTTCTTCATATAGTTTTTGACAATGGTCAATATGGGTATTATAATCTAATATGTGACATTACAATTTGCCATTATCAAATTTTACTACTTTGAATAAAGTGTGGAAACTTTACTTCTATTTAAGTCCCTTTACCTTTCGTACTTTTAAATATCATTGACTTGAATATCAGATGGTATTATAATTTTTGTCTTAATCATTAAATATGATTTATAAAACTCATAAGGAAAAGAATAGTTTATTGTACGTATCCACAAATCTCTTTCCATTGTTCTTTCTTCCTTCCACATTCTACTATATTTCATTTTTTAATTTTTTCCTTTCTGTTTGAAGAACTTCCATTAGCTAATCATTAAGGGTAGGTCAACTAACAACAACTTCTTTTAGTTTTCCTTCATCCAAGAACGTTTTTAGTTCCTTTTCATTCCTAAAGAATAGTTTTGCCAGATACAGAATTCACAGTTTATGGTTCTTTCGATACTTAAAAAATATTGTGGCACTTCCTTCTGGTCTCCATTGTATGAGATGAGAAATCTGTTGTCATTTGAATTAGTATTCCTCTATAAGTAACCTATCATTTCTGACTGCTTTCAAGAAATTTTCCTCTTTGGATCTCATTTTCTAAAGTTTAATTATGATGTATCTTGGCATGGACTTCTTTGGGTTTACCATAGTTGGGGTTCATTTAGTTTCTTGGATCTATGTTTGTGTGTTTCACCAGATTTGGGGAAAATTTCAGCCATGACTTCTTCAAATACTCTTCAGCACCGTTATCGTTCTGCTCTTCTGGGACTCCAGTGTTATAAATGTTGGATCTTTTGTTATTTTCCAGAGGACCCTGGAAGCACTGTTCATATTTTTCAGTCTATTTTATATCTATTATTCACATGGGATAGATTTTACTATTCTTTTCCCATGTTCAATAATTCCATCATCTCTCATCTCTGGTCTTCTCTTAAGAATATCCAGCAATGTTTTTTTTATTTTTGTTGTCATTTTCAATTCTTTAATTTCCATTTTGTTCTGTTTCATAAATTCTATTTTCTGAGATTTCCTATTTGTATTTATATCAGAAGAATTTGTAATTTATTGGTAAACTATTTACATGACAGTTGCTTTTGAATGCTCATAAAATAATTCTAACATTTATTCATCTTGGTGTTGGTGTTAGTTGATTGCTTTTTCTCATTTAATTTTTGATTTTCTTAGTTCTTAGTATGATGGGTGATTTTTAAATTACGTCCTGTATATTTTGTCTATTATGTTAGGAGACTCTGGGTTCAAATTAAATATTTTATTTTAGCAGGCAGTCACTCTGCTAAATTAATCATATGGATATTGGCTACTTTTATGGGCTGTGGTTCCAATGGCACTCTAGTTTCCACAATCTGAGATGTTATTTTGGTCTGCCTGATTTACTTGGTGTTACTGGGGTTCCCACTAGTCCTTTCATCCATCCCACTGCCTGATGGGGTGGAAGAGGTTCCCCAGACTGGGCCTCAGGCGTCTCTTGGTAGGAGAAGGATGTGGTAATAACCTCCTATCAATGCCCCCAGCTGCATCAGTGTCTTTGGGCAAAAGAAACATTTTAGGCACATGGGGACAAAAAGACTTCCTAGAATGGGCCACTTATTGTAGCTGCATCCCCTCTGATGGTTCTGCCTACTTGCTGCAATGTCACTGGGCAAGTGAGAAGCATCTGAGGCCTACAGAGAAAAAGTGCCTTCCTGGATTAGTCCATTTGCAGTACGTGGGTCTCTTCTGCTGTCTGCCTGCCAGTCTCAGTACCTCTTGTTGGAAAGGAGAGTCTCAGGCTCAGTGGGGAAGTAGAGCACTTCCTCTGGCCAATTATTTTTGGTGAGGCTTTTCTCAACTTCCTTGTTGGTGGTATCATATTTGTCTGATGTTGCCAGAGAGATTCCCATTTAATCAGGGAAAGATTCAGTCTCCCTGGGTTTCCTCCTGTTACTGGGTTGGGAGTTGGGAAACACGTGGTCTGGGTGGCTTCTTCTTTTGAGAGGGAGGACTCTAGTCATCCTTCTATTATGCTGTTCTTCTAATCCTGGGGTCTCAAGCCAGCTCATCTTCTTCTTATCACCTTTCAGGGTTCTCATTTAGTTGTCCCTTGCTTCATTTCCAGAGTTTACAGTTGTGTTTAGCAGGAGGAGGAGGGAGAAATGAGTCTACACCATCTTTGTTGGGCCAGAAGTCTCGGTTTACTATATTTTTAATTGTATATTTCCGTTCAAGTTTCTTATGACATTTAACCCTTTTTGACCTTATACTTATTTGTGTACATCCACAACTGCTAAGATTTGAAACTTCTTGAGAATTTTTCTTTGTGTATTTTACAGAATAAAGTAGGTTCTCCCTGAATAGCTATTATGAATAAATGAATGAATGAATGCTTATATATATTTTCTTTGGTGCTGTACAATGGAGCAAGACCTACCCATTAAGAGAGTGGTTGCTGGCAGAATGTAATCATGACTTATAAGTGCCCATTCTTAAAAATGGACACAGGAGTAACAATGAGAATCTTGTTCAATGTGATTTATTGAAACCTGGCTCAGAACATATGCTCGCTTGGTCATAAGCTCCCTTAGGTCATCACACTCATTTTTCTGCTTCCAGAAGATCAGAAAATGCTGGAGTAGACCACCCCACCATCATTTTGTGTATTACTTCCCTCTACCCTATATCCTTCAAAACACACACACATACATACACACATACTCGCACGTGCGTGCACACACACACACACACACACACACACACACACTTCAAGCATTCAATTTGCCAGAGAAGCTGGGAAGTCAAAAAATGAAACATGTCAATTTCTTTCTAGAAATGAAACCACTGCATCTCCAATAAAAGATGAGTATGAAACACTAATGTCTAATAAGTGGCACAGAACAGCATTGCTGGAAAATTCCAAGTTTTTAGAGCTCATAGAAACATCATTAAAGATTGCATTTAAGAGCTAGAGAGCCCCAAGCAGGGAATGTAATGGAATGTAAGGTCAGGTCCCTGCTGAGGCTCAGAAGTAGGATTGATGAAATAGCAAGAAGAGAACTTCTCATTGAACTATTGCAACCATGTGTTGTTATTGAATGGCATGAGCTCTTGGTATTTTAAGATTCGTAGGCACTTGTCCCTCATATTTGTTGCACATACTTAACTCCATTTTGGTTTTTGTTATTGACAAACTTATGTTTTAACTTTTAATGAAGTAAAATCTAATGTTCCTTTATGAGCCTTTCTTTTTGCCTTTAAGTTTATCAGGTCCTTTTTCACTGTACTTGAATAAATACTTATTTCTATTTCAGTTTTCTGATAATTCATTTTATATATTTATTGCCTTAATCCAACTAGACTTAATTTTAGGATATGATATGAGGGAGACCATAATTCTTCTAACTGAAATGCATTCTTGATAAGGAAAAAGTAAGGCTTCCAAGAGCAGAAAACTCAGTGTAGATACATGTTGCTCAGATTTCTGAGGTAGGAATGGAATGAATGAAGCACTTTTCTCAAATACCTAAAATTCTCATTCTATTTTATTGGGGACTTAAGACAACTTTCCTAATTTCTCAGTGCCTCTTCTCTTTTCTGTGGAGTGGGGACAAAAATATCACCCACTGTGTCCCCAAAGATAAGGCAATTTCTTAAGCTCATCAAATCTTCTGAGCACATTCCATGTAGAAGATTTTCCATTACTGGTTACACGGTATATATAGGGCCCTCCTAAAGAATGTGACCAGTGGAAATAGAACTTCAGAAAATGTGAAATGAGCTATCAAGGACTTTCCTCTTTTAAGGATGGGCTCAGAAGAAAAATAAGTGTTGGCATTTAGATTGTTTTTGATGTTAGCTCTTAGACTCTAAGATCTCTTCAAACTTTTTCTGTTTAATATAAAAGCAAGCAACACTTCAGTGTTGGTATTTCTGAGTTGAGGGATATCAGATAGTAAAAGCTGGATTAAAACAAATTTATACACTTACTCTAATTAATAAATGGCCTTTGGGGATTCTAGAAGTAAAACAGTCCCATTATTAGTTAATCAACATAGCCAAGAGCCAGGGGAGAACTGTCCAATTTGTGCCATATTCCCATAGGTAGGTCCACACAATACAAAACTATTTTCAGAATAAGCATCATATAAAATATAGTGACTGCTTGCTGCAGGCCTGGACCTGAAGGAAATTCAAAATAAAGAATGGTCCCTGTCCTTAAAAAAGCCACCCAAATTGGGTATACCCACTCAGAGTTATCAAGAAACACAGTGTCTAATTTCTGCACTATGCTAAACTAAACTGGGAGGATCGATTCTTCTCATAATGCCTTTGAATGAAAGCTGCCAAAATTTTTCTTTCCGCCACAAAACTATATCATCAGGTAAAATTTAAACAGAAATCCAACATATAAAATAGAGTAATAGACAATAGCATAAATTCTCTGGTCAAATTGGCAGCAGTTCCCAGAGCACTGCCCTTTTCCAAAACATACATACACACACTCCCTGGATCTTCACAGAGCATCTTAAAAACTGCTGCATTGACGAATTAATGGACAGAAAGAAGGAGAGACAGATAGGTAGAGAAATGATAAGGCAAGCATAGTAGGATATTAATGGCAGACTGCAGGTGGTGGCTATATAGGGAGTTCGTTGTAAAATATATATAGTTTTTTAAATAATATAATGTCTAAGGGGAAAAACCTATCCTGGTTTCCTATATTTTGAGGCTTTGGTATTAGTTGTATAAACATTTATTATTGTTGTTATTATTATTATCATTATATTTCCTTTATGAAATGATCTCTTTAGCATTATGAAATGTCCCTCTTTAGTAAACCCACCTGTTTTGAAAGCTATTTTGTTTGGTTGATACAGCCACATCGACTTTCTAAAAATTAGTGTTTGCATGGCATATATTTTTCATTCCTTTTACTTTCAACTCTTTGAGTCTTCATATTTAAAGTGCATGTGGTGTAGTCAGCATATAGTTAGGTCTTATATAATTCATACTGACAATCTCCGACTTTTAATTGTGCTGTTAAGTCCATTAACATTTAATATAATATAGTTGGGTTTTGAATCTACCATCTCGATATTTATTTAATATTTGTGGCATCTATTTTTTCCCCTATCCCTGATTGCCTTTCTCCTTTCTGTTAAGATGAACATTTTTTTAGAGTTCCATTTTATTAACTCTGTTGGCTTTTAAATAATATCTCTTTGTAATGTGTGTGTGCATATGTGTGGACGTATGCGTGTATACATGTTCAGATGTGTGTAATCCTTATCAGAGTCTACCTAAACTATTATACCATTTCATGTAAAATAAAGACTCTTATAATAGTATCATTCCATGTACTACTCCCTTGTCAATTCTGCTATTGGTGTCATGTAATTTACTTTTATGTACATCATAAATTCCACGGTACAATGTTATCATTTTAAACAGTAAGTTATCCTTTAAAAATTTAAGAAAAGATAAAATCAAGGTTTTTAAAATATATATTAGTCCACATATTTACCATTTCTAATTCCTTCCTATAGATCAAAGTTTCCATTTGGCATCACTTTCTTTTACCTGAAGAACTTCCTTTAGCATTTCATATAGTGTAGGTCAGTTGGTAGTATGTTTTCTTAGATCTTGTTTATCTAAACACATTTTCATTTAATGTTCATTTTTTAAGTAATCTATATTGACTGGATATGGAAATTTAGGGTGACATTTTTTTCTTTCTGCATTTCTCTGTACACTCCACTGTCTTCTGGCTTATATAGTTTTTGTCTAGATGTCTAGAATAATTCTTGCTATTGTTTCCTGTATTCACGCTTTTCTCCTATTCTGACAGCTTTTATCTTTGTAGTCTAAAGTTTGACTATGAAATGCCTAGATATGGTTTTCTTTGTATTTATCCTGCTTTGATTTGATAAACATATTAAACTTATAGGTTAATGTTTTTTACCATATTTAGGGAAATTTGATTTGTCATATTTCTTTAAATATTTTTTCTCTGCCTCATTCTCTCCTGTTTGAGACTCTAAATATACAATATTAGACTGCTTGCTTTTGTCTCACAGGTCATTAAAGCTTTGTTTATATTTTTCTATCTTTTTTTCTCTGTTCTTCAAATTGGATAATTTCTATTAATCTGTCTTAAAATTTATGAAATCTTTCTGTAGTCTCCAAACTTCTGTAAAGGCAATTCAGTGAATTTTTGATTTCAGAAATTATTCTTTGCAGTTATAAAATATTAATTTGGTTCTTTTTTATACCTTACATTTATTTTAGATTTCCCATATTTTTATTCATTTTATGTCATCTATTTTATGTTTTAGAAGTCTTTGAACACATTAATCATAGCTCTTTTAAAATCTTTACATTTGGGTTATTTCAGGGTCTGTTACTATTGATTGCTTTTTTTTTTCTTCCTAATGGATCTGCTTCTTCAAGTGTCCAGTAATTTTTACTATATACTGGACTCTGAGTGATATATTTAGGGAATTCATATTATATTGTCTTCGTTATAGGGTACTGAATTTTACTGTGGCAGGCAATTTAATTATTAAGGGATCCTCTTCATCTTTTCATTATTAGGGATGGTCTATTTTGAGTCTGTCTTTAGTCCAGAAACATGGCCTTACTCTAGAGCATGGTTTCTACTCCTACAGCTGGCCCTTCTGGAATTTCAATTGAATATCCAGGTGCTCAATGAAGTCTCTCCTCTCAGGCTGGATCACAATTCTAATATGTCCCAGCTCTGGTCCCTTTGTCTGGCTCTTGACCGCACTGCGGCCACTCTTCACTAGGCCTCAAGAATACTGCCCTGCTTATGCATATCAGGTCTTTAGACAATGACCCACAGAGGAATCACCATGCAGTCTCCTATCCCATGCATCTTTCTTTTCTTCAGTACACTACTCTGCTAATTCTAGCAACCTCACAATCTCAAACTACAAACTCTGCCTCAATTCATTAAAACTGCCACCCAATGCTTAGCTCCTCCTCCTTACTCTCTGGTCCAATGAATGCACCTCTAGGGAGAAAACCAAGGTGAATGCAAGGCCAACCTCAAGTGTTTACCTTCTCTCAACGATTGAAGTACTGCATTGCTCGTCAGTCAATTCCTGAAAATAGTTGCCTTGTATATTTTATCTAATTTTATAGTTCCTCGTGAAAGGAGTTGAATATTGGTATCAGACATTTCAATGTGGCTAGTAGCAGAAGTCCTTAATGCACTACAATCACTGTCCATGAAAATTAAAATGCTACCATCACCAATATCTGAACTTCACAAATGATCCTATTTATTTGACCACCCACTTCTATATAGTATACATGAATGACAGATAATATTTATCAAATAAATTATCCAAGCTTCCCATTCGTACTCCTGTTCCCATGTTCTTGGGTATCTGACTGACAGCTAGTCTCTCTGCCAAAAGAACAGAAGATACCAGATGAGGGGAGAGGAAAAGCTAAAATAATCCCATAATTTTTTTTCAAAAGCTATGAAAATCAATTGGGTACAACAGTTTACAGTGAAGTCTGGAGATTATGTGAAAATTTCAAAAGATCTCTAACTTACTTGTTCCAGCAGAATCACCACACCTAGCTCTTCACCAGAGATAATTATGTATTGGTTGTACCTTATACCAGCAATCTCCAACCATTTAGGCATCGGAGACCGGTTTTCTTTGAGAATCTAATGCCTGATGATCTGTGGAGCTGAGGCAGTGATGCTAGCACAGGGGAGCAGCTGCAAATACAGATGAAGCTTTGCTTGCTCGCCCACTACTCATCTCCTGTTGTGCGGCCTACTTCCTAACAGGCTATGGACAGGCACTGGTCTACAGCCCAAGGGTTGGGGACCCCTGCCTTAAACCTAAGCAGCAGTTTATACTTTTACAATGAACCATATCTGCCTCTGTGATAGAATCCGATCTCTGTTCAAAGAACCTATCACAATCAATAGCATCTGGCAAAGACACTGGCTTCCAAATGCATCTGGGTTGAAATCAGCTTTCTTTGTACCATTTTTAGCTTCTTTTAGCTACATTTTTTAATAAAGATGAACCCACAGTTAACTGAACTCTCAGAAGAAAGTCTCAAATAAGTTAAAATTAAGCGGTGTTCCTTTTCAGAAGTGAAGGATGGTATATATTTAAGAATGTTTAAGATTATGTTTCTTTTTCAACTTTTTACTTATTGATTTTATGTTGAAGTCAAAATACAATACCTAGCAAGGGCTTAAAGTACAGATAAGATGTTAGTTACATCATTCTCCAAAGATCATCTCAAAAGAAGTAAAGGTGTCTCCCAACTTATCGCATATTATATATGCTCAAGAGGAGCAAATGTGAATAAGAGCTAAGGATGGGAACAGGGAGAGGGAGATTAGATGTTCCCTTGCAAGTTTGCTAAGATGTTTCTAAATGGTTCTGTATTTACATAAACGAAGTGGTAGATTTTGTTTCCTTTTCTTAAATTTATCAATTCACCTGCATATTAGTAGGTTATAACTACACCTTCAATTTATTTTTACCAGGTGTATTTGACATTCCCTCAGTGGTAAGGAATTTAAATGATCACTTTCTAAAGCAAAGAAACAAAAGCTGATACTTTGTGTTAGCAAAAACTTTGAGAAAAAAAGAAATCTTGAGGGATGGATGGATGGGTGGGTGAATGGGTGGATGGATGGATGAATGGATACGTGGATGGATAGATGGTTGGATAGATGGATAAGATGACTACTTAGGTTCATTTTTCCTTATCTGTTAACTTATTTTTGTTGAACACTACCAGGCTAGGGCACAGAGATGAACAAGTTCAAAGCAGTCTCATTATGAAGCTTATAGTACATTAGCATAAGAATGGAAGTCTCAAGACAAACAAAAATGTGTCACTTAAAAAACGTAACCAAAATGAGTTACTCAACAACTTAACATGGCTGCTATCTTCAATTGCATACATAACAGGTAAGATGAGAAAAGGCAAACAACCTCTCCTGAAGATGTTTTGGAGACCAAATAGGTTTTAGTCATGACCAATCTCTGCATGTTCCTATTCATATGCTCCAAATGCAATAGGGAGCCAGGAGGTGTCACTATCACAAGTATCCCAAGAAGAACCCATTAATACCATCGAAACAGATAAGACTGTCTTATGCTTATTTTTGCCACTTTTTCTTTTTCTTTTTTTTATTTTTAGTTGTTTAGAGAAAACCTAAGTTGGATGCAAATTAACTATATTTCCCTTCAAGGACACTTATTGTAAAAGCTAACAAGGTACATTTTTGGCATATAAAATCACATTTGCTAAATCTTTTTTTAATTAAATTTTTTTATTAAGTTTATTGGGATAACTGGTTAATAGAATTATGTGATTTTCAGGTGTACATTATAATTTGACATCTATATATTCTACTGTATGTTTACCACTCAAAGTCCAGTTTCCTTCAGATACCATATATTTGAAGCTTTTACCCACTTCACCCTCCCCCTACCCACACATATTTGACCCCCTTTACCCTATCTACTTCCTCCCTCCTCCCCCTACCCTCTGGTAACCACTGGTCCATTGTCCATGTCCACAAGTCTCTGTTTATCCTGTTCATTTCTTGCTTTTTGATTTATATCCCCCACATAAGTGATATCATGTGATTTTCAACTTTTTCTGTCTGGCTGATTTCGCTTAGCATGATTATCTTGAGGGCCATCCGTGTTGTCGCAAATGGCAGTATTTCATCTCTTCTTATGGCTGAGTAACAGTCCACTGTATATGTGTACTACAGTTTCTTTACACAATCATCTATCATAGCACAGTTCGGTTGCTGTCCTGGCCACTTTGAATAATGCTGCTATGAACATCGGTGTGCAAATATCTTTTTGGATATGGGTTTTCAAGTCTTTGGGGTAAATACCCAGCAGAAGGATTGTTGAATCATATAGTAGATCAATTCTTAGTTTTTTGAGGAATCTCCATACTGTTTTTCATAGTGGCTGCACCAATTTGCAGTCCTACCAGCAGTGTATGAGAGTTCCTTTTTCTCTGCATCCTCTTCACCATTTGTTTATTACTTGTCCTGTTGATTATAGCTATTCTAACATGTGTGAGGTGATATCTCATTGTATCTTTGATTTAAATTTTCCTAATTGCTAGCGATGTTGAGCATCTTTTCAAATATTTGTTGGCCATTTGTATGTTCTATAGGGAGACATACAAGTGTCCCTGTTCAGGTCCTATGCCCATGCTTTGATTGGATTGTTTGTTTGTTTGTTTGTTTGTTGCTGTGGTGGTTTTTGTTGTTGTTGAATTTTTTTGTTTTTTGTTT
>NW_006440638.1:18633926-18669113 GCF_000325575.1 Pteropus alecto | reverse complement strand
TTTTTTTTTTTTTTACTTCTTTTTCTGACACTTCATTATTAGAGTATAGGAATGCTAAGGGTTTTTTAACATTGATTTTGTATCCAGAAACTTTACTGTATTTGCTTATTGTTTCTAGTAGTGTTCTTGTGGAGTCTTTAGGGTTTTCTATGTAGAGAATCATGTCATCTGCAAATGGTGACAGTTTGACTTCTTCGTTTGCTATTTGGATGTCTTTTATATCTTTCTCTGTCTGACTGCACTTGCAAGGACCTCCAATGTTATATTAAATAACAATGACGAGAGTGGACAGCTTTGCCTTGTTCCTGATCTTAGAGGGAAAGTTTTTAGATTTTCACATTAAGTATAATATAGGATGAAATTTTGTCATAGATGGGCTTTATTATGTTAAGGTACTTTCCTTCTATACCAATTTTGTTAAGTGTTTTGATCATAAATGGATGCTGTATCTTGTCGAAGGGTTTTTCTGCATCTACTGATATGATCATATGATTCTTATTTTTTAATTTGTTTATGTGGCGTATCACATTAATCGATTTGTGTATGTTCAAACAACTCTGTGCCCCTCGGATGAAGCCCACTTGATCGTGGTGTATAGTCTTTTTAATATGTTGCTGTATTCAGTTCGCTAGTATCTTATTTAGGATTTTTGCCTCTGTGTTCGTGAGAAATATTGGTCTATAATTTCCTTTTTTTGTCTTATCCTTACCAGGTTTTGGTATCAGAGTAATATTGGCCTCATAAAATGAGTTGAGAAGTATTGCCTCCTCTTCGATTTTTTGGAAGAGTTTGAGGAGAATAGGTATTAAATCTTTGAATGTTTGGTAGAATTCACTGGTGAAGCCATCTGGTCCTAGACTTTTACTTATTGGTGGGTTTTTGATGATTGTTTTAATTTCCACACTGCTGATCAGTCTATTTAGATTTTCCAGATCTTCTTGATTCAGTCTAGGAAGATTGTATTTTTCTAAGTACTGGTCCATTCCTTCTATATTATTAAATTTGATATTATATACTTTTTCATAGTATTCTTGCATGATCCTTTGTATTTCTGTGATGTCAGTCGTAATTTCCCCTCTTTCATCCCTGATTTTATTTGTGCCCTTTCTCTTTTTTCTTTAGTGAGTCTAGACAGGGTTTTGTCAATTTTATTAATCTTCTCAAAGAACCAGCTCTTTGTTGTATTTATTTGTTCTATTTTGTTTTGTTTTGTTTTCAATTCCATTTATTTCTTTCTCTTGGATCTCTGCTTTATATAAAGCCTAAACAATGTCTTTTTTATTTTATCGTAGATATTTAATCACGCTTGCTACCCTGTTTCAGTCCCTGTCAGTGTCAACATCAGTCTTGCCAGTGTTTGCTCAGATTCCCCTGAGGCTCCGCGGTATTTGGTCTTGGAGGGTATGCGGTGAGGGACTCTCTGGGTTGGGGGTCGGGGGCTGCCGCTTAGCCTCAGTATTGCAACTGGAGCCAATAAAAGTCAACTGTTGTTTCTCTGTGGTCCTGTCCTGCTTCTTTGCTTTCTGCTCTGATGACTACGCCCTGCTGCCGACCCCATGGAGCTCACAACACTCCCAGGCAGGGCTGTTCAGGGAGGTCGCCTCACCTTCACCTCACCCCATCCTTCTGCAGTGAGCTCCAGAGGCTGCGAGAGGCAGCTTCTTTTAAATAAATAAATAAATAAATTTATTTATTTAAAGACAGGCAGCTTCTTTATTTCTCCCAGTCCACCACCCGACACCTAGGGCTCTGAACTGTGGTAGGTCTTATGCGCAGATCCCACACTCAGGTGTGCTGGTGCGCAGTTTGGGTGTTTTTTTGTTTTTTGGTTTTTTTTGGTTCAATTTTAGATATTCAGCTTATTGTTGTTTCAAGGAGAAAGATCTGAGGCTGTCTCTCACTCTGCCATGTTTCCCAGAAATCCCCACATTTGCTAAATCTTTTGTCACTCTTGGAACACAATTCTATTTTCATCTAGTAACTACATGTTACATACAAGCCAATCTACTGGGCAAAAAAAGTAAAAGAAAACATAGATCTATAGCAGAATTGCAAAGTATGTTATACACCACTATTTAATAGATTGCAAAATTAGCAAGCATCAGCCTTGCAACATGACTAGCCATGTTTATAGGAGAATTTTCCTATAAAGAGCTCTCCAAAATACCATCAAAATATTCAAAGTGATGAAAAGCAAGGCTCTACAACTAAGGTTACTCTATCCAGCAAAGCTATAATTTAGAATTGAAGTACAGATAAAGAGCTTCTGAGACCAAAAAACAAAAAACAAACAAACAAACAAACAAACAAAACTCTAAAGGAGTACATCAACACTAAACCAGCATTACAAGAAATGTTAGAGGGACTTCCTAGAGAAGAAAAAAAAAAGAAAAAAGAACAAAAATATGAGTAATAAAATGGTAATAACTATATATCTATCACAATTAGTTTCAATATAAATGGACTAAATGCTCCCAAATAAAGACCTAGGGTGGCTGAATGGATAAGAAAACAAAACTGTTACATATACTGCTTATAAAAGACTCACTTCAGATCAAAAGACACACACAGACTCAGTCTGTGTAAAGGGATGAAAAAAGATATTTCATGAAAATGAAAATGAAAAAAAAAAAGAGAAAGCTAGGGTAGCAATACTTATACCAGATAAAATATAATTTAAAACAAAGGCTGTAACAAGAGACAAAGAAGGACCTAGTAATCCCACCTCTTGGTATTTATCCAAACAAACCCAAAACACTATTTCTAAGGGGCATGGAACCTATATGTTCATTGCAGCATTATTTACAATAGCCCAGCAATGGAGGTAACCTAGATGTCCATCAATGGATAAATGGATAAAGAAGAGGTGGTACATATATACCATAAAAAAGAATGAAATCTTGCCATCTGCCTCAACATTTATGACTCTAGAGGGTATTGTGCTGAGCAGAATATATGGTGTCAGATGGGTGCTGGATTTATCAGGATGATACTTTTAAGATATATAAATTTCTAATCTCTATGTTGTACACCTGTAACTAATATAATATTATATGCCAACTATAACTGAAAAAAAAAAAAGAAAATATAAAAAAAGAAAATAAATAAAGTATAGAATAGGAAATATAGTAAGTAATATTGTAATAACTATGTATGGTGTCAGATAGGTACTAGACTTATTGGGGTGATCACTTTATAAGTTACATAAATGTCTAATCACTATGTTGTACACCTGAAACTAATATAATATCATATGTCAACTGTAATTGAAATTAATTTTTTTTAAAATCAAGACTTTAACAGTGTTGAGGCCTTTATTCTGCCCTTCCTGCTGCGAGCTGTACACATGAGTCAGTTATCTAGAGGAAAGCCCAGAGTTGGGGTAGAAGCAGTAGTAAATAGATGAGCCTAAGTTGCAAAATTTTTACCATTTTCCAGTGTCCCTCATTCTGCCTAAAGAGCTGCTCTAGCCTGTACATGACAGCTGTCTGTAATGGAGACAGGTAACGGTTTCTTTTTAAGAGTAAGATTTATCATTTGTTTTTTCTGTTCTTCCACCAAACTCTTCATGTCTCAGACTAATATGTCTCAGACATATTAGTGACATGATAAATATTTATTGTTTTCTGTCTTTAGGACTTCCATACTCATATGTAACATGAAAACCCGTATTTGGCCCTAAAAAAAAATTTATCTGCAAACTTTCATTTGTAACATAAAAATACAGCCATAATCTCCAAGTCTAACTAGTAATATCATTATATTTAACACTTGCTAAGTAGTTGAAAATGATATTTATTTCATGTTTTAGATTTTTATATAATAATATCATGTTGCATTCTTCTCCATTTGTCTTTTAAATTTTTTTATTCCATAATATTTTTGAGATGTATCTGTTAACATATGTTGTTCTCATTCATTCTTTTTGCTTTTCAAAAGTCATCTCTTATACAAACGTTTCATTATATTTATTCATTAGCCATTGGTATTTATATTTTTCTGAATAATGAAAAAAATATGCTATTGTAGATATCTTGTAGACATCTCTTTGGGTACATGGGTCCTGGGAGATGCACACATCTTCACCTTTTCTGGGTGATTCCACAGCGGCTGTACTAGTTTACCCCATAAATGAGAATCCCCATGGCTCCACAACCACATCATCCCTTAGTATTACCAGACTTAAAATTTTATTTTACCCGTTGGATGGATGTAAAAGTTATATTATGATCATTTTAATTTACATTTCCTGATTACTTTTTAGGTTGCACTTCATTAATTGGCCATTTCTTTTACTTCTCCGATTTATGTTTATTCAGAACCCTATTCATTTTTCTATTCAATTTTATTTCCAATTATTTATATTAGCTCTTTGTATATTTCATGTTAATTCTCTGCTGTTAAACATTCTACAAATATAGGCATAGCCTGCTGAGCATTGCCATGATTAACATTTTCCTAGTAAAATGCCTCTTGGTTTTTAAAATACAAATTTCATAATATACATTTTTTTGCCAATGTTCATATCTTAAAAATTTACATGTATAACACCAAAGCTCAATATAAAAATTTCGACAAAATGATATACAGGAAAATTTTCAAGATACTTTCTAAATACATCCAGTAGAATGCCAGAATCATATGTAGATATTTTGAAAAGCATGCTGAATGTCAGCACAAAAGATATACATTTCAGACACTGCTGACACTAAAAGGCCATCATAGCATCAGTGTGAACCACACTCTAGCATTGGGAGCTTGAACTGTAAACATTTCCACAGTGCCGTTCACATTTAGCTTTTCTTTTTGCTTATTGTTAAGAGTCACAAAAGAATTGAGAAAATATTGAAGATAATTATAGAGAAAGAATCAAAGAAAGTGAGAAAAATTACTGCATACAAAGCAGGTGTTTTTTTAACAACCATATTGTTAGTACAGAAGGGCTAAAAAATTTTTAAGTATTTTAAATCTTAATATAATAGCTTATTGTCCAACTATGGGCATTTTCCTACATTTTGGGAAATTGGTTGGGAGGTTGGGTTGACATATAATATATTATCATTTTTCTCATTTTAAATAATGGAAAATTGACTCCTGGAAACCATTGTTAGGTGAAATCTGATCATCAGGTATGAATTACATCAAACAAGGGGTACCTATATATTTTTTGTAGCATGTTTCTTATTTTTTGCTCTTTGCTTACTTATTTTATTTATTCTTTTTCTATTTTTACACATTTACTCATTTAATTCAGGCAAAAACACTACAAGGTAGCTAGTATGATCCTATTTTACAGATGAGGGCACCTTGCTGTTGGATAGCCCTGCTCATTCCAGAAACTCTAGAAGGGATTCCATTCCTTGCCTCTTCCATCTTCTGGTGGTTGCTAGTATTCACTGGCTCGAGGCCACATTACTCTAGTGCTCCAATGTCACATCATCTCCTCCTCTTCTGTGTGTCTCAAAGCTAACTCTGCCTTTCTAAGAATTCTATGATAGCATTTAGGACTCCCTGGGTTAATCCAGCATGAGTTCCTCGTCTCTAGATCCTTAACTTAATCACATCTGGGACCCTTTCTCCATATAAAGTCCCATTTACATCTTCCAAAAATTTGACGTGGATACTGTTTTAGGCAATATTTTTCAGCCCGACACAATGGCTCAAGATCACACATCAGGATATGATGCAGACATTCAGAAGTAGGACTTGCAAACTCTGTTTAATAGTCTTTCCACTCCACGTATTGTCTTCCATCAGATTGTGTGAACTGTAATCTCCGTTCCTCCTTGGCTTCCCCTCAGTCTGCCCTACCTCTTAGGCAATATTCTGCTCTCCAAGCTCTAGGGCCCTTTCCCAGGGCTGGACAGCCCATTAACAAATTTATTCATGTTCTCTGGGCTTCTTTTCTAATACTCAGTCAGCTTGCTGAGTCTAGTTCAAGGACCACACTAGATCACCAAAGCAACCTTGCTGGAAATAACTGTTACATCTTTTACATTCATATCATTTTTTTTTAAATGTCCCCATAAGTCTGTAGTATGGCAAAAGAAAACATGATAAATATCATCCTCTTCTTTTTTCTAGACTTGCTATCTTCTGTTACTTATGGAATGAAAATGAACAGGAGAAAGAAACCATGCTATGTCTTAGAAAATGTCCTACAACACTCAGTGTGAAGGATGGTCAAAGCCAAGTTGCCTTTACTCAAGAGATTGCTTGATGTAGAATCTATACAGAAAATGGTGATTTCTATCTGCCTACCATGTGAGCTAGTAAGCATCTGCAAAGTTCCATTCTGCACACACACTTTCTCCTTTATTCCAGGAACCAGCACTATCAGTCACACAGATTGCCTAAAATTCCACCTAACCTTTCTTTTCACAAACAACTTGGAGTTAATATTACATTATTTCACATAAAATAGAGAAAGCTGGTAATTGTATGGCCTATTTAAAAACTTTCCCATTTAAGTTGTCATTTGAATGGCATCTACATGTATAATAAATCCCACAAGACAATGTTACTCCCTTTACTTAAATAGACATGTATATTTAAAAGGCATTAATAGGGAGGAAATGAGCTTTTATATTTACTTTATTATGATATCTAATGCTATTCATTCTTACATGAGGAACCAAGTTTCTATTATTTCTTTTAATCCTGAAGACAGTCCTTTAGTATTTCCTGTACTGTAGGTTGGTTTCCTGGCATTACATTTCCTCAATTTTTCTTTACCTGAAAACCCCTTTATTTTGCTTCTACACTGTTTCATTGGCTACAGAATTCTAGATTGATGGATTCTTTTCCTTCCAGCACATTAAAAATATTGTTCCATTATCTTCTAGCTTTTATAGTTTTTAAAGATAGGTTAGTCATATTTCAAAATGTAGTTCCCTTGTATATACTATGTTGGTTTTCTCTGATTGCTTTCAAGATTGTCTTGGATTTTCAGCAGGTTGTTATAATGTGCCTCCACATTGTGAACATGCAAATACATCCCTTTTGATAAATTTGAAAAGTTTGGGTCATGATTTATTTTTTAAAATTATGCCCCATTCTTTATCTTTCCTTCTGGGACACCAATTAATTACTTGCATGTTAGAATGTTTGCTATTATTCCACAGAACACTGGTTGGGTCTTTTTAAATCTTTTTTCTTCTCTGCTCTTTGTAGAGGATATCTGTATTGATCCATCTTCAAATTCACTGGCTGCTTGTAGTTTGCCCTCTGTATGTATGTGTCAGGCAGTGATTTGAGCAAAATTTATATTAAGAATTTGCGGTTCCCTTTTTTAACTCTCTCCTTTCTGAGATTCCTCCTCACTCTCCTGTAGCTATTGTCACCCCAAACTGTCCTCTGGTTCTTCCAGCTAGAAAGACTCTGAGTTTCCTATTGGAGTTTCAGATACCTTATGTAGCACTGAGTATAACAGCTTGACCTCAGGGTGGGAAATTTAACACAGGCTAATACTCTTTTCCAGAATTGGCTTACCTTTGTTCACCCCAAAGACCCTTCAAGGAGTTTTTTTTTTTTTTTCCCTATATTTTGGCCAGAGTTTATAGTTGTTATCTGTGAGAGTTTACTCAGTTATATGGGAAGCAGAAATCACTATTCCTTATGTTTTAACTTTGTTATGGTGTCTGCATCAGTCATGATGAGTTTGGTAATGCTGCAAATAAACCCCAAAACATTAGTGGCTTAAAGAAAATACAAAGTTTTATTCCCTGACTCATGACACATATCTATTTCCTAGATTAACAAGGGCCCCTTTTATCCTCGCTCAAGGACACAAGTTGGTGACCTTCACTATGTACTTATTCTGGCAGATGGGAAAGGGGAACATGGTGAATCATGTACTAGCTTTTAGTGCTTTTGCCCAGAGTCAACATACATCACTTTGGTTTACATTTCATACAGCCTTGCATAAATTCAAGAGGGCGAGGAAGTATACCCATTCTATGTTCCCACAAGGAGGAGAACTAAAATACTTATAAACATCCTGACTGGCTGCCATGGTGTACGTTGTATAGAGTTTTTTCACTCTCACAAGGTCAAATCTGTCAATCTTTTTCCTTTATGGTATCTGTGTATTATGTCTTGTATAAAAAGATCTTCCCATCCCAAAGTCATACATATATTCTCTCTTACATTTTCTTCTAATGTGTTTGAACTTTTTCTAAAAACCCGTTGTGTTCTCCAGCATAACTAGAGCTGCGGTGTGTGTGTGTATGGTGACGTGTCTAACGTTTTTTCATAGGTGGAGAGCCAATTGTCCCATTTGCTGAATGCCCATCTTTCCCCCTACTAAATATTTCACTCTTGTTCATAAGTACAATTTTATGTACACATGGATCTGTTTTTGTACTCCTTATTCTTGACAATGATGTATTTGTCTGGTATGTAGTTTTACCATACTGTATATATGTTTTAATTTTTCAGTAGGCAAATACCCTTACATAGTTCTTCCTTTAAAATAAATCTGCTCCATGCATTTTTAAAACTATTCTAAAGTATTCAAAATCTAGAATATGCTTTGAAAGCCTCTTAAGAAATTCTGTTGAGATTTTAATTGTGATAGATTTAAAACATATTGTATCTTCCCACTAGGCAACGTGGTACTTCTCTCTTGTTTATTTAGGTTTTCTTTTAAATTGTTTGGTAGGACTCAACATTTTTAGATAGTTAGCATGTAGTCCATTTTAGTTTACTTGTGAATTCTGTAGTTTTGTGGTTCTTATAAATGTACAAGAAATCTATTGATAACTTTAATGGAATCATATACCTTACTGAACTCTATCAGTCTTAATGGTTTTATAGTTGAGTTTCTAAGATGTTTGGAAGAGATAATTATATCTTTTTAAGTAGTACTGGTTTATTTCTTCTTTGCAGAGTTCTTTAGGATAACTTTTTAGTCTTTGTTCTTGGTATTGCTGTTTTCCAAGCTGCTGAGCTTCACATTTAAACTTTTGTTATTAGTTTCTTCTTTTCTTTCATTGTAGGCAGAACATGTAGCCTGTAAACATTTTACCTTTTATAATTTAATATGGTTTTCTTTGATGTATAATATACGATCAATTTTTTTTCTAAATACTTCATGGTTCTTTAAAAGAAAAGTGCTTTTTATTTCTAGAGAAGAAAGTTCAATAAATATTTGATAAATCAACTTTATTATATTATTAAAATACTCTATGTACAGTGTTTATCTGACCCATGAAAGCTCAATGAAAGTGTGTTAAAGTCTCATAAAACAATTCTATTTCTATCATTTTTTTCTTTAATTTCTAACAGCCTTTGTTTAATGTATATTGAGGCTGTTACCATGTCAATGAAAATTCAAGACTATCTTATCTTCATTGTGAAGTCTAACTACTTTAAAGAAAATATAACCCATTGATCCCATTTAATATATTCATGTCTTTGATTCTATTTTGTTTAATATTGCTAAGATTATTTTTCATTGTGTTTTTGCCTGATAAGTTTTGTTAATCCATTTTTTTTGTTTAATTTTGATGAGTCACTTTGATTTAGGTATACCTCTTCTCAATAACTCATAGTTAGATTTTTTTAGCTGAAAAGAATAAATTTATTTATTTAATAAATAAAGTATGATTTTATATTACATATTTTATCCTTCAACAGTATATTTTTACATTTGCATTCAGTGTTATAATTAGTTAGAATTGTTTAAATCTCATTCTATGTTTAATTGGTTTCATGATTAATGGTCAGTCTGCTAATACCATTTACTTCTCTGTTACTAAATTTTTAAAATTGGTTCTAAGTTACCTAAATCTTAGTGTATGTAAGAATCTCCTAGAAAGACCATTAACACACAGATTGCTTCATTCTATCCCCCAGAGATTTTGCTTCAGGAGATGTGGGGTGGACCTGAGAATATGCACTCCTAACTAGTTTCCAGAGAATGACAATTTTACTGGACTCTAAACTTTACTTTTGAGCAGCACTGACCTAGGCTGCATCCTTAAGCCATTTCTTTAGTAAAGAGATGTAATTTTCTTTTCTCTTACATATTTCAGAATATCTTTCTCTTACTTTTACAAATGAAAGATGACTACATTTGCCATTCTTGGTTATACTCTCCCAAACTGTTCCAAGCGAATTTTGTAGATTTTATAGCAATAGCTCATATTATATAGCGTGACAGAGAAAAAAAGGCCAGCCTGAAATTTGCTCGTTTGTAAGGTAAACTATTTTCTCTGCCTGTGTGCTTGAAGGATTTTTTTCTTTATTCTGTAATTTTAAAAAGAAATTGCTAAGTTGTAATGGTATTGAACTCTTTTCATCAATGCTTCACGGACAATGGAAAGCCATTTCAACTGGCATACTGAGTTTTTGTTTTTGTTTTTATTTTATTATTTTAATCTTTGATTACTACTTATGTTCCAATTATTTCTGCCTCAAGAACATCTATAATTCTTACATTGGTTCTATGTTTAAGTCTATGATCTCTGTCTTCTATATTTATAATCTTTCTTTTTCATTAATTTATTTTTATTGTCTTTTTCTTCTTCATTTTGACAGAACTTGTCAATTTTACTTCTATTGATTTTTTTAATGCTGATTTCTTTACAGCTTTTAAAGCAAATTTTAATTCTCTTATGGTATTCTGATCCCTTTACTATGTTTTCTTGACTAATGGGTCTACTTTTTCAACCTTTCTTACTTTCTTTTAGTCTAAACTTATTCTCTCACTTCTCTTTCTGTTTCTTAAGTTTATTGGGAATGCTAAACTTCTACAGATTTTTTCATATTCCTGGGGCTAATCATCCTAGGTGGTCAACTTCTATTCTGAGTCTCTAAGATATCATTCCCTTTCTCTTATCCATCGTGATATTTTTTAAAATATTTATTTTATCAAGGAAGAGCCAGTGTTTGCCAAGAAAGAGATGACGATTGTCTCACTTGAATACCCTATGGGTAGATCATAAACTTTTTTGCAGAATTTCTACCCCAATCCCCAGCCTCTTGTAGGTTTTCCATCTAGTGGAGCTCCTCGGGTTGACAAAGAATCTCCTCTTAGCACCAGGGATTAGATCTATGTCCAATCTGAATACGAAAAATAATTCCCAGGGCCCCCTTTACCTTTAACATAGCTATGATGCTTTAACTACAACAGATATTGGCAAATATACTTCCAAAAATATTATTGCCTCATGTAGTAGGCAGAATAATCCACCACGATCTCTACAGACTAATCCCTAATATATGTGAATATATTAGGTTATATAGCAAAGGACAATTAAAACAACAAATGGAATTTAAGTTGCTAATCATCTAATCTTAAATAGGGAGATTATCCTCTATTACATAAGTGGACCCAATGTTATCACAAGAGTCCTTAAATATGCAAAGAATGAGATAGGAAAATCAGAGTGATGCAATATGAAAAAGACTCAACTGGCCATTGCTGACTCTGAACATGGAAGAAGGCCACAAGCCAAGGAATCCTGGCAATTTCTAGAAGCTTGAAAAGGCAAGGAAAAATTCTCCCCTAGAGACTTCAGAAAAAAAATTCAGCCTGGCTGATACCCTGATTTCATCTCAATGATAACCATTTCAGACTTCTGACTAACAGAACTTTAAAATAATAAATGTGTTGTTTAGAGCTGCAATGTTTGGGGTAATTTATTACAGCATCCATAGAAAACTAATACATGACCATCTCTTTGACAAAGCACTATTTGCATTCTTCACATGAATATAGAAAAAAAAGTCTTCATTAATATGGTCCTTCAAAAAAAGTACTTATGATGTGTAGGAATTTTTGCTTATTTTTGTACTCTCTGCATGTTTCAGAACCAACGGAAAGATGGCAGTCAAAGAATTAAAGGTCTTTCTTCCTTGCAGTCACAGTGTAAGGGAACCATCAGTTGAAATTGTTCATTCTAGTTCCACCAAACTTCTAGCTAGTAGAATCCTCTACAGGAATCTAGAATAGGTTGACCTTAAAGACTAGTTTTTGGTAGTATTCTTATAGTCAACATATTATAGGTTCTTGTAAATACTTATGTGTGTGTTCTTGAATGTTTTATAGGAAATTTGGAGCAGTTATATGAGAGGCTACTGCCCAGACATCAATTTAATTTCATATATCTCGGGTAAGGTGCAAATCCTCCTAACTCATTCCTTTGTGTGTAAATACAAACTTAGTAAGTTATATTTTTATAAAATGGGCATATTTTTCAAACTGTAAGAATTCTTTTTACTTTAAACAGGTCAAATCATGGCCTATTTATTTTAATTTTGTGTACTGCTATTTTTCCTGAGGGAGGAGTAAAAGATTACATTTTGAAATATTTCTATCTGGATTGGAGGCTAGTAGAAGCAAAATTTCCATGTTCTGATTTGCTGAAGTAAGTATTTCTGTATGCACTAATCTCTGGAAATCACTCTATTTACCCAAGATTTAACTCAAGAGGCTAAAGTCATGGGTAAATATTAAGAGAGAATTGACAAAGGCGTATTAAGTTCTGAGAATACTTTCCTAAAAGAAATACATATTATATGTATTATTATAAAGTTAACACAGCATTCCCCTTCTACCCTTCCAGTACTGGAGGTCACATGGCAGCCAACACTCTTCGCTTGACCTTGCCCTGCAAACTTTCTGCATAGCTGATAAAGAGCCAAAGCACAACACAGCTTAATGAATAGCATAACTCATTCATCCATAAGTACTAGATCTTAGGCCATCATGCTTCTCACTGCGCTCTTACTATAAGAATCATCTTATGATTGCACACTAGCTATAGCTGTTCTGGATGCACAGTTCTTTAGCTAGACCAGCACTGAATGAAGAGAATGGTCATCTACTATTAGTCTGCAATAGGGTCAAACATTTCTAGTATTGAAATCATCAAACAAGATAAAGACTTTACATCTCCAGGAGGATTAAGTGAAAATATAGATAGATTGACCTAGGAGGGGAGCCATTGTCAGATAAGTATAATTACTTGATGGCACTACTTAGCAGAGCTGCAAAGAGTACTGAGGAATTTGAGCAGGCTAATTTGGGAAGGAACAGAAGGGAAATCTGAGGACCATAAGGACATGGGTAGGAAATATTAAGAAACTTAATTTTCTCTGGGACTTGTCCTAATAAAGCTAATGGGTATGCTTCTGAGAATATAAAAATTATCTTGTCAGTGTTAGCCAATGTAAACACAACATGAAAAACAATGAAAAGCATCATAACTCTTTAAAAACAGACAAATGTTTTCATTTCTATAAAAACCTATGAAACAAGTAGTTAAGAGCATGGGCTCTGAAGTCAAACTGGGAAGTTCAAATCTTGGCCTTGCCTCTCGAAGGAGCGCCACACAATTTCTTTTTCCTCAATTCTTGCATCTGCTAACTTGGGATAATACTGTTACCTCACTGGTTGCTTTTGAAGCATCATCTATGATAATACATGTAAAGTTCCTAGCACAGGACCTAACCACCAGCAAGAGTTGAGCATAACTACTGCTGCTCTACTGCTGCTCTGCTGCTGCTGCTGCTGCTGCTGCTGCTCTGCTGCTGCTGCTGCTGCTGCTGCTGCTGCTGCTGCTGCTGGTGTTACTGCTGCTAAGGAGAGACTGCAAAGCATTCTGGATAAGAACAGGGACTCTGGAACAAAACTTTCCAGGCTCTGCCATTTAATAGCTGTGTGATCTTGAGGAACTTATTTAACTTCTGTGTGCCTCGCTTTCCTCATCTATAAAATATTATTATCTATAATAATATTATTATCTATAATAATAACCATATCAAGACTGTTTTGAAGATTAAATGAGTTAATATTTGTAAAATATTTAGAAGAGTATCTGGAATATAATGTGCTTAATAAATAAATAAATTATTCAGCTCTATTCAGTTTTAAAACTGTGACCACGGAAAGCCTTGGGCTTTGCAGTGGTACTCTGGGGCGTCCATGTGTTAGAGTGAAGATAAGGAAGGTATGGCCCAGCCCCACTCTCTAGCCAAACAGAGTAATTCCACTTGGGGCAAGATTTTGAGATTTGGGGCAAAATTTTCTTTAAAGGTCCTGCTGTTTCAAAAGAAGGAAAAAACGTGAAGAAGAAATGGAGAAAGGGAGGGAAGGAAAAAAGAAAACAAATCATGGTTCTATAACAATATGCCCTTACACAAAATCTCTATATCAGTCCAGTTTTTACAGAACATTGAATGTTTTTTTTTGTATACAGTATCTAGAGGATTTAACCAGATCACTTTTAAGGTTCCTTTTAGATAGAAAAATTTCTGCTTGTCTCTTAAAAAGTGAATTTCAGCAAATTCAAATTTTTAAGACACAACTCCCCAAACTTCTTTAGGGTAAATGAAAATCTCAATAATTCTAATTCAACATGCAATCCATGAATATTCACCACAATTAAATGAATAATAAATCATCCCTGAGTTCAAGTGCTTGCCATGCAAAATTGCCTATTTCCTAGAACATTCAGAAATCCATTTGAAATTGCTGTTTATTATTTTTGCTCTTGTGATGGTTGTTCTTCAAAGCAACTTAGAAAATGTGCCATCTTCAGCATTAAGGAAATAAAGGAGAAATGAGAAAACAAAATATGGTGCCATTAACACAACGAAAGAGGGAGTCCAAGGATCAGAAGGCTGGGCTCTGAAAGACATTTTTTAAATGTCACCAGATAAAATGTATGATATAAAAGGAAATGTTCATTCTGAGTATTGTTATCTACATGAATAATAAATCAAAAGGCTCTTTATCCATTTGTGGCTAAACATTATGACCTGAGACAGGTTGGCGATGTGATTTACTCCACTGATATCGGTGAAACAGAAACCCAGTGAAAATGTCACTGGATTGGCCCCCACCTTCTGGAAAATCAATGTGGCTTGGGAGAACAAACATTTTGAGGGGAGAGTATTAAAAAGTACAAATATTTATAGCACTGTTCAATCAGTGAACTCACTAAGATTTCTTTTAAACATTTTAAATGACTACTCTTCAGTCTTTGCTACGTAAAAAGCCCAAGTACACTCAAGCTTAATAGGGTTATCTATTTCATCATTTGATGAAGAGACCAGTAATATTTGCCTCCAAATTGTTGAATTATTAATATTTTAACTTTATAGATATATACAGTGTGATTCCATTCATATGAAATTTAAAATACATAAAACTTATAGTGATTATAAGTCTGTCAGTGATGATAAAATTAGAAAGAAATGATTATTGCAAAGGACAAGGCAGTGACTACATCTAATGTGGTTACAGAATTAAGATCAGGAAGATTTTCAGGGGACTGTTAGACACTAGTAATACTATATGTCTTGACCTGGATAAATCTTGACACAAGTGTTCATTTATAACTATGCATTAGACTGTATATATGTGTCTTATACACTTTTCCTATTTTATATTTCACAATTTTATTTAAATAGAATATTCTATTCTGAGGCGACTCTCCAGTTTATTACATGGGTCATACTTACACTAAAAAAGTATCCATTGTTTATCTGACATTTAAATTTAACTGGACATCCTGAATTTTATCTGGCAATCTTACTTACCCCAGTCAGAATAGTGCAGTTAGATTACAAAAACTTAAAAAAGAAAAAAAAAAAAAGACAAGAAAAATATAACCACAGTTACGATACATTCTTAGATGTCGGCATTTTACATTCAAATAAAATGATAATTTTGTAATTTGTGGTTTGTGACCCTCCTCTGGGGTTTTGTGCCCAGAAGCTATCAAAAGTAGGCTACGTAGATGCAGATTATCATTTGCTTATAGGAAGGCCTAAAGAAGCTGGCCTTTATACATACAGCCATGCCTAAGAAAGGAGAGCTTCAGGTCAAAAGAATCTGGAAAAAATTTTTAATTTGCTCTCTTTTTTTAAGCAGTGATTTGCCTTTATTGTGTATATTTGTTTTGCACAGGAAAGGAAAAGACAATTAAATAGGTAAAAATGAATATTGTACTGCTCCCTTATACAGGAAGAATTACAAGTCTGTCTAACAATACTAACCACTCTGAAAGATAATTATGGATCAATGCTTTAAAAAATATCCTGAATTGCCTGCAGAAATGGCAAGGAGAATTCAATTAAATTATTTGTAAAAGCCAGAGTCTTTTTTTCCTATCCATCTGCTGCTTGAAATGGGATGACCTTTCAAATAGTGCTTGCCGTTCTCAAAGCAAACTCTAAATAAAGAAGTGGAGTGTGGCTTTTTTTCCCCTCTCTGCACCAGGTTCAGCATAGATAGAGCACTTGCGCTGACATTCTGCACCACTCAAAAAATGCAGATGTGGCTTCTGGAACATAAAAGAGGCATTTTAGGAATATCAATCAGGCTCGGTCCCATGCCTTCACTCATGACATTTGCCTTTGATCAGAAAGGTGTGCTACTTGAGAGATAAGTGTTTGGGTACAAGCTACATGAAGAAATTTACTCTTAGGAGAAAAGTGCAAACCCCACTCCCAACAAATGAGAGAAAGTAAATGTGTGTGTGAAGAATCCCATGTTAAGCTGCCTATATCAGGAGAGCTAATTCAAAAAGGTCAGATATTTAAGTAACAATAGTCACAAAACAGACCTTCCAAAGGCCTCTAAATATGCCTTACATCTAACAGCCTGGACTATTAGACTTAATAGCAATAAGTAGTATTTCTTCACTAAGTCTATATACCTTTTTCCGTGTTTACTGTTCCCTTTTACCCTCTTAATTTTTAAAACATCTCCGTTTCGGTCTTTTATGTCTTTTTTTTTTTTTTTTTTTAATCTAGGGGTTTTTAAAAGACTGGATATATTTCTCTTGATAAAAAGACAACAAGCACATTTCAAAATGTTCAAAATGTACAAAAAATTATAAAAGATAATCTATTATATCACTCAGAGAAAACTACCGCTGTCAGGCATGTGTACTTCTATTAATTTTAATGCCTAAATATACCACAAAATTGGATCATACTATGTAATAACTGGAATCTAATACATTGGTCTTTGTGTCATGCATATCTTAGTATGCAATAAATGAAAAATCTACATCATCATACATAAATTCTCAGTATAACTTTGTAATTTGGTACATGCATCTCTGTGTGTATATTATTGCAATATAACTTATAAGTGGATGTATTTAAATACTCAACTACCTAGGAATATAGAGATTTACATATTTTTTTCTTTATTATAAACAAAGCTGTAATGAACATCTATACATGCATCTTTGCATATAAAATAAGCAAACACTTCTCCCCAGCCCTACACCTAATCCCATTTTCCCATGGTAACCAACAAAATACTGACACAAAAAAGAAACAATTAAGTGTTTATCCTTCTACAACTTTCTCTAGCTGCATATGAATATATGTAGATTGTATATAGAGCCATTCCGTTCATTATGGACTGGATGGACATCACATATAGATTCAGCTAATTATTTTTATTCATTGCATAATATCCCACAGTATACTTATAAATATATTCAACAATTCCCTTATTAAGGAGCTGTTTTTTGGTTAATTTTTTTGCCTAGCTTTGTTTTGGTTTTCCCACTACAAACAATGCAGCAGACAATCTTGAAAATATATTTTTATATGACTAAAGATTAGAGATTCCCAATAGCAGAGGTGCAGTGTTAAAAAGTAGGTACACCATTAATTTTGTTAGATATTTCTTAGACTTATCAAAGTATGAAAACTTTCTAGTTCTTCATTATAATTTGAATTTTTATTTCCATGACTACTAGTGAAGTTGAGCAGATGTTCATATATCTATTAGTTATTTAAATATTCCTTTTTGTGAATTTCTAATTAATGTATTTAGCCTTTTTTCAAATATTATGTATAACTTTATCTCATCAGTGTATAGGAATTCCTAGTTTTAATATTTGTACTGCTTAATGTTGTACATTTATATCTTTAATTCATCCTAACTTTTTTATCTTATGGTGAGAAATAAGAGTTTAATATTTATAACTTACAAATAAAAAAACAGCTTTTATAACATCATTTTTATATAAACATACATTTTCCTACTGAACTGAAAAGCCACTTTTATTAAATGTTTAGCTCATTCTTACTTATTTAGATCTTTTTCTGACTCTTTTCACTATTATCTTGATCAATTTTTCTCATGGCCAATAACACACTGTTTAAATAACAGCAACTTTATATTAAGTTTTACTGTCTAGAAGGAAGAGGAAAAATAATACCTATTGCCATGCTGACTGGAATTCCATTAACATATATATTAAGAAAGGATGACATTTTATAATATTAGGATATATTAGGAAATGGTATGACTATTTCTTATTAAATTTATTACTAAGGATTTTATGGTTTTTGTTTACATAGATGAATTTTTTTTCCATTTCTATGTAACTGGTTATCAAAGGTATAAAGAAACTTTGATTTTATATATTTACCTATGACCATCCAGCTTACATGTTTATTAGTAATAGTCTCTAACAGAGTCTTAACTTTTCTAGGAACATAATTTCACATGAAAATGAAAATAACTGTTTGATTTTTCCACTATTTACACTGCTGAATTTTATCACTTAATTATATCATATAGAACCCACATCACAGTGGCCAAATAACAATGTGGACAGCAAATATCCCTTTATATTTTTCCTGGTCTTAATAGGAATGGCTTTTATATTTTACTGTTTAATGTAATTTAATGTAATATAATGGAGGGTAGGTTTTTGTAAATATTCTTCATTATATTTAATTAAGTTTCTTCTGTGTCCATTTTATGTAAAGTATTATAAAAATTATCAATAAATCTTATAAAATTCTTTTTTGGCATGTGTACTGGGCTGAATAGGGTGACCCCAAAATTTATGGCCACCTGGAATCAGGTCACTTTATTTAAAATGGGGTGTTTGTAGATGTAATTAATTAAGATGAAGTCATACTGGATCATGATGGCTCTAAGCACTGGTATCCTCATAAAAAGAGAAAATACAGACACAGACACCAAGGGAGAACTCTATGCGATGACAAAGACAGAGGTTGGAGTGATGTCTTTACATATCAAGAAATGCCGGGGACTGCCAGTACTACCTGAAGCTAGGAAGAGATAGGGAAGGATCATCCCTTAAGACCTTCAGACAAAGCATGGTCCTGATTTTGGACCCCTAGCTTCCAGAACTATGAGAGAATAAATTTCTGTTGGTAAGCCATCCAGTTTGGTTAATTTGTTACAGCAGCCCTAGGAAATTGATACAGCATTTATTGATAAAATCTTATCATTTTTCTTTGAATTTGCCGATATGATAAATGGTATGGATAAACTTCCAATTCTGAAATGGTTTATAATTTGGGGGGAAAAAACCTATTTCAAACATTTTAATTATAGTTTCATAAACAGATAGACTTAAGTTGTTTTTTAAATGATATGCTTTTATATACCAAAAAATTGAAATTGGTATAACATATCTTTTTAGAGCTATTTATATCAGGCTTTTAATATAAGATTATTCTAGATTTGTATAATTACTTCAGGCCCCTTCTCTCTTTCTCTATAGTCTTAAATTGTTTGAAAGCCATAGGGAATATATGGTTTTGATGCCTAGATTTAATTTAGCTGTAAAACCATCTGGGCCCAGTGCCTTTTTTAGTGGTACATCTTAAACAATCTTCCACTTCCTTCTACAATTATTGATATTATTTCTTTTTTACTTTTCTTACATGATTATTGATAATGTATACATTCCTAAATAATCGCTATTTCTTCTAGATTTTCAAATGAATAATTATAAAAATTTTTAAAAAATCTAATTGTACCAAATTTGATTGGTAGAGTAGACCAAGAATCTACGGAAGTATAATCCCCTTTCCTTCTATACTACTGTGCATGAATTGAATCAAAAGAGGACAATCCTCAGAGAAACAAAAGAACCATTCTACAGTTAAGGGTACAGAAGTAGTTCTTGTCCCTGGTTAGAACCTCTAAACAAACCACAGAAAATGTTTTCATCAGAATCATCAGGACCGTGTCACAGTAAAACCTAGATAACTGGCCATCAAGTCACTGCACATTCTACTGGAGTCAGCAAAACTATGCAGAAAAATTCTTGACATTTCCATTGAACTACAATAAAGCTCCCATTTTTTGAAACGTTTGAAAATATTAAAAAGGGAATTATTCTTCCCTCACACCTGCACACATTTTAAATATCTTCAACTTCTCTAAGAAACTATTTTCTCTACAACTCTCCCAGACTTAATATTCGTATCCTTTTATTCATAGCAGATGGAGGAAATTAGAGTAACATATTTGCTCTAAAATCATTAGTGTTTCATCAGCACTTCCAATCTAAATGGCATTTCAATGGGATTATTGTTACGCAGATCAAGAGTTTGCTCTAGGCACAGAAAGACATAAAAAACTTTGAAACTTTTTTTGCAATTAGCTTTTGCATTTTTATTTTTTTTAAAAAAATCATTTTAGTTGGATTTTAAATACAAATCAAATTGGAGAACAGAGTGATCTAATTTAATACATGGGTCATACTTTCTTCCCTTGCCATTGCTCTCATAAATCATTATAGCTGCTTCTTAAAAACATGTTCTCAAAACTGACCATCTACTGTTGGGTTGTCTGGAAGGCTGGGAATATATTCTCAATGTTCAGTAATCATCATCTTGCCCTTTAGCCTCTTGAAATGCCTAAAAGTAAACTACATATTTAAGTGGTGAACTTCAGATTGCTGCCTCTTGGTCCAAGAGCTAAACAATCCCTAGCTCAAGAATAAACCAATCCATGAGTGTTTCTTTACTATATTATGTACACTGCAGAATTTTTTTTTAAGTTTAAAATATTACACACCTGGAAAAATACAATCTTGTGTAAACATAAGATCAGTCACAGAGAATGATATTGGACAGCAATAGTTATACTTTATATTTCTATAGTGCATTACAATTTTCAAACTACTTTCTTGACACTTCTTTATTTTATCCACATTAAAAAAAAACTATAAAGAATGCAGAATAAAAGAGGAAAGAGACATAAACATAGAACTCTAGAGATGAAAATTACATTAAAGATCATCAATAACCTTTTATATATAAAAATACAGAGATCAACGGAAAATGAGGACTCTGCCTTCTTGCACAGGGTGGCTGCAAGGCTAATAAAATGAAGGTTGTTCACCACGGGAGTTACAAAAATGAATCACAAGAATACGACAAGAAAAAGAAACATAATGGACTAAAGGACACTAATTTTAATTTAATGTGTTTTTTAAAGCAATTCCATTGAATTAAAGTTTGAAATTCAATGTTGGTCTCCAAGGACCACTTGGCTATGGTGGTGTTATGCCATTACTAGATACCTTAGAAAGAAATAGAATTTTAAAATTCATAGTTTCCAGAAATATGTGCAAAGCATTAAAGAACATATTCATGCAGTTGTAAATGGTATACACACATACGTGAAAATTTTAAATTCACTATATAACTATTGAAAGAAACCTCAACATTCTTTAGTTCGATTAAAATCTACCCATGCATTTCACCCTTGACCTATCCTCTACTTTCCCACCCCCGCAAGTACTAATTGATTATCCTAATATTGTGACCTCTCTATTATACAATTTGAAAATAATCTTTCCTTTTAATAAGAATGTATTAGAAGTATAAGTTTTTCTGTTATAGTATTCTTAAAAATATATCTCAATAATACATAGGCCACTGTCCTATTATCTTTTATTCAATAGGCTATAGCCATTTTCTATGACTCAGTCTATAGAAATTTTTAAAGTTAATTTTAAAAAACTGCATCTTGGATATCATAATTCTAATAAGAGACTGCACTATAGAAAAGTACAAAAGGAAAAACATTAAAAATGAATCATTAAAACAAAGGAATTCATAATGGTGGTGAAAGATTTTATCAGGGTTCAAGGACAAATCTCTGTATGAGAATAAATAATTTATTGTCAGAATGCACAATAATAACCTCTATGTTTTAAAACTGCTTTTCATTACCTTTTAAAAAGTATGGGAAGACAGAATGTAAAACACAATGTCTGATGCACCATGGAAAGTTTTATAATTCTCCTGAAAAAAAAAAAGAACAAATATCTCTATTTCCATTTGGGATGTGTACAGTATATTCTTGCATCCCATTTGCTCTGATTCATTTACATTTTGCTGAATTCCATTTTTGTCCATTTTCATCACTCAAAAGATTAAAAAAAAAAATCAACAACAAAAAGCCCTCAAAAGATGATTTCAGATGAAATCGCAAAGGAAGTAAGTACATGAATTAGTAAAGAAACATTCAAGTTTATACAAATGTGGCAGTTACATCTTTTCTCAACTCGTCCGAGAATTAATTGCACTGCTGAAATTAGACACCCAGCCTGTTCCATACAGACAGGAGCCCGAGACAGAAGCAAACTTTCAGATAACAACACTGCCTTCTGATCCTTTTCACATGGATACATTTTTGACATTTCCTTCAATATTCTACCCAGTTGTCATGTTACTATGACAAAAAATTTCTGTAGGCATGACTGGCACATCTGTGCAAGTGGCAGGGAATGGAAACAGGCAACAAGTCCCGTTAGTGATTCCAAAAGGCCCACAGGCATTCTGCAAATCTTTTGCATGCATGATATAAGGATATAAAAACTGGAAACTATAATGACAATTTTAATCACTTGACAGATAATTCTATGATCTACTATAACTTTATAATGGCAAAGCCTCTGACACACAGAAGATTGACAGGCATATATGCTTTCTCTGCCTCTAAGTCTCCTTAAATGTTTATATGAGTATTTTACACACAGGTGGAGATGGCCTTAACATGGTATTTATTTAATCTATCCTATTATAATTATAAATGGCTAAATTTGACTACAGTAGAATTTTCTTGATTATTTTTAATTTGACTCAAATTACCTCTCTGGTCTCTAGAACTTTCTCCCAGGCCCTGGGAGATATCAGATGTCAGTAATCAGAGTTACCCCATCTGTAGTCAGGATAGCACTAAGTTCTGCCTACAAGATAGCAATTAGTCAAATCTTGTCTGGAAATGCCAATTACTGCTCTTTGTTTTCCATGTTGATTATCTCCTTAATATAAAAATGACATATAATTTTTACCTGATCAAATTGGAAAAAATTATTTAAAGTAACACTCATTGTTGGCAAGAGTGCAGAGAAAGAAACATGCCCAAATATGCTGGTGAGAAGGTAAATTGAAACAACCTTTCTAGAAAACAATCTGACAACATACCATGATTTTTTTTATCCTACTCTAGTCACTGATACTAGTTTGGGGACATTGTTCCACGTTTTTAAATAGTGTTAAAACCAGACTTTTTAATGTCTGTATAGCATTTTGTTATGTAAATATAATATTGTTTTTCATTATTTCCATATGTGTCAGCATTTTAGTTGTTTTCAATTTGAGTTATTATAAGTAACGTTACAGAGAACATCTCTATAAATACATTTTAAAATTGCATTGTTTATTCCTTAGGATAGATTTATAGAAGTGGAAATACAGCTGCTAGCAAGGTTTACTTTCAAGAATAATTTTGTCCTAGCAACAAAAGAATTGCAATTGACAAACCAATTCCTAGACTAGAATTCCAGTGGATCATCATTTACTAGGAGAAATATATGTGGTGATAAAACTGACCCTGATTATTTATATAGTCTTGATAATGGGTAATTCCTCTGAGGAAACCAAATCAGATAGTATGTATGACTGAGTAACCATTAACTCAAAAAGAACAAATCAAGTCCTACCAAAAGGACATTCATTTCAAGCAAAGGCACAACCTTTTAATTAATTAACAGCTAAGTTAATTGCCTTCTGTCCTAGAGCAAAGATCCTCTTCTCAAGTCCATTAATCTGTAAGACCCATGAAGACATTTTTACCATCATAGGTTTACATTTGTTTGCCTGTCTTTTGAAGCCCAACAAACAACCAAGTTTATATAACTGAAAATCCAGAACATAGTGCAACATTTTGTAGTTGCCAAACCTCACCTCCCTGGTGGCATGGGTAGAGAAGTTACTGTCTGGAGGCTGTTCTAAAGGAAAACATGACCAACCCTTAAACTCCAGATTTTAGAAGCCAATGAATAATAACATACCACTTTTTAACCCAACGTTTGGAAAAATACTTAAAATGGTAACACTTATTATGGCAAGGGAACAATATTTCCCAAAGCTTATTCCATGGAAAGATATTATCACCATCAAATGAGTTTAGAAAGAGTGAGAGCAGAACAAAGTTCAAGTTGAACTGTTAATGTGCTGTTGCAAACTGTGAATCTCCAAAAGAGGCTGTAGCTAGCAGCATTTCTAAACTTATTCAACTACCAAATTCTTTTTGCTTTATGTCACCTTTTGCTTTGGCCTGTTGGGTTTCTGTAGAGTATCTCAAGGGAGAGCATTCTGCGGAATATCTTTAGTAAGTGTTTAGGCCAACAGTTCTCAAACATTTTGGCCTCAAAACACATTCACGCTCTTAAAAATTGTTAAAGGCCCCCAACTGCTTTTGCTTATGTAGGTTACATCTATGGGTATTTTCCACTTTAGAAATTAAAACAAAATTTTCAAAACACTGTTAATTCATTTTAAAATAACAATAATAAACCCATTACATGTTAACATACATATTTTTTTAAAGAACGAGTGATAAGAGTGGCATTGTCTTAGAGTTTTGAAAATCTTTTTAATGTTTCGCTTAATAGAAGACCAGTGGATTCTCATATCTGCATTGTGTCGTGATACATTTTTTTTGGTTGAAGTATGCCAAAAAAAAATCCAGGAGGAGTATTTTAATAGCTTTCACATAAGTGTAAATATTTTTCTTGGACACTGCATCAAAACTTGATAAATGGTAGTTTCTTTAAGAGTCAATTGCAGTTTAGAATCTGAAACTGCATCAATAAACTTTTAGTGCTCTGTTAAGTAAAAATCCACGGTCTATGTCGCATTGTGAATGGATACTTTCCCTATGCAAAATTTTGTAAAAGCATGCATTGTTCTAGCAGCAAATACTGGCGCACTGAATTATGCATATCTCCCAAATGTTGACACATTTCATTATATAATATTTTTAAAAATCACATTCTTTAATATCACCATCAATCTCATCAGAAAAGTCCTTAGGTACTGGGAAGCTGTCAAGCTCATGGTGGCAGATACAACTTTTCCGAAATTCTAATTTTTGCTTGAAAGCTTGAATTTTGTCATTGGCAACAAATACTGTCCAATGGTTTACTTAAAGTGACAGGCTCAGTTTATGCATGTTTGGGAAAATGTCTGTCAAATATGGAAGACTAAATAACCATATTTCATCTGTCGATCATTCTTGCAAGTAAAAAAATGGTGTTCCATGTAAAAGCGACTAGTTCAGCTCACAAGTGAAAGTTGTACAAGTGCTTTTCTCAAATAACTATACTACTTCGGTATAAGTTCTTTACACTTGCTTCCTATAAAACAGATATGTACTTGAGAGGCAAAGCTTAATTAAATTGATAATTTTTACTGTTTCACCAAGGATATTTTTAAATGAAACTGGTTTTCTTTTTTTAACCATAAGTCATGGTGGTAAAGAATAAAAGAACAATAGTACAGTTTGGTGCCACAGCCTTGATTCATTCTACAGTGCTTGATTCATGCTACTATTTTACCCGCCATTGCTTTTACACCATCAGTGCAAATGTGAACACAGTAAAAAAGCCAAGTAACAATTTAGTATTATAATGATACAGTTTTGACCTTGCTGACGCCCTGATATGGTCTCAGAGATCTTCAGGGGTTCATGAGCCACACTTTGAGAATTGCTGTTCTAGGCTCAAAACCTGGGTCTGACAAAAAACAATTTGTTGGAGACAAAGAAAAAGTTCTTATTATCACTTTATAGCTCATCCCCTGGGCATGTTAATTCATGAGTGTTGGGTGGCAGATCCACACTTTCCTGCAATGTTCACTACTTGTCCTTAGTATCGAAAGCCACTTGGTCCCTTTTCAGGATCACACTCATGTGTGCAGCAGCATTGCGTCTTCCATGGAGTCAAGGCCAAAGAGAACCTACTCAACCAACTCACAGGCAAAAACCCTATGCTTCTTTTGGCTCCAGATCCAGCAGCAGCGTGAGGAATGCTGTGACTTATCTACAGCAAAGACGTGCGGAAGATATTTGGAAAGTGTGGTCTGTCTACAGCTTGAAAGTGGACAAGCCTGCATAGCCACATGGGATCTCTCTGGTAAGGAAGGCATGGCCAACCTAAATTAATCTGTCTGGATCTTTATCTGAATGGGTAGCTTATGGTCTCATTTAGTAGACCATCCATAGAATCTACCTATTTCAAATCACATTTCTAGAGCAATGAGTCTCAAAATATGAATCTTAAATCACTTGCATCAGAATGATGTAAAGTGCTTATTAAAACACACATTCCTGAAATCCTGCCTATTAAAGCAGAATATCTGAGGGTGAGGCAGGGCCACGCAAACACCAGTGTAGGTTGTGCACTTCACAGCTTGCACAAAGGTATACAGTAGTTGAAGGAAAGTTATAGCTTGATATTTGCATTTTTAACAAATTATGTGAATCTTTCATATACCAGAACTTAAGAGAGTATTCTAGAGAAGTTGTTCTCAAACTTTACTGTGCCTCAGAACTATCTGCCTTGGGGTTGAAAATATAGATTTCTATGTACCATGCTAGACCTGCCTAATCAGAATCTCTTGGGTAGAAGCCTGGGCATCTGTACTTTCAAGGAGCTTAATAGCCAATTCTGCTGCCTTTCAAAATATGAAGCCATTTTTCTAGATTAAGAATGCTACAGCTGTCTACAAGAAACCAGTTTTAGGAAAATTGAAGAAAACAGACACACTAACTGCTCAGGAAACAATGGTCTCATTTAGACAGTCTATTTGATAACTATAAATTCATATTTTAAAACACAATAAATTTTATTTTAATCCAACTTTCTATGCTCCTCTGTTACTTCATTTGTTTTCATTCTTAGTATGGTATTGGATCTCAATCCTGTTTGTTATTCCACCAACATCTTGAAATTTATTTAGCTAGAATTTTCTGGTTTCATATAAATGCAAACTGTACGTAGTCTGATTAAAAAAAAAAAAAAAAAGATTCTTAGACCTTTCAGGTAAAAAAACAAACTTAGTTCCTTTCAAACTACAAAATTAACTCAGATTTTTAAAAACCATTCAAGTTTCATGTTAAGTACTTAACAAAAAGAATTTTAAAAGACTCAATGTAAATGTCATATCTGGCAATGATCCTATTCCTAGGATCTTTTACATGAAACAGAGTGGGAAGGAAGATTCTATGGCTGCCAAAATATAATTAAACATGTGGAAACAAAGAAAAGAAACAAATGCAAAACTCGAACCTTCCAGAAAACAGTGAAACATGCAGATAAGTTAGTGATTTTCTTTCCCAGCTAACCACTGAAATAGAGACTTGCAGTTTTAACAGTGGTAAGGGCATCTAGCTAAAGTAAAAGCAAAGTAAAAACTGGTTATTCTGTTGATCTAGATGGCAAAATGCCAAATCTGCCAGTCACTCAAGAAAGAGAGGCCCAGGCAACTGATATTTACGCATTCGAAGACTAGTTATCTGTGAATACAAACATTTCATAAACTCCACCAGATAGAACAACTGTTTAATGGAATGTCAAGAGTTGGGAGGGAACAAAGAGTTGGGGATAATTCTGAGGTCAGATTAGTTTGGAAAACCACTAGCTATACAGAGTTAAAAAAATTATTTTACTGTGTGACTTCTCAGAGCCCTTCTGTGCTGATATTCATTATACCTTTTCAAGAAGGAGATAAAGCATGAAGCATTTTCCAAACATTTGACACTTTTTTTTTTTTTCATTTAGTTTCTTATTAGGCTAGCAGTCCCTGGGACATAGTCAGGAAACACTGATACCGATAGATGAAGCAGTTAAGGCAAATGTTCAGGTAAGCACCTGAACTGTGATAGAAGAATCTAGATACTACAAAAATGACGAAGGCATGCCCTAGCAGTCAGCTCCACTACATCAAGTCCCTTAGCCTCTCTCCAACGGCTTCTTCAACTCTGAAAGATGATGCTTATTAGTAAAGTGCCTTGGGATGATTGGGCAGGAAACACTAAATAAGAGCCAATTATTGCCCTCATTACAGAGTAGATGATTCTAATAAACCATCCCTACTACTTACAAAGTGCAGAGCCCTGTATTTTTTTTTTTTTTTTTTTTGCTTTTTTTAACCTTACTTCATTTTGACCTAACAAATCGTTACTAAAAAGAACAAACAAAATGCTCATAGGAAATACATCCAGAAACTGTACTTTAAGCTTTCTTATTAGACCCTTCTCTGCTTACACATTTTCAATGGTTGCCAATTACCTACAGATAAAATCCAAATTTCTTAGCCTGGTATACAACCTTCCCACGTTGTCTCCAACAGACTTTTTATACCAATGCTCCATCTTTCAGGAGCCATAGAGTTTATGATTAAGGTCATAGGATTTAGAGGTGGACGAACATGGTTAAAAGGTCAGGCTCAACTTCACCACATCCTGAATAAGGTATTTCACTTCTCTAAGCTCTTAATTTTCTGTGGGCCGGCAGCATCGGCCTCATTTGAAGTTTATTAAGCAGAATCGCAGACCCCATTTGAAACCTCTTGAATCAATCTGCATTTTAACAACATCCTCAGGTGATTCCTACACACATTAAAATTTGAGAAGCACTACTCTCCTGCTCAACAGCTCATCTGAAACTGGCAGGTAATAATAGTAAACAATAGTAAAATTGGACATGGTAGTCGTTTTCCTCTCTTGCCCCTTTGAATCCATCTCCAAAACCTAAGGATTTTGCCATCTAAATATCATTCACATATGCCCATCTCTCTCTTCGCCTTCATTATCTTAATCCAAGTCATTCTCATTTCTGTCCAGATGGACTTCAGTGGCCACCCAACTTATTACAATGCATCAACTCTTGCTTTCCTTATCTGTTTTTTTTTTTAACCAGCGAGATATTCTAGGATTTCCAAATGAGATCAGAGCTTCCTTCTGGTTTCAAAATAAAGGCCAACACCCTTTACCAGATGGACAACCTCTGCCAGAGAGGCCATGTCCACCTTTATGTCTTATCTTTTGACATGCTCCCCTAGCTTCCTCTGCCCCAGAAGCACTGCTTTTCTTTCAGTTCCTTGAATTAGTCATCCTCCTTCCCGACACAGTTAAGTTTGCGAAAGCCACTTCTCTCTCCTCTTTGCCTGGTTAACTCCTCCTCAGTCTTTAAATGTCAAACCAAATATCATTGACCCTAAAAATATTCTCTAATCCTCCTCCCCAACAACCCACACACTGCCCGGTCCATTGCCTACGCCCCATAAATATTTCTTGAATAAATGAATTATGAATTAATGATTGTTCAATCATTTAGTTATTGTAACAATCAAATGGATTAATACCTATAAAGCACTTCGCACAGTGCCTGGTAGAGAGGAAGGGCACAGTGCTGTACTAGTTGCTATGTATTTTGAATATTCGCCCTGCTAAAAACTAGACACCAAGCAGTGCTCAATGTAGCTAATAATTAGAATCACCCAGGAAACTTTTAAACCTCTCAATACCAGGCTTTGCTCCAGACCAATTAAATCAGAATCTCTGGGGGAGGAACCCAGGCACCTGAGGGTTTTTCTTAATTCCACAGGGGATTTTAATGTGCAGCCCAGGTATAGAATGACTGCTTTACCCTTTTTCTCTCCATTCCTCCCAGCTTTCCAGAGGAACACATGCTGTGTGACAAGAAGAGTCCTCATTATTTATGGCATAAGTCCATGGCCTTGCTTCTCCCTTAGAAAGAGACAACAATAAGAATCCATGTAGCAAAAGTCCAGCAATTCATTTCCCTTGGGCTCCCTGACAGCAGCCAGATGGTGGAAACTCTCCATGTATCACGGAAGCCAAACTGAACCCTTTCTGGGGAAATCCATGTTACCTGAACTACTGCTGGGAGGAGGTGCAGTAACACGTGAAGACGATTCTGGTCCTTAGGGTTAAGTGTTGATTTAACAAAACTCATCAGGATGCCATTATAAACCTGTCATAATTGTTTCGTAGAAGCAAGTGCTTTATGGGAGCAATTAATTTCAACTGCTAAAAAAAAAAGGTTAGACCTCCTGAGTAATCAGCCAGGCAACAAGAAATAAGTGAGCTGGGAACTGCTTTAACATACCTTCTGTCTCCTTCTCTGTTCAAGTATTTGGAGCATCAAGAGACCAAACTGTACTTTAAAAGGCCTCCTTTTCCTAATAACCAACCTCATTTGAGGGTAAACATATATTTAAGTACAGACATATTACACTATGTTTCTCACTCATTTTGAACTTTTCAAAATGTGATGTAAGCAGTGAGGAGTATCTAAAGACCCTTTATCTCTTTTAAGGCCTTAACACACACACACACACACACACACACACACACACACACACACGCACACGCACACGCACGCGTGCGCACACACACACATGCACACACACACAGAGAACCAAAATGCCTTACTTTGCCAGACCAAACAAAATACAGGCCTCAAACGATCTGAGCATCATTTAAAATTAAAACCTACGAAGTCAGAACTGATCCTAAGTCAACACAAAGGACACAAAAGAATAATTTTCAAAAGCACAGGATTGCTCTCTGGAAATACTATCCCTCTTCCTGCTTCGCCATGATGGTAAATTGTAACAACAACAAAAAAGCATGATTCATGAATATCAATATTTCTTGCCTTTTTAAATCATACACTGGCATATTCTTCCTCGAACTTTAGCCAAATTAAAATACACAGATAATGATAGTTTTACAATAAGTGGTTCTAAGATGCAGTCTTTTCAAGATCCTCAAAAGAAAGGCACTATAAAAAAAGTATTGTGATTATTATTATTATTATTATTATTATTACTATTACTTCAAGCACCCAGAAAAACTACAACCAATGATTAGCCATAACAATTAAACTAACAATAATGCATCTGGAATAAGCTCCATGGCAATATGTACTTTGCACTTAATAGTTTGAATTAATTCAGTCTGATGGTGTTAGACATACCAGTTTGGAACTGGAGAGCACCAAAATTCGCATTAGCTTCCACTTTGAAAGGTATTATGAAAAAAGAAGGAAGAAAATGAGGCCATAAACTGCAGCATTAAATAGGCAGGGCTTATAGATGATATGGTCAGGACAACTCTTAGCTATTATGAATTCAACAATGAAAACATGAAGGCTGGTAGTTCTATCCTCATACATTCCTTCAGTTAGTGATTGGGCAACCCATCTGAGGCAAAAGATCCGAAGCCCTAATATGAAGGCTATTATATTCTCTCTGCCCATAACATTCTTTTCCAGTAGATGTGGAATAGAGGAAGAATTTATAATTTTCAGCTTACAGACCTCAAGAAATGAAAAAGGGGAGTGTAGGTAGGGTGGGCATAAAAGGTGGGGCGTGTCTATGGCCATGCCACCCTGAACGTGCCTGATCTCGTCTGATCTCAGAAGCTAAGCAGTGTCGGGCCTGGTTAGTACTTGCATAGGAGACCACCTAGGAAGACCAGGTGCTGTAGGCATTAAAAAAAAAAAAAAAAGTGGGGAGTTACTACCTGATTGCCTTACTTATTCCTATAAATTTATAGATAATTTTCTCAGGTTCTGCTGTCTCCTGTGAATATACTCTAAGGCAGAGTTTCTCAACTTTGGCACTGTTGACATTTTGGCCCAGGTAATTCTTTGTTGTGAAGGGCTGTCCTGTGCATTGTAGGGTCTTTAGTAGTGTGTAGGCAACTGAAAATATCTCTAGACATGGCCAAATGTCCTCTTGGGGACAGAATCACCCTGATTGAAACCATTACTCTAAGATTTTAATTCACCTGTTAGTGGGTAATTAGGAAGAAAAATAAGAACACAGACCAACTTCTAGAACTTCTTTATCATTAGAGATGAGCATGCATTGAGCTGCCAGCTATGTGCAAGACAACACTCTCCTCGGGACACACCGATTCCTCCTCCTAATATTTTTGCACAAATAGGCTTGTAATAGATCACACGGAAATTTAGAACTTGGCATCCTTCTATTCATTGTACAGAAAAGAGTTAACATAGCCGACCTGACATAGCCTACACACAGAAAGGCCTGCTTGCCAAGTTCCCTTGGTGGGAACTTGGGCTGGCGAACAGTTCCCTACAGTGATATAAAATTTTCCCTCAATGATAGGAGTGGTTTAAATGTGATTTAATTGTTTGTACAAATAGTATGGTTTATGCCGAATACCAGCTTTCCATCTGGGAGTCTGGAATTTGGGATGTGCTAAGCAGATCAGCCCCTGGCAGAAGCCTTCTGCAGAGTCTCTAATGAGCTTCCTTGGTAAATAATACTTGATGTCTCAGCTCACTGCTGGAAGAATGAAGCACATCTTGTGTGACCCCACTGGAAGAGAACTTTTAGAAGCTTGCACCATGATTTTCTCCATACTTCATACCATGCACCTTTTTCCTATGCTGATTTTACTTTGAATCCTTTCTATAGTAAACCATAATTCTAAGTAAAATGACTTCCTAATCCTGTGAGTTCTTCTGGAAATTGGGGAAACAGGTTAGTTTTGAGGTCTATCAACACAATCATTCATCAACAAATATATTTTGTGTGCCTCTAGTTCTAGAACAGGGTTTCTAGCAGAAAATTAAAGTAAACCTCAGTCCTCACAGAACTGAGTAGTGACCAGGAAACATTTATTCTAGCATACTTCAAGTTTCATCCACAGAAAACAAGCCCTACAGCATCTCTCTTTTGTTTATTTTTATAACAGCTTTTTTTCAGATATAATGCACACACCATGCAATTAATCCATCTAAAGTGTATAATTCAGTGACATCGTATAACCATCATCACTAACAATTTTAAAAAATTTCATCACCCCATAAAGAAAGCCACATTTGTTAGTAGTCACTATCCATTTCTCACCTGTGCCCCCCGGACCTCCCCACCCCCCAGCCCTAGGCAACCACTAGGCTCTTTGATGCCTCTATGAATTTGCCTATTCTGGCCATTTCATATAAATGGAATCAGACAATATGTAGCATTTTGTGACTGGCTTCTTTCATTTAGCATAATGTTTCAAGGTTAATCTATCATGTAGCATTTTATTGGTACTTCATTCCTTTTCATTGCTGAATAATACCTCATTGTATGGGTATACCATAATTTATTTATCCATTCATCAGTAGATGGACATTTGGGTCATTTACACTTTGGAGCTGTTATGAATAATGCTGCTGCAAACATTCGTGTACAAGATTTTGTGTACACATGTATTCATTTCCCATGAATAGATATCTAAGAGTGGAATTGTTCGGTCACATTTATGTTAAACTTTTAAAGAAATTTTCAACTGTTTTCCAGAGCAACTGCACCATTTTACTTCCCACGAGCAGTCTATGAGAGTTCCAATTTCTGCTCAGCCTCACTAACCCTTGTTATTATCTGTCCTTTTGATTATTGCCATCCTAGTACATGTGAGGTGGTATCTTTGTGTGATTTTGATTTACATTTCCCTGATGGCTAATGATGCTGAGGATCTTCTCATGGGCTTATTTTCCATTTGTATATCTTATCTGGATAAATGTCTATTCAGATCTTAGCCCCCTTTTAATTGAGCTATTTGTCTTTTTGTTATTGAGATGTAAGAGTTCTTTACATATTTTGGATACGAGTCCCTTATCAAATATATGACTTGCAAAAAATTTCTTACATTATATAAGTTGTCTTTTTATCCTCTTGATGGTATCACGTGAAGCGTGAAAGTTTTAAATTTTTGTTATATCCAACTGATCTACTTTTTATGTTACTATACTTTTGGCATCATATCTAAGAAATCATTGCCTAACCCAAGGTCTTGAAGATTTATTCCTATGTTTTTGTTTAAGAGTTTTATAGTTTTACTTCTTCCATTTAGATCTTTGATTCATTTTGAATTAATTTTTGTATATGGTGTAAGGTAGTGGACCACCTTCATATTTTGTACGAAGATATTCACATTGTTATGTGTCATCTTGGAATCACTGCCAGAGATAGCTTCCTGTAATTTTTGGCTAAACAAGTTATTAAACAGATACCAGTACATAGAATCTAGGTATATGACTAACTAATCTAGGTATATGACTAATCTAGGTATATCACTTTACATTAGTAATATTTATAATATTCTGCTATTTTTGGAAGCAGCATTACAATTATTAGCTAATTAGTACTACTATTATTAATTGATATGCTACTACTAATGATAACTAGTAACTATTTAGTAATTAGTATGTGTCAGTCACTATGCTTGTATTTAACATGCATTAACTTATAAGCACTTCGCATGCTTGGACTGATTGATATCTTCCCACAAACGTCTTGAAATAGATAGAATTCTATCTTGCAGATGATGACACTGAGAATGAGGCTACCAATCTTGCATTCCTTAGGTCACGGAACTAGCAGGGAAAGGATGATAAATTGAGGAAAGGAGCAGCACCGAAAAGTGAGGCCAAAAATGTCTGATAATGATTTCTAACAAATAGTAGATAAGCATATATGCAAAATACCCAAAAATGAACAAGCCAAAATCTAGCACTAGTCAATGGCAATCCCATATCTGGTCAGGGAGCTGACAACAAAAGTTCTTCTCCTTTTCTAACCCAAGATAGGATTAGAGAAATCTTAACACTCAAGATATCACTCAAGATTGATCTGATGGCTGAAAAGGTTTTGTCAACACTCCAAAAATTGCATTAGTGACTAGGTGATTGATGAAATGAGTCAATTAGAACTGGATTAGAGATCCAGATATGAAGCCAATTACTTCCAATCTGAGAATCAGGAATTCATTAAGCAATAGTATAACAGATAGCATCAATTTTCAAAACTACTCTTTCTCTGTTTGTCTATAGGGCAAAATGCAAGTAAAATAGCTTTGAAAAGACTGAATCTGTATAGCAATTTAATCTTAAAAACATTGTCCCAGATGTCTGAAACTTTTGCTCTCACTAGCTCACTTTGATCCCAGATTTGGACGTCTCGTATGGAGATTCTGGTGAGTTTTCAGTGGGGAAAATGTGGACAAAGAAGTAGGTTGACTTACCAAGTTAA
>NW_006440638.1:18595477-18633850 GCF_000325575.1 Pteropus alecto | reverse complement strand
ATAATAAACACAGTAATAATAACTGACATTTTTTGAGTCTTACATTATATCATGCTCTAGCTAAGCACCTGAAAAATGGCAACTAATTTATTTAATCCAAAGGTTTGAGGTAAGTACTACTATTCATCCCATTTTGTGCAGAAGGAAAAGGAGATGCTAGGTTAACTGACCCACATAAGAAGTGGAGTGAGGCCTTGAACCCTGCGGCCTGTCTATGTCTTATTAATAGTGTCTCTTCAATGTTTCAGAATAGAAGCAACTAGACATATAAGGGTTAAGCATGGCTAGACCAACTCCAAGTTGAGTCTTTTTTACACTAAGCAAACTGTCTCCAATATACTTATAATAACTTTATATATCAAATAACATTTTGAAGTTTATTTCCTTCCGACACAGAAACATCACTGCATCTCCCCTGGGATTTTCAGCAGGCTGTTGCAGAACTGGTCTAGGCTTAGCAAGTATTGCTTTATCATTCTTAAATAAAAACCATTATAGAGAATGCAGAAAACAATTTCCCTTTCAGTTTCCCCACTTCTACACATATTGAGAAAGATGGATCCTTAAGGTGCTGAAGGAAAGCTCACAATATAATAAAAACTCAGCATCAGAAATGTTCCAAGTCCCTCTACTCTCTTCCTGTATTTAGGAAACCACAATTTAATATAGGGCTCAGCCCTCTAGAGAATCCAGTGTATCAAACTGTTAATACATTTTTATATATTTTAACTGAGATAAACAAGAAAGAGATAGAGAAGCCAGGGCAGCTATGGCAAAGACGTAATTACGATAAGACTAATCCAGCTAACAGCAATAGAGGCAGATAGTGACTCTACTGTAATGTTATTATATAGTTTGCATGGTCAGAAAACTATATCAATATAAAATGTGAATGAGGCAGAAGTCTCATTATAGGAAAACTTACTATGTGACTCCAGGAAAACTTACTATGTGACTCCAGGAAATAAAGCTCATCCAGGAGATCAAAGAACATTATCTTATTACTAAAATATTATCCAAATTTATTTTGTAAATTGAAACCTGGATCAAATCATTTGACTAATGAAAATAACAGAAAGGAGCATATTATGCCCATAACCAAAGAGACACGGATGCCTCAATTTCCTTTCCTTTACAGAGCTTAAACCTTGGGGCAAGCATTTAAAATTCTGTAGATAACCTAAAACTTCTCCTACCAGCTCTAAATTCATGGTTGTGCTATTGACCATCTCATACTTCTCAGTCTTGACCACAAAACACCTTGAGATACATATACATTGCTAAAATATACTATTTCTCAAACTTGACTTTATCTTCTACTCCAGTAACCTTGTCAAAAAATGAAGATTACTCTGGTCACTTCATTTTTGGCAAATCCACATTAACTCCTTTCTTCATATGTTCATTAACATTTCTGTTAATAATACTTCTGACCCTAAATTCCCACCTTTTCAGACAGGTCAAACTAAGTCCTTTAGTTTGCCATTGAAGCCTTTCCCTAAAGTCTTTACAGATGAAAAACCATTAAACAATGGTTTCTATTCCAGCTAGATGGAAATTCTCTACCATTCTCTCTATACTCTTCCTGATAAACTGTACCTACTACTTTTTGCTTCTCCCAGGAGGAATGCGAACTCAAATGCCTATTGCACTGGGATGAAATATAAATAAATGAGTAAAACAATCTAGCTATAAACAAAAAAGACAACTTAATTGCATACTCAACACACTATCTCCATCCTCAATTTTTTTTGTAAGAGACTTCTCAAAATTTATTTTTCATTTTCCAAACTTTACTAGAGACATAGGTATACAGAAGTGGTCTCAATAGTGCAAGCATAATGCTAGATGGCAATTGTCCTTTGAGCTCAGTGTTAGGAGGCTTCAGGAAGAGGTGGAAACTGTGGCAAACTGTCTACTATGACAATTGCCATTCACCTCCAGCCATTTGTTGCCTACTAGGAACTTAGGCTAATTGCTGTGAGGTCCATTTTTTATATAAAAGTTAAAAAAAATCTGCATTTTATATGAAATTCCCAGATTTTCTATTGTTTTCTAATATCTACATGAAATCTTTCATTTTTCCAATATATTCTATTTTTATATTCTAGACATCTGTTTTTTGTTTTTGCCAGAGAGCTGATAGATTAAGACCTTTGAGTTATGCCATCTTACAATGAGTAGCTTTTAGTCTTTTCACCAGTAGACCCCACCCCAACTACCTATCCTTTCCACCAATCTATGCTCATCATTTCCTTTAAGACTTTGCTCAGGAAGATACTTCCTCCACATAACCTTACCTGGATTACTCTACATTTCATTCTTTATGATTAAACTACCATTCTCTATACTCTTCTCTCTAAATGCTACTTGCTACTTTTTTATTAAATTATTATCAAGTGATAATGTTTTATTCCTTCAGCCTCTGTATGTACATTTTGTGCTCCATTTGTGAGCCCTCCAACCCCTTTTGGAAACTGAGGACACTGCCTCCTACCACCTTCAAATCTTGGAAACTGAGGGCACTGCCTCCTACCACCTTCACCCCTTCTTTCCCCTGAGGATTCTGCAGTGTTGTATACCCTGCAAACATTAGATGTATACTTTGGACAAAAAAAAAAAAACAGTTTATTTGTTTAATTTCACTAGGCTAGAAGTTTTTATTGTATATTCGGTACACTTTTGGATCAAAATAGACGGTCTAAGTCAGGTCTCCATAGTTAAGGCGACCTCGATGATTCAAACACCAGCAGGACAAGCAAGGCAAAAGAGTTTATCTGGGCAATGAAAGAACCATCTGGGCAACGAAAGAAGAACCATCTGTTGATCTGAATCATCTAGGTCACTGTCCCAATCTTGCAAACATTCAGTGTTAGAATTTAGTTTGAAGATGTAAGTAGGAAAGGAAAACATTACAAGTGCCATCTCTTTCATGTCCTGGGCCTGTGACAGACATCCTTAATTGATCATAGCATTTTTTTCTGCTAAGTCTGAAAGAAACTTTAGAAACTTTTAAAATAGCACTCTACATGGATCTTATCTAAGAAATACAGTTAGTATGTGAGTGGAAAACCCTATCGTATTGACAAGATACATGTCAATTTTACGGGTCCAAAAAAAAAAAAAGAGTGAGAAAACAATACATAAATGCTGCTACTTCTTGACTTCTCTATATTTTAGAAGCTAGGTGACTTAGAATGGGGAAAGTTAGGTATCTAGAGTTGAAGAGTTAAGTAAGAGCTGAGAAGAAAAAAGTATTTCTACTTTAGTGACTATGCCAGATTTACCTTCCTCATTAAATTTTAATTCTGTATGAAAGATTTACTATATGATGAGGAGGTTTATGTCGTGCCTTGTAAAACATAATGAAATATAGAAATGGTAAATGACTTCACAGGGACTTATAATTTAAATAAATAAATAGCTATATTTATACTTACTTTGAAGGGGATGTTTCATTTCTCAAACACTGAAACAAAGCAATTTGAAACAACTCAGACACAAAATGGCTAGCATCAAGAATTACTATGAAAAGCTACAAGAACGTTATTAGCATTTATTAAAACAAATGATCTCTCAATACCAAGGAAAAAATTAGAAATTGGTCGATTAATATATCACTTATAAGAAACCAGAAATTACTTTTCAGAAACTCTGAGCCCTTTAAGCCAAATCCACAGACAATAAGAAATCAGTAAATGATAAATCACAGCCCAATGAAAAGACTGAGTAACATGGTGAACATCTATGAGTTCTGCTTGCCCTAGCATGCATTCCTTATTATGCTGGTATTAGTATTCTGACTGTCCTCTGGGGAACCTCCTCTTTCCAACTCTTAGAGCAAATGGCGTGGACAGAGCTAACTTCACACCCCACCACCAAGTGTGGACAAATGACCAATCAGTGTATTTCATTTGATGAATGATTCAGGAAGCAAATCGTTGATTCAAGTCAAATTAATACTACTTAAATAATATTCAATCCTGAAATTTAGACTGGAACTATTGGTAAAGAAGTGTATTTAAAAAAAAAAAATCCTACTGGCAGTCTAAGCTGGTAATATATAAACTTTGAGCCTTTGGTGGCCATCTAGCCACCACAGAGACACTGCCTGTGCTTAACACCAACCTAATGGAAGCAGAACTAAGAGATGAGAGAAACAGATTTCTGATGCTATCTTTGAGCAACTGGACCCGGCCATCCCTGAAGGCAAAATAGATCTAAACTTTTCAGCTAGGTAAGCCAAAACCCCCTTACTTTCATTAAGTCACAATTAGAGCTGAGATTCTATCATTTGCAAAATAAAAGTGTCATAACTAAATGCAGATAGCTAATAGCTTATTTCATTATTCGGTGCTGAACCTCTCAGCTTTTGCATCAATGAGTTAGAAAGCTTAAATTCCAGTACTGATGGGCTATTTCTTATGTAATGAGCCTGGTAAGTCTCAGTTCTTCCATGTCTCTATTTTTTCATAAAATAGGGGTTAAAAATGGTAGCCCACAAAAAATATATACAAATGGCCAATAAACACATGAAAAGATGTTCAACATTATTAGTCAATAAGGAAATGTAAATCACACCCACTAGGATGGCTATAATCAAAAAGATAGACAATAACAAGTGTTTCCTAAGATGTGGAGAAATTTGAAACCTCATACATTGCTGATGGGAATGTAAAGTGGTGCTCTGAAAAACAGCCTGGCATTTCCTCAAAAGTTAAACATAGAGTTACCATATGACCCAGCAATTCTACTCCTAAGTATATACCCCAGAGGTAAAAATGTATTTATAAATGCAAACAAAAATTTCTATACAAAAGTTCCTAGCAACATTATTCATAATAGTCAAAATGTGGAAACAACGTAAATGTCCATCTAGTGGTGAATAAACAAAATATAGTATATCCATATAATGCATGGATTACATAATTTCTTTGTTTTTAGCAATAAAAAGAAATGAAGCATGAATACACTCTACAACATGGATGAACCTTGAAAATAGTATTCTAAGTGAAAGAAGCCAATCGCAAAAGACCACATACTGTATGATTTCATTTATATGAAATTTCCAGAATAGACAAACCTATAGAGACAGAAAGTAGAGTAGTCATTGCCAGGAGCTAGGAGAAGGGGAGGATGAGTAATGATTGCTATAGGTACAGGGTTTCTTTTTAGGGTGATGAAAATATTCTGGAACTAGAAAGCTGTGATGGTTACATAACTTTACAAATATACTAAAACCTAATTGTGTACTTTAAAAAGGGTTAATATTATGGTACATGAATTATATCTCAATAAAAAAAATTTTTTGGTGGAAAGAAATGGTAGTCTATTCTGATCCTAACAATGGCCATTATAAGAAATTCATAATGATAATTATAAAAATAACCATTCTTGGGGGAAAAAACTAAGGAAAAAATCCACAAATGCAAAGGCCTACTGTTTTTAAAGCCTCAGCAAGTGTTAAGAGAATGGCAAAACAAAATTACCAAATAGATTTTCTTAGGTCACTTGACTTCCTTTGTATCAAGATATGGTCAACAAATATCAAGCAGGCACAAATAAAAGTTATTTGGAGATCTCTTGAGGTTAACAGCATGTAACATATTGCTACTGCACCAGACTGGCCAGTAATATTGTTTATGCTACGCTTTCACAGCTATATCAGTCTCCCATTAAACATTCTGAGCCTCCTTATTAATGCATTGTCTGGATAAACTGCATTGTCCAAAATGCGGCTCCATTATTACAAAAGATGCAGAATGTAATTAGTATTCCTCTTTGCATAAGCAACAGCTTCCAAAAATGATGCCATATTATAAAGCCTTAATTAATAAACAAGAGTTGGGCCATGACCGGTTACACTTATCTGAATTTTATATTGTGAAAAAAGACTACTGTTCTAATTCCGTTTACAAATATCTAAATTCTGGCTAGCCTACATGTAGACAATCTAAACAGAAAGCCTGAGAATTCTGTGTTGCTAACAGCATTGTGTTTCTACACCAACAATAGCAAACAATTAACTGCCAGGACGTAAACCATCCTGAGAAATGCTCAGAGTGGGATGATGATAACTTTGTATTTCAGCTGTATTTTATGGTGCGATTCTTCTATTTGTTCATATGTATTTCTCACTTAATGAATGGAGGAGCCAGGGTGGCTTTTCACAGCATTGTGAAGCCCTAAATGTAACAAAAGGGAAAAAAGTGAGCTGGAAAAAAAAAAAAAAAAGATAAGTGCAAGATCGTACTGGGTGGGAGCAGGGGTACATTGTGATGAAGTGTAAGTATACAGTTTCCTTCTGTATTTCTAGCTGCTTGTTATTGATTTTCCCCTAACCTAACCCCAAAGGAAAGCCATGGGCATTGAACTAATATTTGGGACCATAATATTGAGTGGCTCAGTTTACGAGCCTCAGTTAAAGGAACATTTGCATTAAACTGCACTCACCTGATTAAAATGCATCAACTCTACCATCTTGAGAATTATGCAGCACCTGCTATGCTCGGCTGTGGGTTCTCTGCACATGGAGACAGACCATAATCAGAGGGCAGCATGGAGTTAGACCAGGAGAAGAAAAAGAGAGGGGAAGCATGTGATGTATGTTGAAAAGCAGATCGCAGTAAGGACTGCCAATGCTCAAATCTGAAAAGAGTCCTAAGCCTACTGCAAATACAGTGCTGTGTGAACATGATAATTCTTTCAACAAAGTCTGTAATATGGCTTCTAGGGGTGCTGTGAAAACAGGGTGGCCGAGACAGTGTTACTGTTCAGTGAAGACGGACTGGCCCAGCAATGGAGTGTGGCATCCTCAGGAAGCCTGGTAAACGGTGCCTGCCTCCGCAGAATCGGCAAGAGCTCATGGAGCCCAAGGCCAGCAGCCTTCAGCAGCCTGAACAAGTTGTCTTAGATCACTGCTCTCTCCATCAGCTCCAGGGACCAGGCTCAGGCTGAGTCTTATCGGTCTCAGCAGGACCTGCTCACCGTGACCACAAAGACGGCATTGGAAACAGTAATAGGCTAGAAGAGGCCACCTTCATGCATTTAAAGGACTCTCCTTGAGACACTGGTTCACACATGTGAAATGAATGTATAAGTGAATGAATAAGTGAATAAAACCCCTAAAGCAGAGTTTCTCAACCTCAGCACCATTGCCATTTAGACCCAGAAAACTCTTTGTTGTGAGAGCTGTCCTTTGTACTGTAGGAGGTGCAGGGGAGGAAAATGTCCCCTTATAAATCTTCTAGATTCTGTAGCTGGTGTAAGAATTAAATTGACATAAGTCAGATTAACAGGAGAAAAAACAAAACGAAACAAAACAAAACGTTTTAATTATGTACAGAAACCCCACAGAGTTAAGAGACTCAAAAGGCAGCCAGACCACTGAGGTTTATACACCATTCTGACTGAGCTAAGGAAAAGGAGAAGGTTCTGGGGATTCAAAGTGGGGTAGGCCATTCACAGGACTGTGGGAGGCAGAAACGTTCAGTAAACACAAGTTGCCCTGCCATGCAGCTAAGTCTCTCAGGTGAGAAAGTTCTCTCTGGAAATTGCTATCTTCCTGGTACAGCCCCACTGCGTAATGTAAATTTCCTTTACAAAGGGGTTACTTCCACCCTGTTTTCAGAGCTTCTCCAGGGTCTGCAGTTTCTCAAAATAATCAGCTCAAAATAATCCTTATGCCAGAGCAGCATATTTTGGCGTGGCGTATTCTAATACCCTTCAGATGTTTCCAGCATCCCCAGCCTCTACAGACTGAATGGATGTAGCATACCCCACTCTCGGTTATGACAATGAAAAACATCTCCAGACACTGCAAATGTCTCCTGGGGGGCAAAATCATTCCTCGTTGAGAATCACCTCTAATGTACCTTCCAGAACTTAGGTTCCAGGAGATAAGTTAATGCACCCTTTAATGACACAACGCTCTGTTAATTATTAGGAAAACTTATACTGACAACTTCACCATCCCTGGAAGTTTATTTTGACAAAATTTTTATTGAGTATATGCCAAGTAGAAAGATGAATTGTAAATAAAAGAAGATATTTGCAAGTAATGGGAGTCACAATATATAAAGAATTCATACAATCCAATATCAAAAAAATAGTCTCATTAAAAAATGGGCAGAGGACCTGAATAGACATTTCTCGAAAGAGAACATACAGATGGGCAACAAGCACACAAAAAGATGCTCAACAGTACATCAGCAGGATAATCATCAGAGAAATGCAAATTAATACCACAATGAGATATCACCTCACACCTGTCAGAAAGGCTATGGTCAAAAAGTCAATAAATAACAAATGTTGGTTAGGATGCACAGGAAAGGGAAGCCAAATGTGCTGTTGGTGGGATTGTAAATTGGTGCAGCCACTATGGAAAACAGCATATAGTTTCTTTGAAAAATTAAAACTAGAACTGCCACATAATCCAGCAATTTCACTTCTGGGTATTAATGCAAAGAAAATGAAAACACTAATTCAAAAAGAAATATGCACCCCCATGTTCATTGCTGCATTATTTGCAATAGCCAGATATGGAGACAAACTAAGTGCACATCAATAGACGAATGGATAAACAAAATGTGGTATATATATACATTAAAACACTATTCAGCCATAGAAAAAAATAAAATCTTGCCATTTGTGACAAAATGGATGGACCTAGAGGGTATCATGCTAGGTGAAATAATTCAGACAGAGAAAGACAAATGCCATATGATTTCACTCATTTGAGGAATCTAAAATAAAACAAATGAACAAGTAAAACAGAAACAGACTCTTAGAGAGAACAAACTGATGGTTGCCTGAGGGAAAGGGAATGGAGAATGGGAGGAAAAGGTAAAGAGATTAAGGTGTATAAATTTCCAGTTATAAAATAAATAAGTCGCAGGGGCATAATGTATGGCACAGGGAATATAGTCGCTAATGTCATAATAACCTTGTACGTCGCCAGATGGTTACTACACTGGTGGTGATCACTTTGTAAGGTATATGAATGTCAAATCATTATGTTGTACACCTGAAACTAATATAAGGTTATATGTCAACTATAATTTTTTTAAAAAGAAAAAGATGAATGGGAAAAGACTGTCTCCATTCCTTTCATTTAGCTCACAGTCTAAATGAAAGGTGGCATTTCCACAGTTCTTCATCAAAGAGAGAGGAATATTCAACTATCTTTCCAATAAGTAGCAGAATATCCTTCTGTGTGATCAGACAGTTAAACTGTAAGGCAAGAAGTCAGAGCATACGTCTTTGCTGTTAAAAGATTAACGTACATATCACAGTTGCTATCATTTGATAAGGTGAATTTCTGACTCGTTTTGACTCATTTTAGTTGTTTGCTGCAGTTGTTTATTGGTAGGTGGGGACTGTCTTATGAGCCTGACCACAAGCCAAGACAGAGAACTCTGGAATGAGACTGCCACTTACTTGCTCTGTGACTCTGGGCAATTCATTAACTCCTCGATCCTTGAAATTATTGTACAGTGGATAGCACAATGCTTGCCACAAAGCAAAAACTGGGAGAACAAGAGCTCTTATCATTGTTGTTGATATTGCTGCCTCTCGTTTTATTATGGACTGATTGGTTTTTTTATTATAGTAAAATATATGGAATATAGAATTCGCCATTTTAACCATTTTTAAGTGTCTAGTTCAGTGGTATTAAGAACATTCACATTGCTGTGCAACCAACACCACCATGCATCTCTAGATCTTTTTTCATCTTGTAAAACTCAAAACTCCCGATTCCTTTCTTCCCTCATGATTTTTTTTTAAAGCCAGTTCTTATGACGAAGACTCTCTCCTTGATTAAACTTTAGACAGGCTCCTCTGACATCTCTAGGTCTCGTCCTTGGCTTCTATCCTTGTGGGGTCTGCATGGCCCAGTCATAGCAAGAATTTTGCTAAATCAGTTTTGGGGGTGCAAGGGAGAACCACTATCAATATCCAATTATTTTAATATCTGATTAAGTTCCTCTTCCCCAACCTTTGGTATATGATCACCTTGGCCGACAGTCAGTAAGGATCCTTTTAGGCCATTTTTGTAAGAATCACCCTACCCATTTAGTAATTTCCCATCCACTGATCCCCAGTCTGCTCCTTGACTATAAATCCCTACCTTTCCATGCTTCATTCAGAATTGACCCCCGATTCTATACCCAGATTTCTTTTTTCTTATTGCAATAGTTCCAGAATAAAATCTGTTTTACCTCTTTACCATCAAGCTCTAGTTTTCTTTAAGATGTAAACAGAACTAAAGGCAATTTAAACCCTCAGAACCCTGGAAAATTAATAGAAATAGTGCTTAAAATGGCCATTTGGGCCATTTTAGTATTCATCAACCACCTCCTAGGAGTAACACGCAAGTGATTCATTGTATCTGGAGGCAAAAACAGAGAATTCCAAAAAATTTGGCACAATGGCTCCAGAGTGGGGAGCCCACCCATCACATTACCATTATAAAAACACTGTACTTCTCACTTCAGTTAAGACTGGAACATCTAATCAAAATTATTTCAGAAGGAATGCCTTGAACATATTTATTTAGTAGCCTGAAATTGATGTGAAAAGACTAGTTGTTAGGCCTAAACTATCAAAGGCATTTATTTTTACACAGAAAGTAAACAGACCTTGCTCAAGAATCCACATACTTTTGCAGGAGCATACTAGACGGAAAAACTTCTAATTTATAGCCAACTCCTTAAAATAGTTAAAGAGTTCCTAATTTTACCTCAAACCTGTGTTTCGGCACCCACTGCATTCATCGTAGCAAGTTATTTTATATCCACTGTCATTTCTGATCCTATCGCAAGTGAGTTTAAGGCACTTGCAGACATGAACCCTATCTAAGCTGTCAGCATCTTGCAGCAAGTGGTCAGGCAGAAGCACACAGCTATGGATGCCCTGAAGCAGATCGTCGAGAAAACCGGCCAGTGAGATGAACAACTGAAGCCAAGTCTTTTGTTTTGCCAGTGGGACCTCCCAAGACAGTCTCCACTTGGAGTCGGCTAACAACATAAATGGTGCATCTGTCTCCATCTGTCCAGATGTATTGACTTTGTACCATTCCCCAGGCACTTCAATCCCATGGCAGCTCTGTGACTTCTACCTGTGGATCACTTTGACTCAATGTCCTTTCCATTCCCCTTCTTTATCCATTCATTAGGACATAGCAAAATGTTACCACCTCCTTTGAAGAGCCTTTCCTGTAGTCCCCAAGGCAAAAGTGGAGATAGCTCGAAACAAGGAAAAAAACAAAACAAAACAAAACAAAAATAACCGCTGAAATCTCTAAATTGAATTAGTACTTTGATTTATTTCAAAATATGTGCTGTGATGTACAGTGTAATGTATGGCGATTTTTTCCAAATCTTAACCATACATCACAGTGACCTGAGGAACTTTTAAAAATGTAGATTCCCAAGCTTCCCTGTGGTTGAAACATTAGGCTACAGGCTAATGAGAAGTTATGCTGTTGAAAAGCTTCCCAAGATATTCTGATGGTACTAAAACAATAACCAGGCATTGCTACTGTGTACCTAGAGGCAAGTCACTTTGCTTCTCTGAGCACGTTTTCTCATTCTGTAAGAGTAAGGATAAGAATGTCCACCTCACAAGGTTTGGGGAAAGACCAAAAGAGAGGATGAGCACAAAATCCTTAAATGACGCCTTAGGAAGTGGGGCTATGATGATAATTACTGTGGATTTCCTTAAAAAGCTGCTCTCTACTTCTCAAAACCAATAGCCCAGTTTGCAAAACCTTCCTCTATTAGAGAACAATTTACTACAGAGTAAGAGGGTTTCAAATCTGGATAGCCTGAAAAAAAATATCAAAAGGGACATTAAGAAGTAGCCCATGTAGAAAGCAGGGCATGAGCATATAATTTAGTTTTTTCTGAAGGCCTATATTCTTCATTCCCATTGCCCATTTCTCCTGATTAAAGGATCCCCAGCAGCTCAAACCATTAACATACGTAAGTCCATCAAATGGTAACTATTGTGGAGAGCTACCCCACTTTGTTAAATTAGGCTTTTGTGTTTCTTGTAGACTAATGCTTTAACATTTCAATACCTGTAATAAAGTATTTGCACCACAAGAAAAATGTGTTTTGTGACCAGCAGGCTATAACACAGCGATCTGCTTTTAGGAGCCATGGATTTAATTATACCCTAAGCTGATGGTGAGTCATCATTCTTGCTTTTAGTTAAGGAAGTCAAACAATGACTCTGTGAACCTCAGTTCAGAGTGCCCTGAGCCCGAGAAAAAATGCTTGATATAGACTGTTTCATATCACTTAAGGATACCAAACAATAGGATACCATGACAACCACAACTTATCAAAGTCCCCTGCAGAATAATTCCCCATAAAGAGATGGTGATAGGAAACTAGGAGCAGTTCCACAGCTCAGAGCTAGAGGAGAGAATAAATGCTGTGCAGAAGAATGCCCACCTACCATACCGGCCCTTTCGAATGTCTGCCCAGGAAGCTAAACTTGGGAGACAGACAATACACCATGCTTGGTGTCTCCTCTTCAAAGGGCTCATTCTGCCTGCCTCCGACCATAACCAGCAGAGCAGACTTCTCTACACAAGGATTGCAGAATACTGGCTTTGGAGACAATGCAACTGACAGGGTAGGTAGATAGGTAGATAGGTAGATATGAATTGGAGGGAGGGGGACAATGAAGGGTTAAAGAGGCCCCGAGACCAGCTCAGCAGAATATATACAGCCAAGTACCTGGCAGGCTTCTGGAGCCTCCCTCATTCCCCTAAGGTCAGAAGCCCCAGACAGGCAGGCAAGTGATCTGGTAGTGCCTGTTGCCTTCTTCACCCTTTCCTAACCCCCATGTATCCTTCACCTCCACCCCAGGTCAGTTAACTGCAAAAGACCATTATATGACCTTTCTCTGGGGGCATTCAACTGGTATGGGCAAAATTAGTTAACCCAGCATGAACCTAAAAGTCCCCACAGTATGACTTTCCATCTATGGGCAGGCACTACCATGCCCCAGCTTGGAGTAGGAGGGTCGAGGGAGGACTAGGGAATTCGCACCATTGGAGGTAGAAGGGCCAGAAGGAGAACAAAGAAACTATGGCCTATAGAACTCAGAACCCCAATTTCTCAGTGCACTCAATTTTTATCGAGCTGCGCTGGGATTTTCTAACAAGTGTACTTTACTCTGCCTGCTTTACGTAATAAAATCGCTTCTGTTTGCTACTTTTCATTATCTGTCTTTCTTCTCTGAGGGCGGGACCTCCATGCAAATCTTTCGTGGGGGATCCAAGGACCAAGCTCCTGACTCCCACTATGCAGACACCTGATTGGCAGTAACACAACTGCAATCAGAATCTATCTACTCATTAGCTAAGCAACTGGCTCAGGTCATCTTTTTTAATGCTCTGATCTTTCTGTTTTCAAAATGGAAATAATAAAAAATACGCAGCTTCTAAGGTCAGGATGCAGATTAAATTTTATGGAAAACAATATGTGCTTAATAAAAAGTAGTCGATACCTTTATTGTTGCATTTCATTATTGTTATTAATATCAAGAAACTATCAGCAAGTGTTAATATCCTACTGATGTCAGTCAAGAGATACTGAGTTTCTATTATTTGGCAAGCACTGTGCTAGGTCCTGAGGATACAGCTGCAAGACAGACACAATCTGCACATCTATTAAACTTAGTCTAGCTCAGAGGGACGAAAGTTGTGCTGTGTGCATGTGTGTGTTTTGGCCTGCATGTTGTTAATAAACAAAACAAAACATGCTGGGAAGATTTTTAAATTGGGTGACTCCACACAAAGGCCCAGATTTCTGGCTTCTCTTTGAAAACATCAGAAAATCTGGGAGGAAGTGAGATCTCACAGGCCAAACTGCTCCTCCAGAGCTCTCACAAATCCCAAAACACTGCACAGCCTTCCGCCTGAGAGTGGCCCCCTGGCTTCCCCAATTAAGAGAAAACTCCCTCTGGCTACACATGATGAGGGGCCTGGAGGGATTAGAAGAGACGAGAGGACCAGAACTAAAGTGAAGAAGGAGAAAGAAGACTTGGCACTCATTCTCTTCCACAGAGTTTATTTGTCTCTCAGCTCAGCCAGCTTTGTTTGGCCGGACACAGAAAACCCTAGAGGCGAATTCTGATACCAACTTGCTCTTTGCACAGCTAATTATTTGAGGCTCCCCAGGGCTGGAGAGAACAATGACTTCCCAGCAGTTGCAGTTGGACTAGCTTAGTTCTTTTTTTTTCACCCCACGGGTCAGAATCCACAGAAAAATGAGTTATTTGTTTTGGTCTTAAACCAAATCTGCCACCAAGAAACAGGCAGATGTTCCCACCTGAGACCAGGAAAGCTGCCTAGCAAAATTCTCTTCTCTTGCCTTCCCTGCAGCTTGTAGACTCAAAACATGCATTTTCCCTAGTAAAACTGTTTACTTCTCTCCCTTGCAAACAGGAAGTAATGTTCAGGAAAACAACGACAACAATAAAAAATACCCTATATGCCCAAGAATTGCATCTCTCTTCCCAGTGAGATATTTCACGTTTCCTGAGCAGATAGGATAAGGGTAATGAAGACATCAGTGAAATTGGGATGGATCAGTGAAACCAAAGCTCATGTGTACACAACTTGCTAGTAAGTATCTACAACTTCGTTCTAATAGTGAATTCATTACAAGTCCCTTAAAAACAGGGAAACAGAAGAGAAAAATATACCCTCCATAGTTTTGAACCCGATAACAGCGTGGAATAACCTTCCAGCAGCGCCAGAAAGACTGTCCTATGTCCACTCAAAACTACTGTCATCATTTTGTGTCCTTCATTTTAAACAGAATAAAACTACTGTCATCATCATTGTGTCCTTCATTTTAAACAGAATAAAACTGATGCAGTTGGCTACTACCAGCTGCTTCTAGCCTTCCTGTGTCTGAGTAGTAAATTTTCACTCTTGGCTGTTCTAATAGAGATTCATTTGGATTTCTTGTCAACTAGATAAATCCCTCAAAGACAAGGTGAGGCCCATTTTCTGATTAAACTTATACTCGATTTTATTTATTCATTTGATCATGTAATACATATTTATCAAGCACCTCTTAAGAGCCAGGCACTGTGCTAGGAACTGGAGATATTAAGGTGAGTCAAAACAAAGCTAGGCTCTGCCAGAGGCCTCCAGGGAAAGGCAGATATTAATCAAAATACCTCACAAATATAAAACAGACCCTTTGAAAGATGTATAAGGAGAGGTTTTGGTACCAAGAGGATCCATAATGAAGAGATAGCCCATCTAGGGAGTGCAGAGGCAAAGACAGTATCTCAGAAGAAATAATACTTGAGCCAAGATTTAAAGGCTGTGGGAACCACATGTACCAAAGTCCTGTAGCAAAACTGAGCAGAGTGAATATAGCGACTGAATAAAGGTCAGTGTGTTTGGAAAATCCAAGGGACCAAATGATAAGGATGAAGCATTAATAGGAACCACATGCCTTTTGGGCTCAAGAATTTTGAGCAATGGGAAGCCACAGAGGTTTTTAAGGAGGGTAGAGAGACAGTAGCTGGTATGATTATATTTATGTTTTGAAAAAAATAGATTTGGGTAGTGGGGAGACCAACAGACCAACAGACCAACAGATTTGGGTAGACCAATTAGTCTAGACCTCTTACATTACAGAAGTCTATGAAGGATGGTGATTTGAACTTGGATAGTATAGTGCTAGTTGCAATGAAATGAAGGTGACACATTCTAACAATACTTGCTATGGACCAGAGACATCTCAATGGCCCAAGAGTGAAACCAACTGTAATTCCTGGTTCTGTGAAGCTGAGTAAAGACATATAGAAAGACCAAGCCAAATAAAATGTGAGCATATCTACACTCCCTCATACCCAGCAGCAGGGTACCGTTGCATGCTCTAAGTCATCATAGCTCTTTATTTGAATTCATGAATTCTGAGAAAGACTCCACAGGAAAAGCAATTAAACACGCAGAGAAAGAAACATTTACCACTGAGTACTGAAAAGAAAAATGATAACAAATAGTTTTCAGCGGAAGTCGGTGAAATGTTGAATTTTCATTCTAGTGTCATTAGTACTGTTCCCAAATTAAAATATATATAATAAGTATATAATACAATATAACACAATATAATATAATATAATTAACATAACATAACATAATAGTTAATCAAAACTATGGGTCAATCAACTGTTCCATAATGACAGCTCCTATGGTCCTAAATCTTTTCTATCTCCTGCAGCTGACATGGTCTCCGTCCACGGGAGACTAAGCAGCAAAAGACAAATGTTTCTCTTCATTTCCACCAAAGGTAGTTAAACAATGAGTAATAAAAAGATGTAAATTATTCAAAATGTTTTCCAGAAGTTTATGATTCAAAGTTTGAGAGAAATAATGGGGGGGAGGGGAGGAGGTACAAAACCCTGAATGATCAAATTTCTTTCATGAATGAAAGGATGAGTTTCTCAGGTAGACCTAACTCACCACATGTTGGGCTTTGAGATGCACAGCAGCAGCTTCCGGTTCTTCCACAGAATGGTTCATTCATTCCTGACGTGTGTTTGGACAGGCATTATTAAACTGTGGTCACCTGAGGAGAGCTCAGTTTCTGCAATCAATTTCTCTGGACTTTTGTGAAAATAGAGAAAGGGAGAGACAGCGGAGAGGAGGGTTGGGGGGAAAGTTAAATCTGGCTGCATAATAAAGTACTGAGGGAATGTGAGAAGAGGAAAAGCAACAAAAGTGTGTCTGCTAGCAGAAGAAGAACATTTTCCGCTTTGGTTTTATTTTTAGGGAATAAAAAGGAGACATCAGTACAGAGAAAGATATGGAAACGGGTAGGAGTGGAAGGATTATTGGTTTATAAATGTGGCCTGGATTAGATGTGCAACTCTCCTTCGCAGTTTCTAAGAAATACAAGTAAAGAATTTCAGCGATTTTGAAACTTTGTTCTTCTGAGGAACTGGGTTTCCTTTACTGTAAATGTTCTAAGACTACATCACATGCATCCACTTTTTATAAAGGCTAGGGACACATTTATTGAACCTACCAGATGCAGCCACTGTAGCAGGGACTACAGTGGTGGAAAGATTTGAAAAACCCTTCATATTTCCAGCCTTGGCTTACCTTCCCAGCTTTATCTCCAGCTAGTTCTCCTTCAAAATTCAGATTATGGCTATTGTGTTCTTACAATTCACAAAGACCATGTTCTGCTTCCCTTCCGTATATATAAACATGTTGCTTCTCATGCTGTGTTGGGTGTCATGTGTTTGGCCATCCCTATAACCGAGGGTAGAAATCTCTCCCTCATCAAGTGGGTAAATAAAAGGGATTTCAAAAATAGAAGACCACCGAAGTGTTCACTGTGGAAGTTACATGGGTGAAATGCTTCACTTTAATAATTACTGGCTTTACTATATGTGAAGAAACCTGAGAAATTAATGACTACTCTTTTCTATTTTAATATTAAAGGAAACTGAGGAACAGAGAAGTTAGATGGTTACTTAAGGTTTTACACAGTAGTAATCGCTTCTTTCACTTTAATGCTGTATTCTCCAATATTATCTTGACAAGCTCCTGCCCATATGCTATATAAAAAAAATCACATATATCCAGAATTTACAGAAAGCTATTGCATGTAATAAAAAAAAAAAAAAGACAAAAAGCCTAACAAGGAAATGGGCAAATTTTACGAATAGGTAATTCCCAAAAGAAGAATTAGAAATGGCCAATAATGGGGAAATGGTCAACCTCATTATTAATCAACGACATTCAAACAAAAATCACAATGAACCGTTTATTTCTATCTTTCAGGTTGCAAGAGATTAAGAAGGTTTACACCACCCAGCAGTGGTGATGTTAAAACAAATGGGATACTTTCTATGCAGATGGGATGATTAGAAAGGCAGAGAGGGCAACGATTCTCCTATAAATTTTAATGTTATATTTTATGTAACAATTTCTAGTATTATATTTCAAGGAGACAAGCTGTCAGGTCCATAGAGATGTATATATGAGGATGCTTGTTCTATTGTTGTTTGTAACATTGAAAAACCGGAAATAATCTCAATGTCCATTAACAAGGGATTGGCTAAATAAATGTGATATATCTATAAAAGGAATACTATGCAGTCTTTTAAAATGATGATGTAGATTAGTATTTATCAACACAGAAACGATATTATGTTAAAAAAACTAAGTTACAAAACTGCATGTAAAATATTATACATATACATATGTGTATGTATAATATGTATAATACACACACAGACACACACACATAATGTATGTTTCCAAATGCATAGTAAGACATTTGGAAAAAAAATTTACAAAATTTAAATATCTCCAAGTGTTCAAATATTATACATATACATATGTGTGTGTATGTTTACATGTAAACATACACACACATATGTATATGTATAATATGTATAATACACACACAGACACACACACATAATGTATGTTTACGCATACACACACACACACAGACACACACACATAATGTATGTTTCCAAATGCATAGTAAGACATTTGGAAAAAAAATTTACAAAATTTAAATATCTCCAAGTGTTCAAATTTCAGGTAAGTTTTACTCTCTTCTTTAGTTTATCCCAAAGGTACATGTCAATAATCGAGGGTCTGGTGGGTAGGGGGAGCTATTTTCGTGTTAGAGAAATAAAACACATTGAGCAATGATTATTTCCTTTTAAAAAAGAAAAGGCATCATTCAGGAAGAAATTACACAAAGTTGTTACTTTGATTTTGTACTTATTTTTGTTTGCCAACAGATACATGTAAAATCCTGGAGAGATGGGAATAGGCCATGGACTGATCTCTGATAGGAAATACACTGAACTGAGGTATTTGTGCCCACCGTGGAAGGGGTAAAAACCAGGACACTGAGTTCAATAGTTGCTGGGCAACCCTCTCTGACTGAAAAGGACACCTTAGGGTTGACCAGTGAGACTTCTACTCAAGGTTCTCAACTGTGGCTAATTTTTTTGCCTTGGCCCTTGCAAACTATTCAAACCCAAGGCTCTGGATAAATTCCACTTTTGGAGTTTTCACCTCCTGACAGCAAATGCCACTGTTTCAACATCCCATTTGTGCCTGTTTTGCTGTTATAAACCTTTGTGTGAAACACATGTGACCTGTGAAATATGTTTCTCAAAACTTAACTCTCTGAGAAATCAGTAACTGATTTATCTCTTCCAATTCTATCATCCAGAGGCGGGCAAAAGGTGAAAAAACAGTCCACAGGGAGTTTAATTCAGAAAGATGGAAACTTAATTTAGTTATTCTGAAAAACTGCAAACTTTGCTATGTCACTTTAGAAATTTCAAAATCGAGATCTCTATGTATCCCATTAAGGCTCTGTCATGCTCCCAATAATATTACTTGTGACAGCTCTAAGAGAAGCAATACACATTGGACTCGTAGGTCTTTAGGAATGCACGACTTAATCCACCTGGAAGTAGTTATGTTGTTGAAAACAGGGTTCTTTATATTAAAACAAATTCTGACACAAACTCTGGGTTAGTTCCAGAATATTATATGAGGGTGAATTACAGGCAGTCGCACAACCTAGCATTGTCCTTTAAGCGTTTTTATAAGGGAGAGCCAAAGGCTGGCACACCTCTCCTTCACCAGAGAAGAAATATAGGCTAAAAAAAGAAAATAGTAAGTTTATGAACTATTTTAAGAAAATAAAGCTGCAAAATTGGGGAGTTATGGATTAAGTTCTGATTCATTAATGCTTTTATTCCCTGACTTAGAGTTGGCTAAAGACATGCAACCTTCTGGTGGGTGACAGAAACACTCCCATGCAGAACGCACAGAAAAGGGAGAGAAAGGGCTGGCAGAGTAGGGAGTGGACCCACTAGTTCAAGATGTTAATTTATACAGGAACTGGGAATTCAATAATCTCACATCCCCCAGGAAAGGGAAAGCTCCACTCCCCAATTTCATTTAGGAGTTCTATTACATTAAGCAATATTCTGTTTGGCCAGACATGCCATTCTTCTCTTGAAGGAAATTAATTTCTTGATTCTTCCAGCTAATATAATCCCAATTCAGTGCTTAAAGTTTTCTCAGGGCACAACTAGATGAAATAAAGTCTAAAGTACCTCCTGTGAGAACTCACAAGATACAGATGGAAACAATAGAGGAAAGGCAAATTGAAGAGGGCAAGGTGGGGGGTGGGGAAATTAGGTGTTGACCTCTCACAAGCCACATTTGTGATTTGTTAACAGTGTTTTATATTCTTAACTCTTCGCAGAATAGGGCTGTTTTATGATTTCCATAGGAAATTGATTTTTAAGCATGTAAGGCCTCTGAACAGGATAAATAAAAGATTACAAGAAAAAGAAACAGTGATTTCTGGTTGTTTAAAAAGCAACTCAACAAGCTTTTACCAGCAAAAGGGAAAGGTCAAGATCAATAAAAGGGCCTTTCCTTTGGAAGGAGATCTGTTTTCAGTTTAACATGAATACACCCTGATGGTGGGCATTCTGAAAACCAAGGAAACATCAAACTATACAATGGATCTGGCCTTGCCAAGAAAACAAAACTTCTCCATTTGAAATGCCCCAACAACAACATCAAAACAAAACAAAACAAAACAAAACAAACCTTACCCATGCTGCTCTCTTCCACAGCCCTCTGCCTGACAGGCAAAGGCTAGTCGCCCTGAAAAATAGTAACATTTTTTATTCTAAAAAATGGCTTTTTGGAGATGTCATCTTAAGTGTGATGCTAACATGGGAAATCCTACGTGTAGGAAGAGTCTGTCCGGTTTGGAAGACACCGCAGGATACCAAGCATCTCTGATGACAAAACACCTACCCTAGAAGGTATGTTGGTTAAACTCATCATATCTTACTCTCCAGTTCCCTTTGTAAAATACTGGCTCAATTTCTAAGAAGAGATGCTTTTGCTATCTTTTGGGATCTATAAAACCAATAGCATTTTTCTTCAGCCTTATTTCTTTGACAAATCTGAATGCTTGCTCCAGTAGTACAGTTGTTCTGAACATTTATCTTTTCTATACAAACACACATACACACATACCACGTACACATACACACATACCACATACACATACACAACACATACCTCACATGCATATACCACATACCACATACTAAACACCCACCCATCATACACACACCCCTCTGCACCACACACACCATACCACATATACATACCACACACATAATTGATGAATTCATAAACCTGACAGTCACCCATTGTTGCAACCTTACATATACCCATTTCCCAGCTCTTACTAGCTCGAACTTCCCTTTTTCCTCCAGATTACAAGTTTACGAGGGAATAACAATCTTAACCTTAGATCTGCTCTCATTTAAAAGAAAAAAATAAGTAAGTCTGCATCCTTAAGCAACTTAAATGTTATTAGATAACAACTAGTGAGGATGTGTCTCACCATTACCCACTGGTGGGATTCAGCACCTGGAATGACCTCCCCCTTATACCCTCCACTTTTTCAACTACAAACATCCTGTAGTATCTCAAGGCCCATCTACTCTATAAATAAAAATCCTTCAACCTCCCATTTGTGGACTCTACCAGAGCTCACAAACCCAAGCTTTCTAAGAGCCAAGGAGGTTATTTGCATGATGCAAGCCACATGCATTTCAGACATATGCATTCACTACTGAGCAGCAGGGAATGGCAACCAGAGAACATTGCCTCATCTGCAGGCGGCAGCAGCCAGTCAGCCTCACTCCATTGCTGCCATGTGGGAATGCAAGCCCATTGCAACCAGATCTTCCAGCGCTTTAAGAGAAGTCCAAAATCTACAGTTTATGTGAAATATTCCAGCTTTAAATGTTGGTTCAATTAGGACGCTTAAGATGATAACTCTGTAATCTGTGTTGTTCCTATGGAACCAATAATATGCAGCCTCTGGTCCCTACCAAACAAATAAAGCTTCATAATAAATGACACACGTTACAGAGTTGTGGTGTATGTGTATGTCTTATATTACCATTTAGATCAGTATGTCTCAGAGAGACATATATAAATTTATAGGCGATATGTAACTTGAAAATAAAGCAGGGCTATATCTAGTTATCTAAACTTACCTTAAGTTCCAAATAATGTGTAAGGAGGGCCTGAGATATTTATATTTAGAAAAGAAGGACACTGGTCACAAAGTTAAGGAACACTGAGCCTGACGGTAAGATCCCAGAAGGTACAGACTATACACTTAACTATTTTATTCAGAATGTATCAAGAATACAAAGTATATAGATTTTAATAGAACTGATTTGAATCTTTTAAGGCAGGGGTCCCCAAGCACTAGGCCTCGGACCAGTACTGCTCTATGGCCTGTTAGGAACCAGGTCACACAGCAGGTGAGCAGCAGGCAGAGCAGGTGAGCAAGTGAAGCTTCATCTGTATTTGCAGCCGCTCCCCAGCGCTAGCATCACCGCCTCAGCTCCACCTCAGATCATCAGGCATTAGATTTTCATAGGAGCACCAGTCCCTGGTGCCACAGAGGTTGGGGCCCACTGTTTTAAGGAACCAGAGTCCAAAGAACCATTTCATGCATTAGAAATTTAATTTTGCCATACAGTACCAATAAATTTCTAAACTCTAAGTAATGTATCCCATTCTTTCATCAGATCTTAGTAAAAGCTGCCTACTAAATATTTTTACTTTGTAATCTTAATACTTCTTGATTCATCTAAAATAGTAAAGTGTCTGGCACAGAGAATGCATTCAAAGCATGTTAGTTAAACTTAACTGAAAAAAATAAACAAAACACAAAACTTTCACTCATCTTGTCTCTCTGTAGAGACAGTGTTTTTGTGGCTTGGGCTTCTTTTATCAAAAGCATACCCATACCTTTCTGTCAGATAAACTTATTTGGTTTTCCTTGTGTAATGGGGTGAGTATTGTACAAGGTTTCAATGCCTTTTTTTCCCAACTCAAATTGTCCCTTAGAGGCTCAAAGTACTAACAAAGTGCTTCGCTGCATGAAAGTGCTGTCGACATTTGTCTGGCAAATATGTTGCCAACCGAAAAGCCTAATGGGTCTATAATTTGTCACGGGCACAATCGAGCTCCAGGCGCTTCCACCAGAGAGCAAATTCAACTTTATAAAGAGAAGTAAGGACAAGAAAGCCTTCTAGCAAGATTCCCAATAACCAGAATACGGAAATGAAATCCAAAGACAGATAAAACGTGGATCGGGGAGAAGGTATTGATGAAGTGGCAGGCAAAGAGAGAGGACTTCAGCATGTTTTTGTATTGAAGCGAAAGTGAGGAGCACAGAGAAAAGAGGAAGATCTCTGTTATCACCTGTAATCCTAAAACGACCTTAGGAATTAGGCCACATTATTCTTGTTTCTACGGATACAGAAACCGAGACTCAGAAGGCCGAGTAATCTGTCCATAGTCTTACCCGGTCAGTTAGTGGTGTAAATGGAGTTTGGTCAAGTCTTTCTGGCTGTAAAGCTCAAGCCTAGTCACTACGTAATGCCAGTGAGTCACCCACACAGTCACCTGCATTCAGTTAACTAAGCTGTGAAACTACAGATTGAGAAGAAGGTACTGTTCATTTTTTTAGGTTAATTTTATTAAAGACATAATAGACCGACCATAAAATAACAATCTGCCAAGCTATAGACAATCAGCCCTGTTGCTAGTAAATGTACTTTATTCAAATACATATTAGCACTTTTTAATACATGAGATCTCTTAGATGCTGGCAAGATAGTAATTCACATACATTCAAGATACGCTCAGGAGTAACCTTCTTTTTTCATCATTGCATAAACAGAAAGATATTTTCTTTGACAAGAATGTTTGTTCACTCAATCACCAAATATTTATTGAGAAACCACCTGGGCCAGAAATTGTTCTGGACTCTGAGGATGACCGAGTGAACAAGACAGAGAAGGCTCATGCCTGGGAAGACACTTGTTTAGAATCAGACTAAACAAAGTCAAGGAGGGAGCGAGAGAGGAGCCATTTATGGACTGACAAAAGCTGTGAAGCAGATATTGGGGTGCTCTGATAAGAGAATACATGAAGACATCCTTTAGACAGGGAAGGCTTCCCTGATGTGCTAATGTTTAAGCAACAGGATTTAAGTCATGAGAAGGAATCGAGCATGTAAAGGGTCGAGGAGAAGATGTTCCAACCAGAGGGTTCTGAGCATGCGAAGAGCCAGTGAGGACAATGAGCTTAGCTTATTCTGGGAAGTGATAGCCGGCCACTGTGAGTGGGTACAGCAAGCCAGAGTCAGGGTGTATATTATGAGCTGAGGAGGAGAGCTGGGTGGGAGCCAGTCAGACCATCACGGGTCCTATACACCACCAGAGTGGGTTTGGACTTTACTCTAAGCTCCGTGGCAAGCTGCTGAATGATTTGGTCTTAAACAAGGGGCCAACATGAACAAATTATTTGTTTTATTTTAGCTATTGCACGAAGAATGGATGAAATGGAGACTAGTGTGGAAGCTAGAGAGCGGGCTATAGTCTGGGAGATAGCACTGGGATGATATGCTGCATGCCTGCCATCTGCATTCCAGATTTACCCTCCACCCTCTCCTATCCTGCTGTCTACCTCAAAGGCTGGCTTATACAGATTGCAACCAAGAGTTCCCCTGCCTTCTACCTTCCAGTTGGGTCTATTTAATGGGAAGCCCTAGCTGGAGTTTGGAGGAAAGGGAGAGAGAGTTGAGATGTTTATTCCCTCAGCTCCCTGCCACCTCCCAGGGTTTGTTACTCCCAGGCTGTTTGAATCCCTCAACTGAAGACTGCCGGACCTGTCAGACGGCGTCTCCTACAGCTGTCCCTCAGGATTCCAGTATTCTTCCCTATCCGTACCAGAAAAGGCTGCTACTGACCTCAGGGCACTGCACTTGAGGGCTTTGTGGTTTGCAAATGATACGTTTATTAAACTCTAGTCAAATTAACCAATTTGTGTATGCCATCTGTTTCCTGCTTGGTTCCTTACTGATACAGGAAGAGAGAGGTAAGATTTGATTTTGAAAAGTTCAGTTACTGGGATCCTTGACTAATAGTCTGTCTGCTGATGCTTCGTTTTTGTGATCTAAGAGTTACAAACCCAAAAAGATTAGCAAGAAATCATACGCCTCTTTACTTCTTTAGGAGAACCAACACCATAAATTGGCTAGAGATAAAATACCGAAATCACGGGTATGAGGGTTCTGAAAACAAAATAAGAATTCATGATCACCAATATTTGATTTCAGGCCAATTACCAAGAACTCTTACTTAAATATTTAGATTTATATTTCTCATTCAAGTTTTCATTTTTTTAATCAACATTTATTGGGTGCCTACTACTTGCAAGGCACTATTTTAGGTACTATGGATAGAGTAGAAACCAAATCAAAATACCTACTTTTTTGGAGCTTGCACTCCAGAGGAGACAAAAAATAAACAAATCGACAATGCCTTATGTGCTCATTAAACACGGTTAAGGAGGAGAAGAAGTAGAAGATTTATGTAAGACAGAAAGCCTTTCTTACAAGGCAGCATCTGAGCAGAGACCTAAATAAAAAGTCAGAGCGAGCCATGATGATGCCCAGGGGAAGCAGGACACAGGGGAGAGAACTATTAGAGGCCGCAGTGGGGAATGCTGGACACTCTTGAGTAACAGTGAAAGGCCTGTGTGGTGGGAGCAGAGGAGGCAAGGACAGTTGTCAGCCTACAGTCAGGGAGACAAGTGGGGCAAGGCCACCAGCCCTTTGTAGAACTTTGGCTCCTACTGTGAGACAAGAGTTTTGAGCCGAGTAGAGACAGAACTTAGTTTTAAGAGGGTCGTTCTAGCTGCTGTATTTCGAATAAGATGGCAGAGATAGAAAGAGGGAAAACAGGCAAAATTCTTGGGCAGAGATGCTGGTGGCTGGACCAAGGTGAGAGCACTTATGTTTGATAAGCCTTTTAGATATCTAAGTAGAGATGAATAGGCATTGGATATATCGTCAAAGTCTGAAGTTGAGAAAAGAGATCTGTGCTGTAGATTGAGAAGACATCAGTATCTACCCACAAGCCTACATGACACCACCGAGAGAATGAAGACAGGGAGAAGAGACAGTTCTAAGGATGGAACCCTGCGGCACTGTAGGTTAACAGGTCAGAAAGAGGAGGAGGAATCAGCAAAGGACACTGAAAAGGAGTGACCAGTAGGGTAGGAGAAAAAAAAACAGGAGAATACAGTGTACCTCAAACCAACTGAAAAAATGGATTTCAAGAAGGAGGAAGTGAGCAACTTGTCATGTATTGCTGATGAATTAAATGACAATAAAACAGGCAGCAGAATAATGAACTGGGCAAAGAAGGGGCCTCTAGTGACTCAGTGTTTTAAGAAGTAATGAAGTTGAAACTCTGATGGAGAAAATATATATAGACAAACTCCTCTGATGTTCTTTGTTATTGATGGGGAGCAGAAAATGGTGGCCAGAAGGAGAAAAGCAGTTTCTTTTTATTGAATTTGGAGATATAGCATCTTTGAATGCTGCTGGAAATTAGTAGGGAGAAGGACCCAAATGATGCAGGAGAGAGCAGATAAGCGCAGGAGCAAGTGGGGATGGGGTTCAGGACAGTTTGAAGGCCATGGATGGGAGCAGACAGTTCATCTTCTGTAACAGAGCACATGGCCTAGGGGCAGATAGGCTGATGAGAGCATGTGGAGGTTTCTTCCTGACAGAGCTTTCTCAGTAAACTGGGAAGTAAGGTCATCCACACAGCAGGAGAAGCAGAGAGGAGCCACTAGATGTCTGAAGTGAGAAGAGAATGTGAAAAAGTCATCTTGGGCAAAGTGGGTGGAGTAGGGACAGGAAAGCTTGTTGGGCAGTGTGCTGGGCTCCAAACTGTCTTTGATACGAATCCATAATCCCACTGATACTAATGAGAAACATTAATATTAACCTAAGGTAGGGGGAAAGTAAGATGTTAAGTTAGGAAAATACAGAAGACATGGCAATCTGAAGCTATGAGAAGAATTCCAAATGTCGTATTTGGTGGTATTCTCCTAAAGTTACCACAGAGGGTACTCGATTCCGACCTGGGAAAGGAGAATGTGTAAGGCAGTAGCTGTGACTGAAAGAGAAGTGAATTAAAGGGAATGCGGGGTCCCCACATTCCCCAACAGATGTGAGCAATTCAACCAACACGACATTCAAATGTATGGAAATGATTTTTATCTTAGGTTCTTTCTCATTTAGCCTTTCATGTTCTGAGAATGTAAAAAATAAATGTGAAATTCTACTTTTAAAAGCTTTCTCGTAAATTATCACTGATATGTAAAAGCCGAGCTCATACATAGAACAAAAAAAAAAAAAAGATAGACTAATGACCCCTGACATTAGAATTTAAAATGTCCAGCATGCAAATCCACGTTCTCTCCACTCTTTTGTAATGCAATAACCAGCGAGAATTAGAATTGCAAAAATGCCAAAGAGCTACATGGAAATTATACAACAAAGTAGTTCTGCAGTGATATTGAGAAAGGAATATGAAATGAATACAAGATAACATAGAAAGACAAAATTTGGGTTATGTGTGTATAAGTGAGTGTGTGTATATGTCCATGCATGTCTGAGAGAGAACAAGATAACAAATTATTTCTTGCTTTGATTCACTCTCCCTGAACAAAATTTAAAATATAGACAGTGGTTTTGTCACATTTCTATAATAAAACACACGATTCCTATTTTAGTTCCAAATGATTTTTCACTAAACGGTTTTTGAAATTTTTACTTGTAAATATAAAGGAGACTTTTTGAATATCTGATTTAAATAAATAAATTAAAAAATCAAGCAATTTTCAAGACAGACTTTCCAAAACTCTCTGATACTATTATTTCTTACATTCTTAGGTACCACAGAAGTCCGATGCTACAAATGTTTCTCTCTGGGCTCCAGTTAAACACTTGCACTATGACAAAGAAAGTGAGCTGGACTGTTTCTTGCCCTACAGCCAGAATGCAAACAAGTTCTGAAAAACCATTTGGCCCATATATCAGATTCAGAGACATGTGCTGATGCCTGTCTCACCCTTCTCCTTGCCCCTCATCCTGATTTTCCTTTCTGTGTCTCTCCCATCCACATAATGAAAGAAAGAGAAGTTTCTCTACTTGCTTGGTCCATGGGGAGACAGAAAAGAAAAGCCAATGTCTAATAATTTCTCCTTAGTTTTCTACTAGCTTCCATCCAATCTAAAATAATTTCATGCAGATCCTGGGCTCACATATCCAAAGAGAACTCAGTGATTAATTCAAAGGCAGTGCAACCAAGGGTAGACACCTCCATGTGTGTATGGTGAACAACTGGTATAGTACAAAAAGGAAACGATGTGGCATTAAAACACCTGGTGTGGATCACACCACCACCTGCCTCCTCAATATCTATCCTCTTTTTCTTTGTCACTTACAGATTCCTAAATTTTTGAGTGGTTTAGATAAAACAAAGCAAAACAAAACAAAAACAAAAACAAAAAAACTCAGCTTCCAGAATTCTTTGCATCTAGAAGTGATCAAAATGATATTAACTGAACAATAAGATCAACAAGGAGTTGCTAGGTGTGGCTTCCAGGAAAGTTTGTTGAAAAGGGAAGACTCAAATGAATTAAAATTTGTTAGCTTTTGCCTTTCGCCCATTGCCTTTCCTCTCTCTCCTGCCTGTGATGGCCAAAGATGGAGCAGCCAGTTTGTAACCATGAGAATAAAAGTCCCATTGCAAGGCATGACAGATAGAAAGATAGAAAGAGCTGGGTCCGAAGTATCATGGCAAAAATAAACCCCTCTTTGGTCAAGCCACTTGTGATGGTTAAATTTTTGTGTCAACTTGTCTTGGCTATAGTTTATTTAGTCAAACATGTCTGGATGTTGCTGTGAAGGTATTTTTTTTAGGCGAGATTAACCTTAAAATCAGTAGACCTTGAGTAAAGCACATTACCTTCCATAATTTGTGTGGGCCTCATCCAATCAGTTGAAGGCCTTAAGAAAAAGACTAACCTCCCCTGAAGAAGAAGGAATTCTCTCAGCAGATTGTCTTCAGAATTAAGCTGCAAGATCAACACTTCCCTGAGTCTCCAGCCTGCCATCCTACCCTGCAGATTTTGGACTGCCAGCCTCCGCAATCATGTGAGCTAGTTCCTACACACACACACACACACACACACACACACACACACACACACACACACACACACGTATATACACACACATATATACATACATATATACATATGGTCTGTTTCTCTGGAGAATCCTACGATACCAACTATATGGGTACCTTTTCAATGCCACCAAATGTAATCCTCTCTGACACACCTGAGATCTTCCACTTTATGAGCTGTGTAACTACGTACATGTCTTTGTGACCTCAGCCTCTAGAACAGCTGAATGGGAATGTGACTAGTGCTGATTCCATAGGCTGGTTGTAAGAGCTGCATGAGACAGTATGTGTAAAAGTACTGTGTAAGTTATAAAGCCCAATGGAAATGTTAGGGAACAGTATCATGACAGGCTCACTGGGCCAATTCACAACCATAATTCTTCATTCACAGTCGAATTCATTTAAAATAATTACCTTTACATCTGATCAACTGAAAGTCATCATGTTATAGGTCATCTGTATCTCAATAAGCTGGGGGGTACTCATTATAGAATATTTGGAAGTTCAGAAAGGCACAAGGAAGAAAGCACTCAACCACACTACCCCATAGCTACTGTTATCTACTAATAACACGCATTTGCTCAGTTCTTATTATGTACCGGGCAGTGTGGGGAGTACTTTAATGCATTAAAGTACTCCTACAAAGCTAAGTACTATTTCAGTGCCCATTTTGTAGATGACAAAATTGAGGATTAGGGTGAGTAAAGGGCTTGTCCCAGGACACACAGCTAGTAAGTGGCAAAACCAGGATTCAAACTCAGGTCTGAATAATGGCGATGGTCCTGCACTTAACCACCAAGTCACACGGTAGGTGATGAGCTATGTCCTTTAATCATGTATTTGCTAATATAGAATTGGAATGTGATTGGGTAACCCCCAGGCAAGTAAAAACAGTATATGCACATTGCTCAGCATATAAATAAATCAAGATTCTGGTATTACAGGGCCGCTAGCTCTCTTGCTCAGGACAGCATTTTAATTTGAAATGATGCAGAAGACTTTTCCATATTAGCTACTCCTGATAACACTGTCTTTTACTTCAAATAAAGATATCCCTTCTGTCAGGCACCCTGATGTTTATTTGTAGAAGGTGGGTTTTATCCATTTCAAACTGCCTATACATCCGCAATCTCACTTTACTTTCCCTATAGCCTTCCTAGTCGAGAAGGGCAGGTGTTATTAACTCCATTTTCCAGGTGAAAGAACTGACCCTTAGAGAGGTTAAGTAAGTCATCCAAGGTCACATAGCAAATTAGTGGAACAAGCAGCACTGGAAAGCCTATCTCCTAAAATCCGGCCCAGTACACTTTCCATTATGCTATGCTCCCTCTACCTGTCACTTCCACCATTCCTGAGAGGCTTAGAGTTGACGGAGCATGCTATTGGTTCCTCAGGGTAAAACTGTCCTATCTTGGTAGGAAAATGCAAGTGTGTGCGCACATACACACACGCACGCGCGCACACGCGCGTGCACACACACACACACACACACACACACACACACACACACACAGCTAGATACACTGTAATTGCATCTGACAAAATGGTTTTGTAACAGTCCAGTCAAGGATGCAGAAGACTCCCAGGCTGCTTTTCAGATACAGAACCCAGACGGTCAATTTCATCATGAAACAAGATTTCCTCAGCTGTGGGTGAGTGGGCGGGTGGGTGGGTAAGTGGATGGACTGAATTAACAATGGAACAGTGGACTGCAGGATAAAAGTTTTTTTTAATCTTTCTTTGCTATTAAGCAGTGGCAATGCAAATATGGACTGAGGCATGCCCAAGCAAGAATATGGAGAAAAGTTTCATCTTAAACCTTCTATAACTTTCTATTTCTAAATTGCAGGGTATTAATCATAATTTTTGGAAATAACAAATGAATATTTTTACTCATTCTACATAAATATTTGTAAAAAGGAAAGAGTAAGGGAGTACCGATTAAGAAAAAAAAAAAATCCCAGGATGAAATTGTGGACATATTCAGTCTTGCCTGAAACCAAAGAAAGTACAAATGGAGGTAACATACTGCATTGTCAAATAAGCTTTAAAACCAAGATTTTCAGGTGGAAACACATGCTCTTCATCAGCTAGACAAGCAATCAGATATTTGCCTCAATGGCACTGGCCACAGCAAAGGAAAAGATAACTTCTCTTCTCCCAGGTGGTTTGGTGAACGGACATCAGAAGGCAAAAAGAGGAACTGAAAGATTTAAAGCTCAAAGATAAATACTGGCACTGGGGATGAAGTTCCTAGGAAACTGAAACAAGAAGGCTTCTAAACATGCTGTCAAAACCAGCACCAGTGACCTCTCATCAAGTGAGGAGCAGTACTAAAAGATATACCTCCTGGAATGATGTTACCTTGAAAATCATCAGAAAGCCACAAAAGTCTTTTTTTCTGTTACATTAGCAAAAGGAAGTTTAGGAAGCTTAGACATCAGGAAACTGTTCACTCTCTCAAAAAGGAATTTGCCACAAACTCACAGATATTCAAACTGTGGACCAAGTTTCCTTTCAAACAAATATTACTATCAGTGTGTAAAACTGCAAGGTAAGTTTCATCTAAAATGATTTGAAGCCCACCGATTGTGGCTGGGGAGGAAGGGCATTGGGAAAAGTTGAGGAAAAATCCAGGGGACAAAAGTGAATCAAATATGCTTTCACTGACGACCATGAGATTCATGCGATCCAATCATGGCACCACGTCACAGAGACGGAAGTGCAATCCAGGATCCAGAAAGTGCTTCCCATTTTCACTTAAAGACATGACAAAATGTAAAACAAAGGAATCCATTATTTACACGTAGAAAACACCATAAAATCATTTTCTTCTCATTGCTGCCTTTCTCAAGGTTCCTCACGTGGTTAGCAACTGGCGCATGAACACTCCCCTCCTGGCCCTTACCGAACACTCAAACACCCAATCTGGGCAAACTATCCTGCTTGCTCTCCTCACTTGCAACTCTATTATATAGTTCAACACAACCTCTCAATTTCTTTAGCTTTCTTCCACTTTCTTTAGTTTTGAGAAGACCTGGGAGTTTGCCAAGGGAGTGCAAATTCTTTCTGTGTAGAAGCTAAGGAAGGAAATGGTGAATATCTACATATTAATAAATTTATCCTGCAACAACTTATTACATTTTGTCCCTTAGAATTCTATTGTCTCAAACAAACTCAAAAGCTAGCACTTTAACAGAGGAGGCTCTTCACATGGTAGACGAGAAATTCAAGATTCTAAGAGATCCAAGGGACTCAAGTCTGACTCCACAGACTGTGATCTTCCTACGACATTGAAGATAACAATAGGAACTAGAGTGACAAGAGATCTTCTCCCCATGTCATTCTGACCAAGTCAAAAAATGTTACCATATGCCAGGCACTGGGCTAGGTAGTAAGAACACAGAGAAGAATAAGGCAAGAGCCTTGTCCTCAAAGAGGTCAGTCTAATGCAGTTTCTCAGGCTGTATTCCTTAGAACAAAGTGTCCCCTGTATAAAGGGTTCCATGTCCCAAACACTAAATATCTTTTTAGCTAATTTTTCAAAACCATCCTAATCCTAAACTAAAGAAACTTTGTTTCTTTACTCCTTCATTCCTCAAGTTTAATTCATCACTGAACGGTTTGCCTTGCGAAATACATACCTTGAGATGAGCGCACAAATGTTAACACAGAAAAATTCTATCCTTAGCTTAAACAAATAGATAAATAACTGGCATTTTTAAAGATAAAGTAAGGATAATGAAAGCATTTTCATATAAAGTACATTGTATTTCAACCAAAAAGGTAAGTGCATCTAAATGTTGTCCAAACCGAAAGTGTCTTTGCTTGCTGCAATGAGAAAGTGAACAATGAGAAAAATTAATCTGGCATGGGTATCTATTTTGCTTGTGTAGGCAGTGGGAGAGGTGTCCAGCCTTCAGAGATATTAGGAGAAACTAAATAAAATCAAATCTTTGGTATCCATAGAGGTTACAGTCAGGAAAACTTCCTGGCATCCAGTGAGGGGATAGTGACAGGTCTTTCATCTAGCAGTACTATAGCATGGTTCTACCACCAGCCGCAGTTATCAATGGCTGTTTTCTCACCAGGCCAGTTCTGCAGTATGGTTTTAGGCATTGTTCCTGGAAGCTGAGCCTCAAAGCCTGTTTTTCTGGGACTCTCAATGATTCTTTGAAATGTCTCATATCCTTTAATAAATTCTTCATCTATTTAAACTAGCCAGAGCAGATTCCGGTGTTTACAACTAACACCCCAACCATATTTTCCTTCTTCCACTTTCAATATCCAGGTTTTAGCCATTTACAACCTAACATTTCCCTCTCAGGAAACTAATCTGGCAATATTTTCTGTAGAATCTCCACTGCCCTCTTTTACCTCTAAGCCATAAGTAATCAATAAGGCTGACTCTTATTTCTAGAATCTGCATTCCCTTTCCAACTCAATCTTCTTTCTTAGCCTAAGGCTAGCCTACTTATTGTATGAAATATACTTTTCTGTCAGTCAACATGGCAACACCTCTTTGGCTGAGTCAAAAGCCTAACTCTTCATCCATCATTCGAGTTGTAAGTACATCCCTGGACAATAGTGCTTTGAACCCAGTATTTATCTATCTATTCTACCTTCAACAATCATTTTGTCTCCTTTTTTTGGTTATACTTTGCATAGCTCTTCCAGTGTGAAGAAATCTGTCAGAGCAATCTCAAAACATGAGCTGAGTGGTCTCTTTTTTAGGAATTAAATCAATTCCCAGACTGTATAACTTAGGCAAATTTTAGGGGTATCCATAGCACATACACAACCCTCCGAGTGGACAGTGGACAGTCTCAGTACCTTCTCAGGCTTACAGTTTGAGAGCACAGGATCAAGCTAGACCATTGAAGAAGATTGTTAAAAGTGCTAGAGGAAAATATTTAAATAGTCATCTCATGAGAGGAAAAAAAAAGCATATTTCTTGATGCAGTAATTAAAAAAAGATTTAGATCTAGTGTGCAAATTCCCATAGAATCCTACTTAGCCCCCTTCTCTATGTCAAAGCAAACTTAGTTTCACATCAGTGGTGATTCTCATTTATCTTAACGCTAAGGATTTACTTCTTATGCAAAATTGTTCATTTTACCAGCCTGGAACTTTAAAAAAATCACATTCTCTTCTTCAAGAATTTTCATTAAGCCAAGGTGTCATGAAGCTGAAAATCTGCAGACACAATTTTGGCTTTCTTCCGCAGGAAACTCAGAGGAGTGCCCAATCCAGGCAACCGCGAATTAGTGCAGGCACTGCTGACAGATTTTTAACAGTGTTGGGAAGAGAAAAACATAAGTTGTATATAACGACTTACAAAGATTTCTGCTCTTACCTAAAGTTGAACCAATAAGTTTGTCTAGACTGTACTATGACTGTGGCCTAGAAACTGCATTCTTAAAAAAAAAAAAAAAATTACAGTTGAAACTCACAGTGGTTTTGTTGTACACAGGTACTTGGGTTAATAATCTGGTACCTGGAAGCATACAGATTATCATTGAGATAAAAATTAAACATATAGTTGGCAGACTATGTGGACTGCTCACATTTCATCTGTATTTAGTTATTTAGGCACCAACCATAGAGTCACAATCAAAATGTAAGTAGGAAAAGTCATTAACCAGAACAAAATTATCAAGTTACCGATGGAATGTCACAGAAAATGAGAGAATTTCAAGAGTGGGGCAGGGGGAGGAATCAAACTTTAGTCAAATATTTCAGGCAAAAAGATAGACATTAACAGTTATCTGTACAGCAATAGCCAAATCAACAATATGTCAAAACAGTCAAAACATAACAATTAACCCAAGGTCAAAACCCAGAATACCTATTTATTAGTGCATTCTCTAGCTCTGTGCCCAATTAAGCCGAAACATCTCCTCAAACTTAAACCCTGGATCATATGGGTGTCTAATATCTTCCAATGCAATTTTCTTGATCACTAAGGCAACTCTGCTGCCTCATCCCATTAGTCTTTATAATCACTATATTAAATCATTCTCCCTACTGTTTTCCCCCAGCTACCATTTGTGTGCCATTAAACATTTCTGTTTTCCTTGAGTCTCAGCCCTTAGATGTCAGTGGCCATTTGGTAATTTTTCTTTTTTCTCATAAATTAAACCATTGCAGCATCCAGCAAATGACCTGGCTACTGCTTTAAAACTTTAGCTGGAACTTGAGCTTCCTACAAAGCTCTCTAATTAAGCCACAATATCATTGCTCCTCTAATTTACAAGATAATCATCTAATTCCCTTTTGTTAAACTATTTGGCCTTTAGCCTTATGGTTTATTCTCTGGGGAACTAGATTATGGCTGCCCAGGCTAAAGCTACAGTGTACTTGTGACTTGTTACAAGTTTAATTAATGCCAAACAATGCCAGCCCAATTTCTGGCTTAATACCATCTCTTTTCATATAGCTGTACCCTCATTTGCCTTCAATAGCCTTCTTGATTAGTATTTTTCCAAGTGTTTCTAAACTCTGTCCTGTTGAACTAATACATTCCCACTGGAATGTGGCTGCTCAATTTTAAGACTAAAATTTTCAGTCAGGGTTTGAAGTTACACATTTGATGGATAAACTTAAGGAAGATATAAAACTGGTAAAACTATCTTCATGATGACATCATCATTGCAAAACAAAGTACATTTTATAAAATTCTTTCACGTACCTTATTTCATTTGATCCTTAAGAAGCCTCAGAAACCTGGGCAGAGTAGATATAACTATGTCCATTTTATTGATCATTGGTTTCCAAACTGTATCAATGCATACCAAACCTATAACATTGTTTAAACTAACACAGCTCCTTTTATATTACTTTATTTTTTTCAATATCTAAATAAGATCATCATTCGCACACACACACAAAAATATGCTGTCTTTTAAATAAGGGAAATTTGAAAGCCTCTGTTATAGAGAAAGAAATTGAAGCTCCACACGGAAGTGATTTTACCAAAGTCAAACAGTGAATAATTGAAAAAGCAGGGAAAATCACTCAGGTTTCCTGCCTCCAAGGACAAACATTTGTTTCCAATACACTCATATTCCCTTGTAGGAAGAGTCAATGCATTGGTGAGCCCATTTTCATCAGTTTAATATACTTTTAAATAGTCTTCTTGTTGATTGTCAAGCTTTGGGCTCTAGACAAGCTGGATATCTCTTATTGATTCATTATGTCATTCCTTTACCAGCAAGCTTACCCTATGTTGGTCACTATATTACACTGGGAATCCAAAGGCACACAGAAGGACTGGAAGACTGTTTCTGTGCCAGTCAAGCAGCACACCAGCGGCGCATTCATGAAGGAATTCAAGACCCAGAGAAAATCACTGAAAATGAAGAACAAATGGCAAAGAAACATCAAGTCCTGAGGAAAGAAAGGTTAATAAGGAGGTTAATACTAACAGAGGAGACAAAAAGAAAAGAGGGGAAATGAATCACAGGAAACAGGGACCATGGACTTATAGTTCTTCACTACTTTTCAACTTAAAAGGAGACAAATTTATAGCTATTTGACCTCTCTCAGGCCCATTCTCCTCATGTGCAAAGTTGAAATGCTATTACTAACTCTCTCTACTTTGCAGAGTCTATGGTGAAAATAACGCAAGATAAAATACTTTGATGGCTCTTAGATGTCCATGTTTTCTACAAATAAAGTAACAAGTAACAGGAAAGGGTAAAGCTTGGCTCAATGATGAAAGGTGTTAGGTAGTAAACCACTTGTATAACTTTGTCCAAAAGTTGTTTTATAATATTTTAAAGGCCTTATAGTTCTAAAAACAGAATTCTCAAGATAAACCCAATTGCAAAAAAAAAAAAAAAAAATAGTCCCAAAGTTGAAGAACTCGGTCAAAGAAAAACCTTAGGTTCTATGCACAGGGGCTCCATCATTGGTTCCAGCCCTCAATCCCTGAAAAAGTTAAGCTTAACCACTCAAAATATGTTAACCAAGAATGAATCTATTGTGTGTCATGTTCTATTCTAAGTTCTGGGGAGAGACAAGTGAGCAAGACAGGCTTGGTCCCTGCCTTTACAGAAGGTAATTCTACTGTGCAGAGTGAAGGAAGGGGAAAAGGAGATACCAATAAACACAGAAATAAGTGTGTGAAAAAGATGTATCAGTATGAAGTCCATAAAACAGACGATGTCATAGCGAATTACAAGGATGAAGAAGAAAGGTAGTCATTTAGCTCAGGTGATTAGGAAAGACCTTTCAGGGGAGGTATCATGTGAGTGGAGACTGGAATGATACAAGGAAGCCAGGACAGGAAAATCCTAGGCCAGAGCTAGTCCAAGGGAAACCCAAGGATAAGACTGTGAGGCACGGACCAGATGCAAAACTGATTTGCTAGAAAGATAAGAGTATTAGGGAGACACCATCACAATGAGAATTTAACTCTATCTTGATGGGGAGAAGCCAGTTACAAGCTTGATGCTCACCTGAACAATCTCTCTTTAGTATCAAGTTCATGTGCTTTCTGCTTTGGCCACTTGAGTAACACTAGAAGGGAAAAATTGGAACCAAACTACCAGGGGAGAACATGGATGTAGTAGCCACACTTTATCCTTGTGGGTGTCAACAGGTCATTAGAGGGTCAAAGAGCACCAACATGGCTTTATTTAGTGGACAATTAAAAGTCAGTGTAGACTCAGAAGAGTAAGACTTTAGAGGCTAAAGATATGCTCCATCAATGGGAAGCCCTGGTAAGAGATCAGATGACTTCAGGATTGGGACCATCCCACAAGGGACCTGGGCTGGCTGTGGCCATCCACTGAAAGTTACTGCATGCTCTCAGGTGGCCAGCTCTACCCAGTTCTCTCCTTCTAGGTCCCTGTAATTGTTTCCTCCCCTTGCCCCTTCAAGCCTGGGGGGTAAGAGTCCCTACTACCACAAAGTTACTGTACTCTTTCTTTTGCGTCTGCATGGAAGATGGAGATATGAACAAAGGCCAGAGGTGTAGTTAGAGTAGACTCTTGGATGTTCTTCACACAGAGATGACCGCTGAAACTGGAATTCTGTATGAAGTTTCCAGAAAACACATCAGCAAGAGACAAGAGCAGCTGATCGATGAGTAAACTTCAGGAAGTAGGAAGAAAAACTAAAAAACAGGGCAGAGAAATAACAGCTGGAAAGGTAAGAAGCAGAAGC
>NW_006440638.1:18551635-18595434 GCF_000325575.1 Pteropus alecto | reverse complement strand
TTTCCAGAAGCCAAAAGGAAAATTTTAAGAAGTCAGTCAGAGGGTGATAACTGAGAATAGCCCCTGGATGTGGTGACTGAGACTTTGGTGCCAAGGGAGAAAGTAAGGATAGGAGTGATCTGTCGCAATGATGGAATCCACAGGCTAGTGGAAGCCCGTGAGCCCATTTCTTCCTGCACTGCAGGCAGAGAGTGTGCCATTGAACCCCCACAGAGGGGAGTGCTTTCTTGATTCATTGGCCAACATTCACTGTACTCCTGATATGAGCCAGAGAGTTTATTCACTACAGCATCTTTGCTCTCTGATGAATCAGAACGCTGACCTTCATGTCCACTGAGTTTTGTTCCAGAGAAAAGCACAGCAACTGAGCAATTCCCCAGGCACAGGGGGACAGAATTTGAGAATGATAGGAAAAAGGATTCCTTTCCTTCTTTGGACCTCTGGGTTGTGTTGTAGCATCCCGTAGTTGCAAAAGGGGTATGAAGGGCAGCAAATGATTTCAATTCAATTTATAACAATTAGTAATTGCTGAGAATTTACCATATGCTTAGTAAGGAGACAAGTACTGTGAGAGATAGAACTAAATGAAATTTTCCCTTCCCTCCAGAAGCAAACAGCTTCACACTAGAAACAAAACCAATACACAGGCAACAAACAAAGGAAAAAAAAAACACAAAGCAATTTCCACAATTAGTGACAAAGTGTGGGATTATCTATAGGGACAGATACAGAAGAAGAATTCGGTGTCTTATATTTGTTGTTCATTGCACCTGTTTTCTAACATTGCTCCATTTAGCATGAATTAGTATTAAAATCAGGAAAAAAAAACCAAAAGCAATGTGTTCTTTTTTTAAATAGAGTCAAAAATAAGACAGCTCTGGGATGAATCCTAGGCATGCTTCTTCTTAACAACTCGACCTTGGGCAAGTTCCTTAACCACTCGGTACTTAAATTTTCTCATCTATAAATTCCTTAGATGAAGGGAAGGCAGCAGGTGTTTTCTGTTAAGAACTCAGGAAACAAGACCATAACCCACAAGTAACTAATGGAAATAATAAAATCTTTAAATTTTATCAGCTTACTTTAGTTGGCATCTTAAACTAAAATTCCTAAAGTTACTGTTATTCATAAGGGTTTCAGGAAGAAATGTAGTGTACTGTGTTTAAGAATAGAGATGGTTCAAACTCTAGCTCTGCTATTTACCAATAACTGACCTCAAATAAATTACTTCACCTCCCTGAGTCCCAGCGACTTTATCTATAAAATGGGGACAATAATAGAACCCACCACATAGGGACACTGAAGATAATGCATAACAAATGCTATCATGGTACTTGACACAGAATAAGTCACTGATTAATGTTTATACACAATTATAATTATCATCTGAAAAGGCTGGTGTTGTATCAGACAAAACTGAGAGAAGAGAGGCATAAAAAGGTACTGTCTTTTTTCATCTTGATATCACTGGTGGCTTGCACAGGACCCATCACAAAGTAGAGGTTTGATAAATACTTGTGCATAAAAAATGAATGGGTGAACGAATGGGCTGATTTTCACATTTCATCAAGGGCCATGTCTATATATTACTAAACTGGCCTAGACAACCCCCCCCCCCTCCAAAAAAGATACATTCTTAAGTGTTTAAATTCAATTCAATGAGTTTAAAAATTAATCCATTTCAGTGAGTTCTCTGAATTTATTCAATAAGGGGTAGGAGAATCCAGAGGCATCACTACAGTTTAAAAATACTACCTAGTTATTCAACTGCCAGTGAGAAGTTTATCCCACTGGGAAGAAGCAGAGGGTTTCTTTCATCTCTCAGAATCTTGATATTCATCTATAAAAGAAAAGTCAATTTTAAAAAAAGAAATCAAGGAAGAAATGAGAGAAGAGGGAAGGAAATGACCAAAAAAAAAAAAAAAGAATTAGAAAAAAAGGAAAGAAAAACAGAAGATGGAGAAGAGAAAGGTCTTCTCATACTAGAGACATATTTTACTATTCTCCACCACCACCACCACCACCACCACCACCACCACTGTAGGTGTTACACTATTCTATCAGCATCTTCTAGCTACAGTTTCTAACCAAGGGATAAAGAGCAGAAGCTTCCAAGTCATGATCCATGTAGGTAAAATCTTGTCACAAGTATAAAGGGAAATGTTTTCATATATTGGAAAATATATATTTATGTAAATGCCACCAACTGTACCTTAAAGAGTAGAGCAAAGAATCAGGAAATGTGAATTGGTATAACATCCCTACCACTGCTTATCACACATACTAATGTTTTCTTGCATATTTATCCATCCTCCTGAGCACTGCTCAAATGTTACTTGCTTAGAGAAGCCCTCCTTCACTCTTCAGCCTGGGTTGGGTACTTTGTTATATGATCTGATAGCATCTAGTAGCCTTCCATTAGAGTGGTTACCATTGTCGTAATTAAGTAATTATTTAGATAATTAATTGTTTAATATCTGTGTCCTATGCCAGGGTGAATGGGCAGTTCCATGATGGTGGTGTTGTTGCCTGCCTGTTCACTCTGAAGTCACCCACATTTGCACATCTTGCATGAAATAGATAAACGAATACAGACATGTACAGTTGATCCTCACTATTTGTGGGTTCCGTATTTGTGAATTTTCCAACTTGTTACAATTTATTTGTAACCCTAAAATCAATACCTGTGGCTCTTTGTGGCAATTTGTAAATACTGCAGAGTGGTAAAATATTTGTTGCCAGACACATACATTCTCAACTGAGGTCAAAAAAGGTGACACTCTGCCTTCCTGTTCCAGTTCTCATACTGTAAACAAGTATCTTTTTTGCAGTCTATTTAGTGTCATGTTTTTCACATTTCTGTGCTTTTTGTTGGTGATTTTGATGTTTAAAATGGCCCCCAAGTGTAGTGAAGTGCTATCTATTGTTCCTAAGTGAAAGAAAGCTGTGATGTGCATTTTGGAGAAAATACAAGTGTTTGGTAAGCTTCATTCAGGCATAAGTTACAGTGCTGTTAGCCATGAGTTCTATGTTAATGAATCAACAATATATATTAAATAATGTGTCTTTAAACGAAAACAAAAATAAAACAAAGTTATATGTTGATCAGTTAAGAAAAATGTAATGGCCAGAGGCTTGCAGTAATCTAACCCTATATTTCCCCTAAGAGTAACGGTTTAGTATTGGCTAATTCAATATCTGTGGAGACTTTTCATAGAACACATTACTGTGAAAACTGAGAATCAACTGCATATATATTGAACATATACATGTGTATTTAGTAAGTTTGTGCGTGTTGGCATATGTATATATGTTTAGTAGTTCTTAACCATTTTGGAGTCATAAAACCTGTTTTAAAATTTAGAAAGACATGGATACCAGAGCTTGAGGGGCAGTGTGAGTGGAGGTATGCACATATATAGAGCCCTATGATGCGTAACTCTAGGGTGGGCGGGGGAGGCATGCTGGTATTCACATTATAGTCTAAGGGAATTGCTCACCCCCCAAGAGTTGTTCAATGTGGTGACACTTCCTATAAATACACACATACACACACATTTGCATATGATGCTGGGCATTCATGGCCTTCTATCACGTACCTCAGGTTTATACCCTGACAGAGCCTTCAATATCAAGAGAGATAGAGGTTAAAATAGATAGACAAATAAATATATATCACATATGGCATATTTAATTTTACTTCAAATGTTTTACATTAAAATTTAAGTCATTTTTATTTCACCCACTAATAACAAACCCTGGACAATTCCAAATTATATGTATCCCCAGAAGAAAGATATCTTGTTATGAAGCACTGACTTAAGACATTCCCTAAGGTGAACTGAACACAGGCAAAAAAAACAAAAGTTGAATTATATGAATATGAGTGTGTGTGTGTGTATACATACATATAAATAATGTTAAATGGTCTTATGTGTATGGTAGGCAGTAATATAAATTTAAGTTTCTTTGACATCATGCTTTTTGGAGGCAGTTAACTATTAAGCACCTGACTCTGTGTCCTTTGAATAATAAACAACATTTCTTAGTAAAGCTTCTAATTAGATTTGTTCATTGAGAATGAAAATAGAAAGAAAGAAAAAAATCCCTATAAAAGGTGCTGTGGAAATTCTAATAGTAACTAGAACAATTATACCATTAATAATTCAAAGCTAGCTGAAAACTATACAATTTTGAGTGATTTATACCGACCAGAGTTGGCATATGTTGTACCACAGGTAGATTCGAGGTCACCAAGAATCCACTTCACAGTTTTCCCAGAAGTGTAGAGTCAAAAAGGTCACTTGTGGTTAAAGATCTTTCGGATTAGTCTTTTAAATCAATGCATAAATTAAAGATAATTTACATATAAATAGGCTAATACTCTGGCTTTGAAATTAAATGAATTTTTAAAAGATTTAAGTAACTGCAGAAAAGGTCAGCTAGGCATTAACTATACATAATGTGATTTTTGAAAACTACTTGTCTTATTGGTTTATTAATATTTTGTATTCATTGTCATTGTTGTTCTAAAAATTGTGTGCATGATTAGCAATGCACCAAAGTCAAAGACAGGCTTCAAAAGTAAGTAAAATGTACTTTAAAAATCAGTATTCGGAAGGACGGGTCTAGAATCTGGACATGAAAATAGTCAAAATTAACCTTTGCCAACATATTAATACACATTCGATTCAAATGTATCACAACATGTTCTAAATAAGCATGGCATCATTCCAATAAAATTTATTTTGACATTTAGTTTCACTGATAAATTACAGTTCTTCCAAACACAAAAGCTTTAAGTGGTCTACTGAGTTATCAGAAAGGGATCATGATCATGATCATTATTTGCCCCTTTAGAGTATAAATCTAGAGTTTTTTCCAATTGTGATGAAGGGATAGGAAAGAACTTCTCTAGTTTCAAACTACCACTCCTCTTATGAACATTAGTATACCTTAAAAAATGTTAGACTCCAGGATGAATAGGTGGCACACAGGTTATTTTCAGGGCAGTGAAACCTCTCTTTGTGGTACTATAATGGTAGATACAAGAGATTATGCATTTGTCAAAATACCCACCACTATACAACACAGAGCAATCCCAATATTAACTATGGACTTCGGTTTACAATAATGTTAACTAAATTGTAACAAATGGTTCAGCAATTGTAGAAAATGTACCAATGCAAGATATTAATAATGGGAAATTGTGGGCAGGGGGAGAAGAGGTATATGGGAATTTTTCTGTAAACTTAAAAATGCTCTAGGAAATAAAGTCTATTTTTTGAACTGGTGGACCAAATGTAATAATACAAAGATATTTTCTTTAGATAAATGGTTTGCAAACTATACCCAGTGGAGCCCTATCAGCCCTAGGAGATGATTCACTGACCACTTGGTTTGGGAATGTTTGGGGAAATGGAGCAGGAGAGAAGAGGTAACAATGAAAGGAGGCTGCCCAAGCTGGGTCCTCAACGTCCACCCCTGTTTCAAACAGTACAACCCCCTTTTCATCTGTTGTACATACTGTTTTTCCACATTGGAGTCCATTAAAGAAAGTGTTTCTCAGACAAAGAAAAAAAAAAAGGCATGGAAACCACTGACATAAGCCCATAAAAATACCTAGTCAATAATCCCCATACACTAATACTCTTAGCTACTGAAGAAATAAATAAACATTTAACTCAAACTTCACACCTGACCATTATTACAACCTATGCTTGAGCAAACAGAAGCTAAATGAATACCGTGGAAGAAGTTTATCTGATCAGTACATACTGAGCATCAACCAGGCACCCAGTATTCTTCTAGAATATGCAACAAATTTTGGAGGTCCGAGGAAAATACAAAGCATAGTTCCAGCCCTCAAGAAGCTTATGATCTTACAGGAGAGATAAAACTAATACTTATTATGCAATATGAATATGATAGAATATGTCTGAGGTACCCAAAACCCAACTTAATGAGCTAAAAACATACTTTGAGTCTTCTGTCAAGTATCAACAGACTGACAACCCTGAATGATGTGAGAGTACAGATGAGAACATTCCAGTGCCCAGTTAAGTCTCACTTTCCTAAATCCTTGTCTCCCTTTAAAAATGCAAAGTGAATGTGAACAAAGTTAGACAATCAGCAATTGGTAGTACTCTTGCTAAAGACATACATAAAAAGGAGCCGAAGCAGAATGTAAGCAATGCTTCACTGTTTTGTTATCTTTAATTGCATGCATGTTTCTCAAAATTAGTGTCTCCCCATCAGTACTCACTAATGAGTCAGTTCCCAGGATCTTGCAGATGGCAGGCTGGTTCCAAAGGCACAGTGGGCCAAAAGATTTAATGACCTCTCTCAGGGGCTAGTGGGAGATGTCCTGACAGCAGAAGCAGCAGCTTCTGATCAGGGGAGCTTCTTGTCCAAGACCTCCTCAGCTTAGTTCTGCAGAGATACCTTAGATGGAGTTTTTCCCTGTAATATCCACTAAAGAAAAAACGACACTAAAAGAGAAAACACTCAGCTGTTTATGACAGGGAGGGATTCTTTTAAAGCTTGTATGTGTGTTGTGCTATAAATTACCCTGTTTGTGGGTGTGAGAATAAATATCCATGTATATAGATGTGTGCACACACACACACACACACACACACACACACTATGTTATAGTTAAAACCATGCTGTTGACGGCCACTCAGATCCAGAGAAATTTATGGTTCTAAACGCAGGCAACATTCAGGATAAAGACAGGAGGATTATAAATACTTCGACAATTACCAGAATAAATAAACTGCCTGAGGAGCATAAACATTTGCAACACAGCCTTGCTGGTTCACACTGATGGCCAACAGACCTGTTGCAAATGAGAGACTGGGAGATCAAACATGATTAAAAATGCAAAGATGTTGCTCTCAAATTACATGCTTTATTTGACAATGAACTCTGGACTCAAAGGTACCAATGCAATCTATGAGTAAAGTGCTTTTTGTAATTCACTTGCCCACTGAGATCCACTACTAAGGAATCATAATACAGGGTCCTCTTAGAGTAGGCAGTTCTTTACAGCCATTAGCAGTTCCATCTTGAGACTATCCTTCAATAACACAATTTTCTTTATTTTTTTTTTCACTGAGAATTGATAGCTTGTGTTTTACCAGGATGAGCCCCAGAAATTGTTAGGAACTTGCATAATACATTAGCTATCAGCATCTGAATAGTGGACTTTAAATGTGTACAGGAAAATGGTTTTGCTAAAGTTGGTGAGCAGGTGCTCTTTTATTAAAATTACAATAGCAGAGGCTGAAATCAGATTTGAAAAAATTGAAAATTAAAGATTCTAATGTCTCTAAGACACAAAAAGGCCCAATAAAAGGAAGCCAGTCCTTATTTCTTTGCTGTCTCAATATAATTTGATTCTACTATACATTATTTCTTTTATGCACACACATACATATATGTACATAGGACATTTAAAGATTTTTTAAAAACTTCTACTTTCAAAGTAGAATGTCTTGAGTCTCAGAATCAGATGCTAAGAAGAGGATTCATGATATATTAAGTGATTTAGTAAGGAAGGTCTCCCAATAAAACTGCTGAGGGAGTGGCAAGAAGCAGGATAGGAGAAGGCAGGAAGCCATGCAACGGTAGGATTTGGGGTACAGTCCTATGAAGGAAGTGTTCCCACCTGGGCAAGAGACCTGGGCTTTCACACTCGCTCACTAATCAAGCTTTGGCTAAGGGCTGAACTTCCACCTCTCAGCAGGCCTAGCGAGGCCAGTAGTTCCAGGTGGTTCTGTGAAGATCGTTGTATGTGTAGCCATTGGAAGGAAAGTATAGAGAAGCTGGGGTGGAGATCACAAAAAATAGTGAATGGTACCTGAGGGGATCTGGGTGGTTCTCTAGAACCTTCTACTACAACGAAGCAATCAATGGTCCATAGCATCCTGCCATGGAAACTCCTGTTGATTTTTTAAAATAAAGGTGCGTGTAGAATATTATTAACATTGTTTTAATAATATAATGAATTATATTTACTAACAGACACAGTGCTCTCTCTGCCTCTTGCCTTTTTTCTCCCTTAATATATTTTGGAGATTGTTCATAGCCATACCCAGAACTTCTGCATCCTAGCTAATGACTGCACAATATTCCATTTTGCAGATATAATAATAATCTTACCAGTTCTCATTTTAAATACTATTATCATTACCTTTTCCTTGAGTTCAAAATACTTTTCCTCTGAAAACATAAAGAACCAGGGCTTTTCACATATTTAATAATTTCCTCAGATTTTTTCAATATTATTAAAGTTTTTCTTCTTGGGTAAATCAGGTAACTTATATACCTATAAAAAATTCATTCCGTCAAGATTTCCGAAGTCATATGCCAAACATTTTGCAAAGGTTATCCTTTGATTCTTTTCATTTTTTCCTTAGCAATGGTTTCTTGCTCCCTTTTCACTTCTAATTTTGTGCTTTTTTGCTTCCTGCCTAGCTTTTCTTTGATTAGGCTAATGAGTGGATTATTCCATTGTTTATAACAATGTGTTCAAAGAAACCACACTTGGGTTTATTCATTATACTCTATTGGATCTGTTTTTAAATAAGAAAGCTTAATTTTTGACTTTGTCTTTATTATTTAGTTCTTTCTGCATTCCTTCCATTTATTTTGCTGTCCTTAAGTCAAATGTTTAATTCCTTTATGTTATGAAATGAATGTGAGCCCCCAAAATTCATGTTAAAACCAAATCCCCAATGTAATAGTATTTGGAGGTGGAAACTTTGGGAGGTGATAGCATCATGAGAGTGGAGCCTCCTGAGTGGGATTAGTGTCCATGTAGAAGAGACCCCAGAGAGCTCCCTCACTCCTCCCTTCATGTGAGCCAACTGCAAGAAGATCACCTCTGTGAACATGAAAGCAGGTCCTCACCAGCCCCTATATCTGCTGGCATTTTGATCTTGGACTTCCCAGCCTCCAGAACTGTGAGAAATAAATGTTTGCTGTTTATGCCACCTACTTTACAGTATTTTGTTATAGCAGCCCAAATGGACTAAGACACTTTATTTTTATTCTGTTGTTGTTGTTGTTGTTGTTTTCCAGGTGTTTAAGGCTATACATTTTCTTCTAAGCACAGGTTGAGCTGTAGCCTGTTAAGTTTGCATGTATTATACTTTTATTATCAATGACATCTAGATATTTTTCAGGTTGGGGTTTGATTGTTTCTTTGAATTAAGAGTTGCTTACCAAAGTGTTTTAAAATGTCCAGGATATAAAATTTGATGGTAAATTTCTCGTTTATGGCATTGTAATCAGGTGATGGGGACTTTAATATTTCAACTTCCTTGAAATGTCCTATAATTTTCTATAACCTATAAAGGACATGTATTGTATATTTTTCGAACATCCATGGAAAGAAGATATATTCTCTATTATCAGGTTCTAAATTTAGATGTTATTATCTTGTTCATTTTTATCAATTATTTTGTTCAGATTACTTTTTATCTACTTGATTTTCCACAGATTCAGAGGTTAAAGTCCTCTATTACTATGTTTCTGTTTATTTCTCCTTGCATTTCTGTAGTTTGCACACAATGTATCTTGTGTTACTCTTGCATTTGATACACCCTGAACCCCACATTTTAGAGGGGGCTCCATATCACAAACACATCCTCACCAAAAATTATCAGAAAACACATCAGGGCCCATATTGCTCCGGATTGCATCTCTGGCTCTTGTACAATACAACCAGTAACTTCTAGTCTTGTGTCTAACGCTATCTATGCCCTAGGAAAATTCTTCTCTACTTCTCTTGCTCAATGTCACCGAAGAAAAGGTGACCAAGTCTGAATGTCAGGAAGGGTTGTGCATTGTGGGTAATGCAACTGCAAAGCTGAAGACAACAGAGATGCACACTGGTCTGTGGTATGCGCGGTGGAAGGGCTTAAATGAGAGAAAGACTGATTTGTCAGACAGCATGAGTGCAACAGATTTTTGCATTAGATTCTTCTGGTGCCACTTTATAGTTTCAGAAGTTTCACGAATTCCAGAAGCATTCACAATTGTTGATGTAGTGGTTAGGCACATTTTGCAACATTAAATAATGCACACTCTCCTAAAATCTAAAAACATGTAGGTCACAACGTAACCTGCATGAAATTGAGTATCAATTCTTTACATTGGCCATAAGATAAACACTGAACACACAAATGGAAGTCTTTTTATTTTTATAAAAATATTTAATAAGATTTAATTAAAATGTCGAAAAATGAAAAAAATTTAAACCTAGCATATTTAAATTGACTTAAAAATTTTACATTAGTTAATATAGTCTGTATTTTGCCTTTTTTATTCTAATAAATAATTCTGAATGTGATAAGAAATATAACGTTTTTAAAAACTTTCAAAACATAATTTTAACTTTCTTAATTTTTATAATTAGTTTAAATGTTTAATAAAAATAATATATTCAAATTTTAGACACCAAACATAAATGCAGTTTAGTTTTCAATTCTTCAGATCAGGGGTCAGCAAGTTTTTTTCTAAAGGACCAGACACTAAACATTTTGGTCTGCTACAATTGCTCACCTCTCCCCTTGTAGCCCAAAAGGAACTAGAGGTAATGTGTGAAGGGATGAGTATAGCTAGCTTTGACTCTAATGCCTCAGACTCCTAAATTAGACCATTACTGCCAACAGAAACCAATTGTTAAAAAAAAAAAAAAAGTTGACGATAACATCATTATTTTACTGAAGAGTAACAAAATAACTTATTTGGAATAAATATGTAATAAATTATGAATTATTTTTGTCTTTTTAAAAACTCATCCAAATATTAGCCTAATAATAGAACATGAATAATAATCAAATTCAGTTGTCTGATATTTTGCTAATTTTCAGTCACATGAAAATCATAGCTTCACCTATACTTTTTGATTTTGTTGTTAAATGGTTATATTGTCATGGTAGAAGGGTAAAAAAAAAACATTTCTTTTACAGTTTATTAGCTGAATTTATAACTTTCAAATATTTAGAGAGATGGTATTTGGCCTCCACTTGTACTGTTGCCCTGGGCCCCACAAACCTCAAGTGCAGGCCTGGATACAACAGTGATCAAGAAATTAAGGCCTTGCTGTCTTGACTTACATACATCCTAGTAAATTCTAGTTCACATGCACCTACTCTAATATAGACAATAGATCATCGTTTTTCACAGGACAATTATTGCAATAGCCTTTTTACTGCCCTCCCAACATCTATTCTTGTCCCTCCCCATTCAACCTATTTTCCATACAACAGAGTAATATTTTATATATATAAATTGGAACTATCACTTCTGCCCTTAAAGCTCTTCAATTACTTTCATTACCTTTTCATTACATGCAGTGTAGAATATTATCTTACATTCAGGATAAAATAACACTCCATGCCTTCCAAAATCCTGCTCATTCCTACCTTCCAACTTTACCTTGTGCGCTCCCTTTCTTATCTAGTAGGACTGTATCACAATGGCCTTTTTTTGTACCTCTAATACATTGAGGTATTTCTTGCCTCAGGACCTTCGCATATGCCATCCCTCTGGCTCCCTTGTTCCTTTTGCCCCCACCCCTTCGAAGGGCTGACTTCTTTCCATTCTTTAGAGCTTTGCTTAAACATCATCTTCTCAGAGAAGACTTCTCCATCTACCTGATCCAACATTTGTGACCCTTATTAATTTCTGTCACTGCACTCTGTTTATTTCCTTCAGAGCCTTGGGAAAAAGACCTGTAATTATATATGTTTATCTGTTTACTTGTATATTTACTATCCTGAAAGTTCTTTGAGAGCAGGGACGATTTCCATTTTGTTTGTCACTTCCGGTGCCCACTATGATGCCTGGAAGTGGTAGTTATTGAAAAGATATTTATGGAACAAATGACTGAAAGTACATTCTGGTCACATCCAACCCCTTCAGGATGAAGCCTATATTCCCACAGGGATGGCAAAGTCAGGGTCCCTTCAACTAATGATTTTCAAGTGCATTCAGAGCCTTATACTTGCTGTCTCTCTAAGCTGAATTTCCTTTCACTGCCTTCCAAATGTTTCTCTCACAAATTCAAGGACACTTCCTCCACCAAGTCTTTGATACCTTCTTTAGCCCCACATGATAGGTCTCTCGACTTCTACATTTATTGTCTGAATCTTTCACTTTTGTATAATCTTACGTTGCCGAATTCTTTCTAAATATTAGTTTTCTCAAGAGGGCACTTAGCAGGAACCACGTGTACTTAATCCAGCAGGCAGCATAGAGTGAAGCCTCGAAACATATTGATATCATTCCTTGCAGTTGGCTGAGTTCTCCGCCCCATTCCAACACCTCGCCCTGGGAAACAGAGCCTAAAACAAGGCTTACAAGCATGTATTTTATTTTGGGAAAGGACCCTAGATAATAGGATTAGGGGACTAGTGAGATAAACAGAGAAGAAGAGTGTCTTAAATCAGGCTCCCTAGAAGCAGAGGCTGAGATGGCATTGTTGTGCAAGTAATTGATTGAAGGAGTGTCCTCAGGGGACAGCTGTGAAGGAATGAGGGAGCAGAGTGGGCCAAGGACATCTGTGGCTTCAACTAAAGTTTAGCCTGGACCTGATCCCACGAGGAGCTCTGGAATAGGAATGGCACCACAGTCACCCCACTGTGACAGCTTCAGTCAGGCATTGACTATGGATTGCCCTTGGCCAAGAGCAGGGGAATCCTGTGGGTGTTCTGAAGAAGGTAGCTCTCCTCAATGGAGAGTAATTCTCTGGAGAAGCATTCGCCTGTGAGACCTTAGCATCCAACACTGAGCAGCTGGGGCATAGATGTGCTGACCCAGTAAAGCTGATCGTGTGGGGAGCACCAATAGCTTCCGTTATAGAGGCAAATCCATTATACGGATATATTCTCAAGCAGATCACCACTGTGGGCTATTGGGGCTCCAGCTTGCTGGAACTCTGAAAAACCATATACGCTTCAGATATATTAGTGGAATGTGCTTCAGAATTATTTGAACAAGACATGGGAAAGAGGAGCATTTATTCACCAGTTTCCATCCCCCACTAGTCGGAGGTTATTCCATGGCTTTTAGACTCTCTTGCACTTCCAGGCTGCTGGTCCCACACCAAGGTGTCAGAGACGCTCTAGGGCAGAAAGTAGGGATACACTACACAGCTTAGCAGGAGGCTTCAAGTCATGCCTGCTCTAAGCTGGTTCCACAGCAATGGCCCAAGTAAAAAGTGAGACAAGAGGATATGAGGCAGGCCACAGAAGTACTCAATACATCAATTAGCTCCCCTAGACTTTTGGAAAATATGGCAAATTCTATCTACTCTTATGTAAATACCCTGCCAGGAATCTTTACAGAGCTACAGCTGTCCTTTCCACTGCTCCTCTAGTATATTTTTGGACTATCTGCCTGATATGCATTTTCAGTTATGCAGGTCAGGTGTCCTCACAGATAAATATTGGGTAAAAGAAAAATGATAATTAATTTATCAATCTCATGGCAGTATTGGGCTCTCTGTATTTTTTTAGGGTCACTAGCAATGATGATATTATTTCATTCTTTGGTGATAATTATATGTGGAATGTTTCATTAAAAAAATTATATATTGTCTATAATGAGAGCAGAGATGAACTATAATAAGCTCTATGTACTAGTGATGATCATAAAGTATGCATATCACACTGGTCCCTGAATACTATTTTTAATAGCAAACAGGGATTCCTTCCCTTAACAAATTAAACAAAAATGATAGGTTCCCACATTGAAACACACCTGCAAGACAGTACATTTCCTTCATTTCACACAGTCATTAAGAAGTATTGTTAATGAGGGTTAGAAACATATAATAGCCAACCTTCCTGTTTAACAGAGCCCAGCGAGGACTCAAATGCACAGTTCATTATTGTCATTATGAAATAATTTCTGCCAACAAGTTACAGTCAGGTTACTATCATTCAATCATGTCGCTAATAGAAATAATTTCCTGGTAATTGGCATATTCTAGACAAGAGAAGACCACAAATGGCTGCTGGAATCATTAATGATTTCTGCTGACTTTCATGTTAAAAATGACAATATATTAGTTTACCAGATGCTGAATCAAGCCGTGGGCCATAAATGGGAGGATGTTCTCAAAATGTCTGCAGAACAAATTCCGGCTGGTTTATTTTCAGCGTGCAGACAGAATCATATGCATGCCATATCAGATCCCCCACAATGCTGTCAGATCCATCATAAATTAAAGGCTCCACAGGCTCATTATCAGCTCTTACTCTTAAAAGCAACACATTTTCCTGCCGAGACCCCAAATATTAAATGAGCATTTAAAGAAATTGCATAAAGTATTGCCTTGAAAAAAATAAAATCTCCCTTAAAACTATTTACAGAACTCAACTATTCAAAGTGTCCTCTTCATTCTCAATTTTGCCTCAGTGTTTGTAGAAAATACAAATTCTTGTCCTGTCTGGAAGGCTTTCAGGAGGAGTCTCAGGAATCGGGGTGTCAGTTTATTAGTGAACTTAATATGCTGCATTCAGAAGAACAGAGGCACCAGCATCAAACAGGTTAAAAAAAAAAAAAAAAAAACTTGCTCCAGGAAATGCAATGTACACTACATTAGTAACCAGGACGACTCGTATTTCTCAGCAAACTGCTGCACAAATACATTCATATGAGGAAAAGCTTCCACCTTTCCTGAATCTTCTGAACAAATGTAAAGCTTATTTAAATTCCTTTTCTGTCTTGCCTATGTAGGAGGCTGCACACTCAATAGAGAGCAATCCTATTTGAAGACAAAAGGATGTTTGCAAAACAAAACTGAAATAAACAAACAAACAAACAAATAAATAAAAGAATAGTTCCTGTTTTCACTGCGAGATTACATCACTTGCAGATTCTCAAGATCTGATTACCCACCCCGTAAGTGTAGGAAAAGAAATATTCCAATTAGCACTCATTGGTAAAGTGCTGAGTTTCAAGAATCAAAACCTTGATCCTCGAGATGCTCTTACTGTGGAAAAGCACCAGGTTATGGCGGTCAGGGCCCATTTGTGCACCGCATTCCATTACCACGAGTTGTGTGTGCGACACGACTCCTGTAATTATCATCTATATGTACAGTAATCGTTAATTAGCGCATTTGTAGCCAGCCACCGCCAAAAAACAGGATGGCATTCTTCCATCGTGATTAGGGGTTTTGTGAGCAGTTTGGGGTGGGGGACACTTTCTCACTGAAGATTCTTCCGCCCTATTCACACTCATTCAGCTCTTTCTAGGGGAAGTTAAAAGCTGCAGTGATAATCCCTTAAGTATGACTTGGAAGAGTATAAAAGGTGCAGTGTATAAGCAACTGGATGAGGAAGCCTTTTATGTTGAAAGTCACTGAATGGGTGGCTGAGGACAGCGTGGGTGGGGAAAGAGAGGGGCAGACTTTCTGAGGTGGTGAGAGAAGCAGGAATACCATGGTCATTCAATTCCCTTTAATCATCCGATTACTGCACTGTGCCTGCCCCTTATTTCACCTTGTTTCTCGGTGCCAACCAGTTCCTCGCTGCCATTTTGCTCTCAGAGGGGCAAGGGTGGGAGGAGAGGTGGGTGGGCAATGGGATTTTTGGTAGGGACCCAGTTTCTCGCTGAATGCCAACTCAGCCAGCTGGCACCGAACAGGCCAAGCCTTCTTCAGAGGGGGTTAGCAAAACCCAAATTAGCATGTTCCATTTTAAAAACTTGCTTTTATTTAAAGACTAATTCATGAAAAACAGTGGCTCTCCCACTGAGGTCTAGTGCCCCGGGGGCTGGCACCCAACCAAACACATGCAACTAACTGCCACCCTGGGATGACACGCAACGAACAAGCTCCATTTTGAGGCAGTAGATTCACTAAGAATGTAACCCCGGAAGGCAGCAGATGCAGAAAAGATCCTTTCATAACCCTGTCCTAGGCTAACCATGGCAGCAGAGCGCCTGAAAAACACTTTTGTTTCCCTGTACGGACGATTTATCTCCACGAATGGCTGCAAATGTGGCTAACTTAGAGAAAGGTGGCCAAGGGCACTGCCTTCCCCCTCATGGTTATTGGAGGCAGAGGCTCTGCCCTTCTCTTTGCTCAAGTGAATATCACAAGTTACTCACTATCTCAGAGCTCTGCTCCTTGCCCCATTTGCAAACCTACTGATACCCAGTACTTCCCCTCATACTTTGGTTTTGCTGCTCAGGCCTCATTTATATTAGCAAGAGCTCTGCAGCCAGGATGCCTAGGTTCAAATCCCAGCTCCACCATTTGCTATTGAAACTGGCAAGTAATTTAACCCATCTATGCCTCAGTTTCTCCATCTACAAATTGGGATAATATTTAGCAGCTACCTTGTAGGATTACTATGATTTTGGATGAGTTAATGTAATGATGTAGGTAAAATAGTAGTTGGCATATCACCACTCCTTTATGAAAGAAACCCTTTGAGTCTGAAACACCTCAGATTTATGAAGGGAAATGTCTCTTTGTAAAGTCTCCATTTCAGTCAAAGTGCACATCTTCCCATAAACTTCCCAGAGTTTCTACCGCTAAGCCTTTGCCCACCATTCCCTCCCTTCTTCAACTGTCCTTCCCTCACTGTCCAGCCCTGATGGCCAAACCTCATCCTTCACTGCCACCTCGGCAAAGAGCCTTCCCTGCCACTTTAGTTGTAATGAATCCATCCCTTCACTCTCAGCATACCATTGGCATTTCCATAAACAAAGGACAGTGTTCTACGTGCTTGTTGGATTTCCTCTTCCACCGGACAGCTCCTTCTGAGTATAATCTGTGAGAAACTGGCAAATAGTAGGCGCTCAATGAATATTTGTTGAATAGGTAGATGGTTAAGCAAAAAAATTGCTCTGCATAAATGAATAGCTTTATACTATGATTATGCTGGACATTACTTAATGAGAAAGACAGGAGAATAATTTCTTAAGGACATTCACAGTTTCTTTGGCCCAAATTAAGAGTTCAGCTTAACTTGTCATTGACTTAGGCTCACAAATCAAACCCAGCAGGGGGTTTTGTCAATAATTGTATTAGTCTTCTACACCTGCCATAACAAAATACCACAAACTGGAGGGCTTAAACAACTGAAATGTATTCTCAACTATTCTAGGGGTTGAAAGCTCAAGATCAAGGTATCAGCAGATTTGGTTTCTCCTGAGACCTCTCCCCTTGGCCTGCAGAAGGCCACCTTCTTGATGGGCACATGGATTTTTCTCTTTATGCATGCATCCCACATGTCTTGCCCTCTTTTTATAAGAATACCAGTCATATTAGATTAGGGCTTCACCCTTGTGCCCTCATTTAACTTTCATTACGTCGTTAAAGTCTCTCTCTCCAAATGCAGTCTCATTGGGGGCTAGGCTTCAACATACGAATTTTAGAGGGACAAAATTCAGTCCATAACAATGATGTACACAAATACATAAACATTCTGGAAGTTACTCAAGTCCTCAGTGGGTGGTTTTGGGGTGGGGGAAGCATGCATAATTCTCTGCTCCTTGAGTCCTCATATTCAAGCCCTGATTATATTAGCAAAAAATTCAGCCAGTGGAAGCAGATCTGGCACTGAAATACGCAACTGTTTTATTTATATGAAAAACTCATCTCTTTTCAGAATTTGTGAGTTTCAGTTAGGGGGCTCAGCCACTCTTCCCTTAGAGAGAGAACATCAGCATCCCAGGCAGCAGCCACAGTAACACTGGCTCCTAGTAAAGCCACGACCTCTCAAGAACAAGTAGAAATGTCCAGCTAAACCCCTGTGTACCGTCTAGGATGAGACTCACTTCAGTCCTTCTAAGAGACAATTTATTTGAATCCTCTTTCTGAATACAGACCTGGAACTTGCTGTAGTCCTGAAAATCAGAGCCAGATTCTCCTATCACATTCCTTTCTCAGCCATTTTCTAATTCTAATTGCTGTTACCAGTATATTCTTTTTATACTAGATAGTTTGACTTCCTCACAGTTTCAAATCTCTAATTCCCAATTAGGCAGAGCCTTCACTTTACTCCATAAGCTAATGGCTCCCACAGAATGTGTTTGTATCCCTCTCTTAAGATGCTTAACACTTTTTACCTGGTAGAATAATGATTTAGAGGTATATGTGTCTCCCTTGCCAGATTTTTGAACTATTTAAGGTTTGGATTGTGTTGGGTCCATTGTTTTATCCGAATAAGTGTCTAACATGATGTGGCACACAACACAGTACAATAAGTTTCCTGTAGCTCACAAAGACTTTGTCAGGATTACAATAGCAGTACTAAGCATCAGAAATAGCACATCACAAAGTCGTCCAGCTCCAGGGGTGAGGTCAACACCTTAGAAAGAAGAAATATCTCCCTCCATTTTTAATCCAAAGCTTCTGGCCAGTAGACCCAGAAACATCCCACGCCTTCACCACGACTTATCAATTTGTCTGAAATAATAAAAAGGAAAACGAGACGCTATTAGCTCTACTTCCATTCTCCAGTCGATCATCATTTTAAATTATTAATCAGTTGACGTATTGCCAAGAAATTTTCAGATGTCTCTCTAAAAGTATAAAGTAGTCATTTTCAAATGAACAATTCAACATTTTATTCACCTAGAAGTCTTGGTATTTATAGAAAAGCTGATTGGGGATGGTGGGCTATTTTTTTTTTTTTTTTTGCCTTTTGGGACCTGGGGAAATAAGAGAGGTCTAGGTGAAACTTGAATGTAGTTTTCCTTCTGTCACTCACTTATTAATGACCTGAAGTTATAGAATCCTACATTAAAAAAAAAAGATATTCTAAAATATGTCCTGACCAGTTAAGCATATGTAACATTGTTTTTAATAGCATGACACTTCTGACTGATCATTTCTGGCAAGGACAAAGTGAACAATTATCATCCTTTCTTCCTCATGATTGATTTGGCAAAGTACAGCCATAACTCATGCTTTCATGGAGATTACATTCTAGGGGAGGAGACAGTCAAAAGTAAACCAACAAATAAATAAAACAGCTGTGGTTTTACAAAAGAAATAAAAAGGGGGACTAGGAAACGGAGAAGATGTGCCTTAAGTAAACTGTTAGTAGCAGGAACCATAATCTGTGGATATGAAGAATCCTGAAACTGGGGACCTTATGTGCAATCAAATCCAAAGTATGAAGATGGCACGGCGTATTCAAAAAATACATATTTGGCTCTAGTTATCAGCTGACCTCAGAGACTCCAAATTTCCAGTGGTATCTACTTTTCTGTCTTTTATTTTAGGTATGTGTTGTTTCACTACTATTATAGCAATTTCTTAGGGATAATTTTCTGAGTAAGAAGCATAGTGTGCAATTTGCATTGTCAGTCTCATTCCATGCTCATTAACAGTCCCCACTTTTATGTAAGTGATGTACTTTTAAAGGTAGTGTGATATGTAGCTAAAAATATTATTTTTTTCCTCTATCTTCTTGGCTTGTTTTTTTTTTAGAGGGAAGGTGAGCAATAATGTTAAGTGTAGCTTCAGCTGTATCTTTAGAAGTTTGCTTAGGCATATTTTGATAGCCCTGACAATGAGAACGCAGCCCAGGAGAACTAGATATCCTCTAATTTTGAAGTATATGCTCTCGGCTATACGTATATGAATTTCTTAGGCCCCGGGCACATTTTCTTTAGGAGATTCAACTCCATGTTATATCAGATATTTTATACTTCTACATTTGAAATGATTTAGTTACATATATTTTGGTTTAATTTTAAAATTGGCTAAAATTTTTCAGCAATCACATGCATTTCAGAAATCACTAAGAAATGAGAAAAGAAGCTAACTTATAAAATGTCTCTAAATGTAGAATTTTTATAATTACTAAATTTAGTAATTAATAACAAAAGCATAATATTCCATTTTGTTGACATTTCATAAATATCTAATTGTTCTGATTCTGTAATTTCTCCATACACTAAAACCAAAATAATTTTTCTTTCTCTTTTAGTTGTCAATAATTTTCAAGGCCCTTGAAAAACGCATTGGCCCTTAAAATCAGGCCTGGGTATCTAAAAGTTAAAGAAAGTATGGAATGTGTGTACATTCCTGTGTCTCATATGACACTAGATATGGTGGGAGGGGGGTTCCCCCAAAGTCAAGCTAAGCTGTTAAATCATGTGTGATCCCATTTAGCTCAAATGAATGTACCAAAATACCTATATATTTTTTAAAAAGCCTGCTCTGATTTTACTGTGACTTGTGCACTTCTCTCTGAAGTTCCACTCAACTCACTTACAAAGATTATTTTGCTTTTCTAGCAAATTTTCAAACGTGAGTGCATAAGAATCACCTAGAGCTCTTGTTAAAAATGGAGATGCCTGGCTGGGCCCCTATCTCCAAAGAATCGCATTTAATAGATCTAAGTGGATCTCACAAAGCAGTTTTTATACTTCTGAAACCCTAAAGGGTTTATAAGCCTTCAGGAAACATTGGTTGATGGGTTGCGGTTGATGATAACAGCTGCCGAATTAGTCTTGCCTTAAATTTCTGGACTACCTGAATCAATGTAGGCCAGTCTCTCTCAATGCTGACTCACATTCGAATCAATTAGCTTTTAAAACAGTTGCCCCCAAAGAGTCTGATTTTTTTGGTCTGGGGCGGAGCTTGGGCACTGACATTTTTTAAAGCTACCATATAAACAAATCAAGTAACACAGATAGCCTAAGAGTGATAGCTCTCAGAAATGTGATGATAAGGCCTAGACCTCCTAAAATGAAAATACCGCAACAGAGATTAAGTGAAAATAAAACCCATCTCTATCCTTTATTCCCAGTGTGTTTCAGCTCCAACACACCCAAATGAGCCTCATAGTTACAGCACAAAAAAACCTGAGCCCTTTCCTTTGGTTTTCATCTGCTGGCAGAATGATTTATTAGCTCTATTATAACAGCAACTCCATTATAATTACAGTGTTTGAATTATAAGCAAAACTAAAAAAGATGTAGAAGGAATAGTCCCTTAATCAAAACTATAAAATGGAACAATTTCTGGCTGCAGTTAAAAGCAAACTCCAAAATATTAAGAATAAGTTTTCCAGCCCTTTGATTTCTGCCTCTTTCCCATAAGAACGACACTAGACATTTTTTCAATTAAGCAGTTTGACAGCCTGAAGAAACCCACAGTGCATGATTTAATGAGCATATACTGTATGCATGGTAATCGGCAAGCTGACAGTTTGCTCATTTCAAACTGACAAGAGAACACTATACATTAGTAAAAAGGTTTTGGGGGTCTCTTTTCATTAAATAAGCATCGCAACTGAGGAACATTCCAGTTGTACTGGCCAAGCTGTCACTGGTGGTCCTGGTGAACGTACTCTCTGTCACTCTCAAAGTCAAGTCTTGACAAAGAAATTACTTTTTGAAAACAAAGCATGAACACAAAATATAGATATTTAAAGGTTCTCGGACGTTGTCAGGGGTTATGTGGATTCTGAGTCATGACTCCACTGGTAATTTAACATTACACAAATTCTAATCCAGTATGTGTAGATTCTTCATAATCACTGCTTTATAAACTGGAGTAATTCTTAGAATGCCAAAACTGTTAAATTACTCAATATTTTAGAAGCAGTGTATTAGACTGAAAAAAAAAAAGGCTTTGGTGACAGAGATACAGGGGTTCAAATTCTGACTAAAACCATTATATGGCCTTGGTCAAGTGACATAGCACTTATCTGGAGCTGAGTTTCCTAACTTATAAAACATGGACAAGTGTGGGTCCCAGGTCTGGCTGTGATCCAGACTCGTGGCTAGGGATAGGACTCCAAATTTAGATTGTCACATTAATATAGTAGGGCACCTGCGCCTAACTGATGTAAGCATGATTGAGTTTACTGTATCATGTACGTGTAGCAAAATGCCACTATTGTTCTCTTACATATATAAAGTTCATGCAGTCCCCTAGCACAGAAGCATGTTCCCCGCAATAAAGTTGGTGCCTGCCATTTCATTTTCATGTCAGCTCCTCATGCATTCTTTCAACTGGGCATCTCGCCACCAAAATCTTCCCTTCTTGATCATCTAGTGCTGACAACAATAACAACTATTTTGTGTGGAGAAGACTGTAAAATGCTTCTCACAGTTGCTGAGGGTACTAAAACAAGCTGACTCACAGTTGAGAGTAGGAGTTTTAATGAAGTTAACTACAGTCTGACTTTCCTGAGATTTCTAGGGGTTACATAAGGAAAACAATACACTAACATTTATGCGCCAATGTGGTCTCATTTAAAACTACAAAGATTCTGAAAGGTAGGTGTTATTACCCCATTTTTATAAAACCTGAAAAATTGTAAGGGATCTGAAAAAATGAAAAATTTCTGACATGAAACTTCTTTGCTCTGCCTACCAGAAAAGTCAGAGTGAATTTTTGTGCTCAATGTGTATTTGCAACTCTATTAGCAGTAGTGGTAAGAGGATTTGTTTCCCGATTTTTTATGTATATTTTATTGATCTTATTTTAAATTGGATATAAGCGACCACGAATGAGGTAGAGATTTCTTAGGTAGCTAGTAAGGGATCAATGACCAGGATTCGTGTCACTTGATTCTACTATGGACCTCACATAAAATATGGAAATTACATAATGGATCTCACAAGCAAATACAGTAAAGCCAAAATTTATTGCTTAGGTTCTATGTCATGGGGAGGGAAAAACATATCAGCCTTCTATTTAAGAGAGGAATAGGAAAGCTTCAGTGTCCTTATTTCTAAAATGAGGATAATATCTATTTCTTAACACTGATATGAATGCAAAATCATTCAGTGTAGTATTTGATACAAAGTAACACTTAAAAAGTCTGAAACATTAACCCTTTATGATATAAATGCAGTTCTACTAATCAGAAATAGTAAAACTAACTCTTAAATAATAGTAAAAATAACTCTTAAATAATAGTAAAAATAACTCTTAAACATCATTTAGAAGTCACTTAGCCCTCTGAACTCCATTCACTGATGTAAAATTCTGTTCCAGGCAAAGCCAAGATCCATACTTACTGCCCTTCTTTCATGTAATAAGGCTCTTGGAAATCTGTCAACAATCTCTAAATTCTTACTGTAAACATGTCTACTGGAAACACAGAAATCTATCAAGAATATGCACATCTGAAGTTCTCAGATTCATAAGTCATACAAAAGAATACTCAAAAAACTGGTCCAAAATCATGGGTCTGTCTCTATGTACAAAAGCAAGCTTCCCCATGTTTCACAGCCATTGACTATATCCAAAATGTCGCTATATTTACCATTATTACAATGTTCATTTGTCCTCGAGGGAGTCCAAGAAAGGGCACTGTAGATCCTCATTGCATGCCCTAATAAAAATGGATCGGTGATGATTCCACAGAAGAAATGATGTAGTGTGGCGGGGGAAGCTTTGCAAATAGACAGACCTGAATGTTAAGTCTGGTTCTCTCATCCATCCATTATATGACATTGGACAACATACTGAACCTCTCTGAGCCTCTGATTCTTCTACTGACAAATGGAGGAAATACTTCTAACTTGTATAACTATTGTAAGCAGGAGTGATATTCAAGATATTTAACAACTAGTATGGTGAGGGCACCAAACAGAATGGACTGAAGAGCTGTTCTCGTGCATACTAATTAAAAATGAACTCTGTTTGACAAATTAAATTATGAGAGTGACTATCTTGGTCTTGGATCATGGCAAGTGCTCAAACATATCAAATGCATTAAATGAAGCAAACACACATTGCATAACAATGTGTAATGAAACACTTATAAGTAGTTAGACATACAGATATCTATACTCTCCAACTGTTTTTTTATTCACTTGTGTAGCTTTGATTCCACAAATTTTAATTGTTGATTTTATTAAAAATAATTGTTGATTTTATTAAATAGTTGTCAGCTAAAGTGATGAGCCATCTAAGTCTTTTGACTCACAGTTGAGATAGTCCTCAAAATATTCTGGACTCAAAAATACTTAAATTGGTCTTGCTTGGAATTTTATCAGATATATATGCTCATTTATCATTCTTATTTCATCTTAAAGTAATGACCCTTTTGTTATTAAGGAATGTCCTTCTTCATCTTTGGTAATACTTTTTGTCTTGGAGTTTAATTTGTCTGGTATTAATATAGCTAATCTAGACTACTTATGCTGTTTCTATGGTATTTCTTTTTCCATTAATTTAATTTAAACTTATCTGTAACAAAGTTTCTCTCTTAATAGAATATAGTTGTTCTTTTTAATCCACTCTGATAAACTCAGCCTTTTAATTAAGGTATATAGTCCATTAACGTTTAATATAATTACTAATATGGCTGCATATAGGGCTAAAATTGTATTAGTTTTCTGTTTGCTTCCTCTGTTTCTTGTCCTCTATTCCTTCTTCCCTGCATTCTTTTTGGATCATTTTTTTTTTTAATTTTGTATTCTAATGGAAGTGAGCTGCAGGCAGGCTGATGGTAACATGGCTCAGAGGCTGTTCGCAGAGCGAGTTTGAAGATGAACGCCAGAGGACTTGGATCGCAGCTGAAGAACAGTTTTCCAGTTACTGAACTTTCAGCAAGCAGACCTTTCGAAAGTCATGATCTACTTCAAAAAGGTTTTTCCTGTGTGAAAAACGAACTTTTATCCAGTCGTCCTCTGGAATTATCAGAAAAAAACATCCAGCTCAACCAAGATAAAATGAACTTTTCCACACTGAGAAACATCCAGGGTCTATTCACCCCACTAAAACTGCAGATGGAATTCAAGGCAGTGCAGCAGGTTCAGCATCTTCCATTTCTTCCAAGTTCAAACCTTTCCCTGGATATTTTGAGGGGTAACAATGGGACTATTGGATTTGAAGACGTTCTTAATGACCCATCACAAAGTGAACTAATAGGAGAACCGCACTTGATGGTGGAATATAAACTCGGGTTACTGTAACACAGTGTGCTGTTCATGGAAACACAGAGGGGCTGCAGCACATTTCTAGTCATCTTCTTACTATAATTTCATGTACACATTAAAAGTACTGACACATCAGACTTGTTAAAAAAATTTGTATTCTATTTCATCTATTTAGTAACTGTCTTGGAGATAAAAACATAAATTCTTGACCTTTTACAGTCTAGTTAGAGTAAATTTCCTACTATCTCATATAAAATTTGAAAACCTTGCAATTCTGTAAGTCTATTTATCATCTTCCCATTCTTTATGCTAAAATTGCCACATGTGCTACATCTACACACAGTATATTATAAACAACATAAGGCAGAGCTATAATTTTTGCATTAAAAGGTCCTATTTATTTTAAAGATAAAAATATTCTTTTACATTTATGATCTCTGATGTTTTTCATTCCTTCTTGAAGACTTAAGCTTCCACCTGATGTTATCTCACTTTAGCCTAAACAACTTTCTTTAGCATTTTGTGTGGTATAGATCGACTGGTAATGAATTCTCTTAGTTTTATCTAAAAAAGTCTTTAATTTTCTTTTATTCTCAAAGGATATTTTCACTATACATAGGTTTCTGGGTGTTTAAAATTTCTTTTCCTCCTCTGTAAAAATTGTTTCACTTTTTCTGGCCTCTGTAGTTTCTGCTGAGAAATCAATGCTCATTTAAAGCACTGTTCCCTGGATGGTAATGTGCCATTTTTCTCTGGCTACTGTCAAGATTCCTCTTTATTGTTGGTATCCAGAAGTTTGAGTACAATGTGCCTATGCGTGGCTTTCTTCAAATTTATTCCATTTGGGGTTTGTTGAGTTTCTCGATCTGTAAATTTATGTATTTCATCGAATTTGAAAAATTTTTGTCATTATTTCTTCAAATACTTTTCTGTCCCATTCTCTTTCTCTTCTTCTTCTGAGCATGTTAGACATTTTTATTTTTGTTATTCAGAACTTGGAGGCTGTGTTCACTTTTTTTTCCTGTTCAGTATTTTAAATATTTTTTCTTTATTTTCTTCAGAATAAAAATTTCAATTGATCTATCTTCAGGTTCACTGACACCTTCCTTTGTTAATTCTAACTAATGTAAGTCCATTCAGTGAATTTTTATTCTAAATATTGTATTTTTCAGTTCTAGAGTTTCCATTTGGTTCATATTATGTTTCTATTGACAATATTTTTATTCATTTTGAGTGCATTTTTTTTTTGTCCTTCATTGAGTATGTTTATAATAGCTTTTTAAAACTTTTTGCTAATTCACACATTTGGGTGATCTTCAAATTGGTCTCAGATAATTGCCTTTTCACTTCAGAATGAGTTACATTTTCTTGGTTCTTCATATGCTATGTAATTTGGGGTTGTAACATGTGAATGTATGAATACAAATATTATGCAGTGAAGCCTGCTAGAGTTCACTGATGAGCACTGATTTATTTGTTTTAGCAGGCAATTAATTTGGTTATACTCAAATTAAAAACTATCTATTTGAGGTGGCAGCTCAAATGTCAGTTCAGTTCTTTTACCTTTAGCTGTGCTAGTTTGTGTCTGCTCCATGCACGTGTGTTTCAAGAGTCAAAAATTTGGGTAGTGTTTATACACAGAATTGGGAGCATCCTCTGTCTGCCTCTTTCTTTTACAGAATTCTAAATTCATTTTCCATTGATTGTGGATGCCCTGAACTCTGTTCTTTGGATCTTCAAACCAAAAAGACTGTGTGATTTCTACTAGCATTAGCCACCTCAACACATTAAGTTTAGCCTGCCTTTGGTCTAAAAGTTGTAAAATGGAGAACTCACTCTGCATTGGTTCTTGCATTTAAGTTTTGAATTTCAATTCCCCTCTAGAATCTGCCTGCTATTTCCACTCTCTAGTACCTTCACATAAGTTTTCCCTCATACTTTGTAGTTGTTATCTGTGAGAATGTCAGGTTCAGAAGAGCCATGCTAAAAGCAGAAACGAGTAAAAACATTTAGGAAACATTCCTTTGCATTTCCTAGGTCCTCTCCTCAAAATATTTAACCTCTACCTATAACCTCATCTAGTGATATTTGCTTTGGATTTTAAATAGAAATATAAGTCAGACTCAGAGCTTCCTTGATCATCTTGCCAAGCACATGAGAATATGTGGAATGAAAGCATAGCATAAAGTTAAATCATAAAAATGATAAATCAGCCATCAAATCTGGCTCTTAGACTGGCAGCATCTAATCTCAAAGCAATGAGACTTCTATAGGATCATGACTACCTAACGTTATCTACATGGTATTTTGCCATGTTATTTACTTTACTTTTTTTTTTTTTTGGTTTCAGACATCTCTATATGCAGCCTTGTTGAAATCTTCAATAAGAAATATGCTAAGATAAACAGAATATTAAAATAACACCTTTTAATACCAACAGAGAAGAGGTAAGTGGACATCTCCATCTAAGAATAATCCTTATGGCTTTTCTTGAGGGGTTCTATGCACCAGGCACCTTGCTAATCATTTTATATAAATTGTCATTTAATCCTTCATGACCAGTCTATGAGGCGGATCCTATAATTAGCCTTTTTTTATGGAGGAAATAACCAGAGTTCAGAGAAGTTAAGTGAGTTAACTAAGACCACACAGCAAACAGCAGAAATCCAAGTCAGTCCTCTTCAAGAGGACAAACAGCAAAGAGTATATATCAGGAGTCATGAACTACATGCCATTTACTTTAGGAGAGAAAAAGAAAAGTCTTTCTAAGCAAAAAGGAATAAGTGAGGATTCTAAAACTTAAGTTATATTCTACAATACCTCTTTCCACTAATTATTGATATTAGAAACCCCTTCTTTCAGATATATATTTTACATTTTTTTTTTAAAAAAAGCCTTGCTCCAGGACTTAAAAATACTGGCCAGAGAAATTACACAGGATCAAATAATTCCAGGCAAAAACTCATAGTAAAGAAGCTTGCAGTACCAGTGCTCCATTTCATCTCATTTCATTTATTGTCCTTTTTACATCTCTGTTTTCAAAAAACAAAACAAAACAAAAAAACTCTCTAAACAGACAGGTGATTCACCAGAGAGAAATCAGGCACATTAGGAAGTGAAGATGCCTGCTTCATCCTACCACAACCTGCATTTGGTGAGTACTTCTAAAAGATGCAGCAATGTCTCACAGTCTTACAAATTTTAGGGGAAATCCTGCCTCACTCTGGAAACTTTGCATGAACCCATTGGTTTCAGGTGACTGTGGAAAAAGAGAGAAAGGAAGGCACGGTCAATGGTTACTAGGTTGATAGTGTAAAATTGAACCAGAAGACTGGGTCTTGATTGAAAGCAAGAAAAGGAATATAGTATCTTTGCGTTCTGACAAATGGGGCTAGTCAAGATTTATGTTTCTATATGCATGTGCTAAATTGTTTGCTGAGACCTCAGAATGGGAAATAGAATTAAGGGAGTTAAGATGAGAAGGGGTGATAAAAAAGGAGAGCAATGTATACACATGAGTTCTAGGGAGGGGTTAAATGAACATAGTCCACTGATGACATCCAGGGGAAATTTTACCATATTTTTTCATTTCTCTTCCTTTACTGCCAATTTTAAAATACGTACTCAAGTTATCCAGTGAAACCATTCCCAGGCATATGAAAACAAGTGATTGTTTTGCCCTATCTTTAAGTCTTTTTATAAGATTTATGCTTCATTGGTCTTAACATATGCCATAGGACTTACTCTGACCAGTAATGATCCCATATTATTTTAAAAGATAGGTTTCATATAAGAAGCATTTCCCTTCTGCTACTAATTTCATTTCAGTTGCATGATCATTCTCAAAGCCATGCGAAGCATAATAACCTTGACTTTGTAACTCTTTAACCTTACTTTTACTCATAAAAATTATTAAATATGTGTAACTGTCTGGTGGGGGGAGAATAATATAATAGCATGTCAATCAGGTAACAGTTAAGCTACCTTTCATGGAAAGGAAAGGTAATGCTTTCTTCAAAAAGTTAAGTCATCACTCCTTTGTTTAACTGACATAATATTTATACCCCAATTTTAAAATGGCAGCTACAAATAGAAGTCTAGAGAGGGTAAATTCTCTAAGGGAATCGAGCCCTGAAATTTTACCATTTTAAAAGTTCTATTTTATATGTACATAAGGATGTTGCTACTATTATAAGGATGTCCATGTAAGTCAATTATAACAAACTCTATTTAAAAAATTTAAATTAAGTAAACACTACCTCTCCGACTACTGCTTCTTCCTTGAAGTACTCAGTGGCAGGATGCACAGAGCTTTTACAGAGGGTGTAGGCAGACAGGTGGTCCTGGGATACCTACATCATGAAAAAGAATTCAGATGATTTTGTCAGTGATCTGAATGGCTCCTAAGTACAATTTCATTAGGAATAATTTCAATAAATGCTAAATTAGCTGACTCCATCGGTTTTGTTAAAAGGGCACAATAAAGGTACATGTATGATTTCTGGAGGTATTATCATTACTCTGCCTACAAGAGACTGTGGCTCAAGAGTAGCTTAAAGTGACTCATACAAAATCACTTAGAGGAAGTGGCAGAATAGTGCCCTGACACTCCATCTTCTAATTTCTAGTCTCAGACTGTTCTGGCTGCATTATTTGACACCCCTCAGGAGCTGACAAGTCCTGGCTCTGGGCCATTCTCTTTTGCAAAAAACCGAAGCCAACCCACAAGTCTGATAGAAAGAGTATTTTTCTGGTTTTGTGGTGGTCTATGACAAATCACCTTTCTGAAGAGTATTTTGTGAGTCCCTTTACTTTCTTTCCTTTGAAACCCTGGTATCCACAAGACTCTGAGGGACTCTGACAATGGAAGAAACAAGGTTTTTGGTTCAACTGACCTGAGTTTGAACTGTACTATAGGCATTTACTATCTCTGTGCCTTATACAGCTGCTCAACTTCACTGAGCCTCACTTTCTCCCTCTGTCAAATGGGCATAATAATATTTGAGGGGCATCTATCAAGAGGATAATTTTTTTAAATGAGGGTGAAGAACCATGGACAGTTCCTGGCACACATTAGGTACTCAGGCAAAGTGAGAGCCCTGTGCTCCACCTGACTTGCATGGATAACTCCAAAGCAGGTAAATAACTAAAAACTGACAACGACAATATTCTAATCCTCCAGCTGGTCAGTTCCTCTTTGCTCTGACCTCTACCTTTGCTTTTCCTTTACGTGCCTTCTTAGAAATAAAAGTATCATAATTATAAATACCTATTCATTTCCTAAGATTATGCAAAAAAAAAATAAATACTTATTCATTTCCTAAGATTATGTTAAAAAATAATGTAAAGAAATAATTTTATTTCTTTATCTAATGGTTTTCCTCCATAGCATGCTGCACAATCTGCTCAGTGCAGTAACTGAGCACAGATAATCATTCATCCAACAAATATTTATTGAGTTCCGACTAAGGTGTCAGGCACTATTCTCTACAGCAGTGAACATAATAGCCCCAAATCCTGCTTCCATGATGGCTACATTCTGGTTGGAAAGACAGACAACAAACATAATAAAAATGTAAATACATAGTTGGTTAAATAGTACTGAGTGCTCTGGAGAAACCTAGAGTGGGAAAAGAGGTGACAAGTATTCTGAGTTGAATTATGGCCTTACCGCACACCCATCCCAAAAGCAAAAAAAAAAAAAAAGATACACTGAAGTCCCAACCTCCAGGTCCTCAGAATGTGACCTTATTTGGAAATAAGATCATTGCAGATGCAATTAGTTAAGATGCACTCATACTAGAGTAGAGTGAGCTCCAGTGTGACTGGTGTCCTTATAAGAAGACGCTGGGTGAAGTAGAGATGCACAGGGAGAACACCATTCGATGACAAAAGCAGAGACTGGACTTATGCAGCTGCAAGCCAAAGAATTCTAAGGATCAACAGTATTCCACCAGAGGCCAGGAAGAGGCAAGAAAGGACTTGTTGGTTGCAGAGGAAGCACGACACTGGTGACACTTCAGTTTAAAACTCATAGCCTCCAGAACTGTGAGACAATAAATATCTTTTGCCTTAAGCCACCCAATTTATGGTACTTTGTTATGACAGTCCTAGGAAACTAATACAGTGAGTTTGGGGAAATTGTTGCATTTTTAAGCAAAGAGATCAGGGAAGATATCACTGAGAGGATAACATTTCGGGAAAGACTTCAATAAGGTATAGAAGATGTCTCTAGATGAAGAAAGTTCCAGGTAGAGGGAACAGAAAATGCAAAGGTCCAAGGCAGGAGAATGCTTGGTATGTTAGAAGAACAGCACAGCCCAGAGGCCAGTGTGGCTGGAGCAGGGAGAGGAGAGTGGTAAGACACAATGGCAGAGCCATGACAGGAAGATGGAAGGAAAAAGGAAGGCAGGCAGGCAGGCAGACAGGCCATCACCAGTTCTTGAGGGTACTTAAACTGGTCACAGATTGTTGGTTTTTTAAGGATGAAACTCAAAACTATGTTTTAATAATCAGTGAGACTGATGGTGATTCCGCCCAGGCTGGCTCAGCTTGGAGGGCTAAATTTAAGTCTGGCCAGCAGAGGGAACCATCTGTCATTTGGAAAGACACAGAGCCTTCAGCCAGGAGAACATCAGAACACCTCAAGTAGCCATCATCTTCAGCACATGCCAGGGCCTCTGGAACCACAGCAAAGAGGAAACACACATTTACAGACAAAGTAAACTGAGAGTGTGCCATGGAAATCTTTTCGACTTTTCTAAAAGGCTCATTGCAATTTCCTAGAATCAAGGGAACAATATTCTTGGTTAGTTCTTCAGCCGACCTATCAATTTTGCTTTTCATATTTCTCTCTTTGAAGCAAGTTTGCTATTAACCTTATATGTTCTAGGGCTTGAGATTAGATTTTCCCTCCTCCAAAATAAAATTTTTGCTTTAAAAAGAAGTTAGCCTTATTATAATTAATTTTTGCCGCTAATAACCAAAAGATCCTCTTTGAGACAAGGAGGTCGTTCTTTAAAGAGGCTAGAGGTATAAAAAAATGTTCCTTCTCTTCCTGGAAGGAGAATCTACAGAGGAAAAAAGCTTGCAGAAAAGCTCTATAATCATAAAGTGAAAGTCCAAAAGATACATCCTCCTGGGTTACTATTGTGTGTTTAAAAATGCCTTATGTATACACTTATTTGAGAGACCTTAAGGCCTTGAAAAAGCAGTTAGCTAAAACCATAAAGAAAAACCTGGCAAACTCCATATCGTTACATAATGCAACTAGGAAGCAGAAAACACCAATTCAATGCTGGATCTGCCTCAACTGCTTCGCCCTATCATAGCCCTAATATTTAAATATCATCTTTTTGTGTGTGTCATCCTACAGATGGAGTTTGAGTTGGTTTCTATCAATAAAATAAACAAACAAAGTAAAAAAGGAATGTTATGAATAAGTTACCAATGTAAATGTGCTATTTTGTGCCTTTGAATTTGGGTGATGATAAACATGATTCCACACATGGAAATTAGACTTTTCAGAGATACTACACTGAATCATTTAATTTGTCTGAGTAAGTACTTATAATAACATGGCTGCTCTGCATTGCAATAAACATTGGATTTTCAAATGAAGAAATGAAGTATGTGATAATTCCTTATAAATGGAACTGCAGCAAAAGGCATTCCGCAAAGGGCTGTGCACCAGAGAAGATGGGTGAAAAAACATCCTACTCCAATCCCCTGAAAATGAAAACAAATCATCATATGACCTCTGGTTCTACATTTTCTGCTCTTGGCTAAAAACACAGCTGAAGCCTTACAATGAAATGATGGGAGACTTGCTATTTTGGGTTGTCACAAGGTATCTTATCACAGTACTCAGGATATATGAGGACACTATCTTTTCATTCCTCCACATCATGAATTGAGGATGCATTGGCAAAATTGCATAAGGAGGCAATTTTGCATAACTGTTAAGAATGTGCATCTGAATCCTGGGCTTTACCAACCAAATAAATGCATGACTCCATCTAAATCATTAATCTGTCTTCTTGTTCATTTTCCTCATTGGTAAAATTGGGATAATAATTTAGCCTTCCTCATAGAGTTATAAGGGAGTCAATTAATGTAAAGGGCTTGGAACATGGTTAGAATTCAAGAGTAGTTATCATCACTTTTTTTTTAATCATCATCGTCATCATTATTATTATGTTTAACAGTATCCTCATTTTCATCCATTACCCTCATTTCCATCCATTATCCTCATTTTCACAGCAAAGGAAATCATCAATGAAATGAAAAGGCAACCCACTGAATGGGAGAAAATAATTGCAAATCATATACCTGATCAGGGGCTAATATCCAAAATATACAAAGAATTCATACAACTTAATAGAAAAAAAAAATCTGATTTAAAAAACGGGCAGAGGACCTGAATAGACATTTCTCCAAAGAAGAATTACAAATGGCCAACAAGCACATGAAAAGCTTCTCAACAGTCACTAATCAGCAGGGAAATGCAAATCAAAACCTCACACGTGTCAGAAGGGCTATTGTGAAAAAGTCAACAAATAACAAGTGTGAAGGAGAATGTGGAGAAAAGGGATCCCTCATGCACTGTTGGTGGGATTGTAAATTGGTGAAGCCACTATGAAAAACAGTATGGAGGTTCCTCAAAAAAATTAAACTAGAATACCAGATGATGTAATGATTCCACCTCCCGGCATTTATCCAAAGGAAACGAAAACACAAATTCAAAAAAATATATGTATCCCTATGTTCATTGCAGCATTATTTGCAATAGATTTCTATCACTAGATGAATGGATAAATAAGACATGAGATACACACATACACACGCATGCACACACACAGTGGAATATTATTCAGCCATAAAAAAGAATGAAATCTTGCCATTTACTACATGGATAGACCTCAAGGGCATTATGCTAGTGAAATAAGTCAGACAGAGAAAGACAAATATTGTATTAAGAGAGGAGGCATCTGAAAAATGCAAAGGAAAGGGCTTGCAGAAATGACCAACTCAGCCGGTTATAGATTAACCACAGCCTATAGGTCTTTAAATGGCCTTATGGAAACTCTTGCCACACGTAAGGATCTGTAAATAGGTAGGACTGGTGGTCCGGGAATTCTTTCCCCCTTGCAGCCCCGACCTGAAACTTCCCCTCCCACCCTGAGTCACGAAGTGCACGTAAACCCTCAGACAAAGGAATCACACGCCCCTTGCATGGACACTGCAGGGGTGTATAAGCTGTAAGAACTCTAACCGGGCGAGTACGTGCTTTTGTGCTGTCTACAGCCTCATGTGCTCCGCTGGCCTAATAAGCTCTCCTTCCTATAACAAAGTTGTCTCAGCGTCCAAATTTCCTCCGTTGGGTGTCGCATCCTGCAACAGTATGATTTCTCTTATGTGGGGAATCTAAAAAGAGAAAAACAAGCTCATAGGTACAAAGAGCAGATTGGTGAGTTTAAGAGGTGGGGGGAATGGGAGAAATGGATGAACAATTTTTTTAGTTTAAATAAATTGAATTAAAAATTTTTTCAAGCACAACTCACCACATTGTTTGGTAATTAATTACTTACATTCACCTAACAAAGTATTTATTATCTAATAAGTGCCAAGCACTATGCTAGAGGCTGGGGTCCTAAGGTGATCAAAATCAAACATGATCTATGCCTCCTGGAAGTCATTAAAGGAGATGGACATAGGTCAAAGACTCCCACAAAAAGTGTATCTTTAGAGCTCATCTGAAGGAAGAGCTCTAAAGAGAAGGAGTAGATCATTCTAAGAGATACTAAAACAAAGGAACTTGAATTAAACTGGAGATCTGAAGAGTGAGAAAAAAGTAAACAAGGGGTGGAAGCATGACTTCCTAAAGAGAGAGAACACAACATTCAAAGCATATAATGTGTCTTCATTGTTGCTCAAAGTCAGTGTAAAATAGTCCATTGGATAGTTCAATTTAATTGAACAACTATATATCAAATACCTACTATAATTTAGGCACTGTGCTGAGCCCTAGGACACAACAGTAAGCAAGATTAATTCTAACCCTCACCTTTACCTCCCAATACTGATTCCTCTGTTTGAAAAATGCACTAAGTAACCAATAAATTCCACCTTTAGTTTTTATCCCAAAGAGATTCCAACTATACGGAAAAATTGCAATGCTTTCTGTAAGACAGGAATACTTATGCACACCACAAGATTTCCATTCTGCCTTGGGGGCCAGGAAACCAACAACCATTTAGTTCATTCCACGGGCCTACTAACTTATACTAGTAAAGAGAGTAACATTTCTGTTTTATGGTTGTTCTATTACTAGCATACTACCTCTAATTTAGGAAGTTGGTATAAGAGGGGAAGGAAGGGAAGCGAAAAAGAAACAGAAGGGAAAGTTTATTGAGGTCTGAGAATTGTCCAATGCACCTTTTGTAGTTTTCATAGTGGTAAACATGAAGCTGAATGAAAAGCAGTTAACTTCTGATTGAAGAATGGACAAGTGAAGAACACAAAACTTTCCTGGATCAACTTGGGTTCAATTATAAGAGAGAAAAGGTGAAACTTGCTTACTTCTCTCTAACCTCCATTCGAGAGAAAGCTCAAAAAAGTAGCTGAAAAGTTACTCAATAACCAAACAGAAGAACCATAGAGACCAAAAGAGAGTGCTAAGAGACCTTTAAGGTAGCATTAGAGATCTATTTCAAGGAACAAGATACTTATAACTAGCACTTTCTCTAGTGCTAATCAAAACAAGACAAATGTCATAGTGTCAACTGATATCTAAGTAATGGAAAAAATGTTAAGCTTCTTTGTGACAAAAAAGAAAATATATTTGCAATTCTATTTCCTAATATTCTCTCAGTTATTTCGGGGGCGGGGGGGAGGGAACTGTTCTTTTGTTTCAAAATTCCACTTTGGGAAAACAACACTATAATATAATGTATCTGGTAAACTACCAGGAAGAGGCATAATAAATTTAGAAGTTTGGAAGACATCTACTTTATCAATATTAGAGAACTGCAGAGTTCTGTCTTGTTCATGGTCAAATCCATCCAATTCACTATATATCATAAAAGGAGGCATTAAAACTTCTCAACCTTGTCATTAGCTCAACATATTAATGAGACTTTATGAATTAATCTCCAATCATGAACTATCTGTTGATATCACATAAGTAACATCACAGTAGTAAATAGCATACAGCTTGCTTCAAGTAACTGGCTAAGACCAGTTTCATGATGGTTCAATTTTTGTGAAAGGTAGTAGAAAATTAAATCATTCTCATAAGATTAAACCATTTCTGTATTCCCAAAAAGTTCTTCAGTGCTAACAAGTACACCACTTCCACAACTAGTTGATAAACTGAAAAGAAAATAATATTAAGCAATGGTACTTGAGCAAACAGTTAAAAGGAAAAACTCAAAAAAATAAGAATGTGAAGATATATAATATAATGAGGAGATTCTCAAAATGGCATGGTGAGGGAAGGAAGTAGTTGCAGCTGAATAACGTACGTTTTTGAAAGGTAAGTTATTCCTTAAAGCAATTACCAAAATGTGAGAGTTCCTCTCATGGTTCTCAACCTTATACTCTGAAAGGGAACTTCGTATAATGCAAGACTAAGAGAGCCAATTACTTCAGCACCAAGCTACATCCTAAATCTCTGGACTTGGCAGTTCAAAAAAACTCTTGGAAAGTGTTCTTATAAAATCTTCACTAACAACTCTGACTTTATAAATGTAACTCTAAAAGGATGAATGAAAGCTAACCAATTAGCAAAGAAGAGAGCACTGAAAAAAAAGACCTACCAGCTTCAGTTTTACTTCCACCACTAACTAGCTCTGAGACTTAGATCGTATTCATAATAAAAATCAGTATCATAGAAAATTAATAATCACACAGGATTTAGTATGCCAAGGACTTTCCGTTTGTACTTTATCTACTGTAATCTTCATAATGTAATCTTGACTACCTGTGAGGGGGAAATTATCATGATGCCAGGTTGGAGAGGAGGGATGAGTAGCTTGTCTGAGACCACCTGGCCCCGTGTGATGGGCTCAGGATTCTGAGGGGAGCAGAATTTGCCACCCTAAAATATGCCTTTTGGGATCTTGATTATTTTAAGCTGGTTATTTTTAAGAAACAAGGGTTCCAAAAGAACCTTTGATCTCTCTAACTGCTGAAAAGAATTTAGATAGAGGGCCTGCTCCAGGAAGGGACAAATCACTGTAGGTAACTATAGTTTAACATGAAATAGTGTGTGACAGACAAGGAGGAATCTAGCAAGGCCCATTTGCTTAACATTCTGTGTTCTATTGTTAAAGATGGCCCAGGAAACATTTATCTACCAAACATTTGTTTTTCTATCTCCATGTGAACTGCCTTCCTGCCCTTTCAAGTCTCAAACCACAAACCTCTCCCCACTCCTTGCCTAGTTCTCCTTAACTCAAGATGGCATATAAGCCTTAACTGCCAGCTCTGTCCCCAGGTATCATATTCTTATGGAAACTTCACTGTGTACAGGCATAATAAATTTGGGCATTTTCTTGTTAATCTGTCTCTTATTGATCTGATTATTAGTCCAGCCAGAAGAACTTGAAAGGCAGGAAAAAAATTATTTTTGTAAACTCCTGCAATTCAAACACAAGACGCTCCAACCCCAGAGTCCAACCCTTAACCACCACTCTGCAGACAAATTAAGTAAACTTGCTAGGATGATCTAAGAGGCTTCTTTCAACAATAAGTTGCTAAGATTTATGAGGCAAGACAGAAAAATGGAAAAACCTCAAATTTTAAAGAGACTTAGTGGCCCAGGACAGCAGCTTCTCTAAGCCTCAGATTCTCAGAAAACACAATTTACTTACAGGCTGTCCTAAGGATTAGAGATAATACTAGAGCCAGTAGCCCACAGTAATAATAACAACATTTATATAACGCTTACTACGTGTCAGGCACGAAGCATTTTCACACATTAAATCATTCAATCTTCACAATGACCTTAAGAATACTATAATTTTTATTTCCATTTCACAGATGAACAAACAGAGGCAAAGAAAGTTACCTGACTTAAATCCCAGTTACTAAATTACACATCTGGGAATCCAGACAGCTGACTCACTCAATACACAAATAACCTCTGTCTACTATTTCTTAAAGTCTATGTCAGGCTCACCCAGACTAAAGTAAACTTGGAAGGATGAAACAGTCCATAAGTAGATCTAGAAGGCCTGCCTACTTCTGCCATTCAGAAACTTTATTCAATAGGAACTAGCTAGCGACAGATACATCACATACAGTATGTGGCTAGGACTTTTTTTTTCTGTTTCCTGGCTGATGGCTCCCTTCATGTTAATACTGTGTTGATTTAGGTTTACTAGTAAAAAGAAGCTCCATTAAAGTTGTTTTTCCTGTTTTCAATCTAGGTGAAATTCAATCTTATTCATTTAAAAATTATTTTAATAATATATTTTACTTAACTCAATATGTGAAAATATTATTTCAACATGTAATAAAAATTAATAATATTTTACCTTTTTATATGAAGTATTCAATATTCTAAGTGTGTTTTACATTTACAGCCCATCTCAAATTACAATAGCCACATTTCAAAGCTCAGTAGCCACAGATTGCTAGTGGCTAACTTATTGGGCAATGCAGTTTACCTGATTTCAAGGCTTATTATATAGCTACTCTGTGGTTATTCATGAATCGATAGACACATACATCAAGAGATCAGAAAAGAGAACTCAAACAATAGACCCAAATGAATATGCCTTACTGATTTCTGACAAATGGTCTTGGAGCAATTGGCAAAAAAATGAACCCCAAAATAAGTCTCGCAACTCATATGAAAATTAATTTAATATGTATAACAGACTTACATGGAAAACATAAAACTATAAAACTTTTAGGAAAAAAAAAAAAAGGAAAGTCTCTGGGATCTAGGGTAGGGCAAAAAATTTCTTAGACTTGCCACCAACACAACTCATAAAAGGAAAAAGAGAGATATCTTAGACTTCATCAGAGTTAAAACTTTTGTTCTGTGGAAGACTCTGTTAAGTGGATGAAAAAACAAGCTACAGACTAGGAGAAAATATTTGCAAACCACATGTCTACTCGTCCTGACAAAGAACTAGTAACTAGACTATACAAAGAACTCTCAAACTTAACAGTAAAAATCAAGCAATATAATCAGAAAATGATCAAAAGTCACAAATGGGTATTTCATTGAAGAGGTTTTATAGATGGCATGTAAGCACATGAAAAGGCGTTCAACATTATTAACTACCAGGGAAATGCAAATTAAAGTCACAGTGATATGTGGCTATATACCTATCAGAAGAATAAAATAAAAAATAGGATTCAAGAAGTTGGATTACTCATACATGGCTGGTAGGAATGCAAAATGGCACAGCCACTCTGGAAAATATTTTGGCAGGATTTTATAAAACTAAACATGCACTTACCATACTCCTGGGCATTTATCTCAAGGAAATGAAAATTTATGGTCACACAAAACTTGTACATGAATGTTCACAGAAGCTTCCTTTGTAATAGCCCCAAGTGGGAAACAACCAGGATGTCCTTCATTGGGTGAATGGTTAAACTGTGGCACATCCACACCATGGGATACTAATCAGCAATGAGCCATTGATACATGCGGCTACTTGACTGAATCTTCAGAGATTTAGGCTGAGGGGTATATTCATAAGGGTTATTAGTTTACAATTTTCTTTTTTATATTGTTTCAGTCTGGCTTTGGTATCTGGATAATATCAGTTTCATAAAGTGAATTGGGAAGTGGTCTCTTCTATTTCCTGGAACAGGGTATGTAAAAAGGTCTTAATTCCTCTTTCAATGTTTGGTAGAATTCTTCTGTAAAATCTTTGGGCCTGAAGATATCTTTTTTGGAAGTTTAAAATTATGAATTCAATTTCCTTAACAGTTAACATGGTTATTCAAATTATCTATTTCATACTGGGTGAATCACGAGAATGTGTTTTTTGAGGAAGTGGTCTAATTTTTCTAAGCTGTCAAATTTATGTGTGTAGAGTTGTTATAGTATTCCTTTATTATCTTTTTGATATCTGCTGACTCTATAATGATATCTTTGCTTCATTCCTAATATTGGTAATTTATGTCTTCTGTCTTTTTTTGTCAGTCTTCCTAGATGTTTGTCAATTTTATTAACTTTTTCAAAAAACCAGCTACTCTTGCTTTCTTAATTATTGTTTGCATAATATATCTCTTTCCATATTTTACTTTGACTTTCTATTGTTATATTTGAAGTGAGCTTCTTACAGACAGTATATAGTTGAGTCATGTTTTAAACACAATAGCCAATCTCTGTTTCTAAGTGGTATATTTAGATTGTTTAGCTTTAATGTAATTATTACTATTTTAGGACTTAACCTACTATTTTATTTGTTTTCTGTTTGTTCTCTCTGGTTTATGTTTTTCCATTTTCTGTATCCTACCTTCTTGCAGGCTATTCAAACATATTTTTTGGAATTCTATTTTGATTTATCTAGTGTTTTTGAGTCCATCTCTTTGTATAACTTCTTTAGTGGTTGTTCTAGGTATTACATTACACATTCATAAATTATCACAACCTACTGGTATCATTTTACCAGCTGGAATGAAGTACAAAAACCTTACCTCCTCTTATGTCCCTTTACTATCTCCCATTTATAATATAATTATCTTAAATATTTCTGTCCTTTGCATCCACATCAGAGAGTATTGCAATTTTTGTTTCAATTTTGAAACATAATTTAGAAATCTCAAGAGGAAAAGGTAAAATGTTGGTAAAAAATACCAACATTTTTGCTTACTGTGTTTTTCCTTCCTCCCTGGTGTTCACAGGTTCCATTTTCTTTTTAAATTATTTCCTTTCTATTATCTATTCTATCTATTCTTTTAGAATAAGTCTGCTGGTGACAAATTCTCTTAGTGTTTCTTCCTCTGAGAATACCTTGACTTCTTCTTCACTCTTGAAGGGTACTTTCACTGGTTATGGGATTCTGGGTTGACTCTGGGTTGACTGCTACAGGATTCTGGGTTGATTTTGGGTTGATGTTATTTTCATTCAGTATTTGAAAGCTTGAAGTTGCTGAGTCTCAGCAGAAACTCAAAAATAAGATATGTAGAGAGAGCTAAAAATACATATATAATAAACTGGATCCCACTGAGTTGAAATGTCACCAGGCTGCAAGGAACTCTAATTCTGGCAGGAGAAACAGATGTAAAAAATAATTACAATTACATGTGATAAGTGCAAAAAGGCAAGTACGTACTGGTCATAGTGCTGACACAGAGAGAATGTATCACTGTTTGAGAGAATCGGCAGAAGTGTAACTGCACGGAAACTTCATTTCTTCTCTCTTTTTTTTTTCAAAACTTCATTTCTTTAATATAGTTTTTTTCCTCTGATTCAAGCTGATTTTACCCAGATAATGGCATTGTGACTCACTTACCTTTTTCTCCATGCTTATCCTCCATATGCCTGCTCCTTTAATCATTAAACCTTAGGATATAAGATTACCTGAGCCTCAGGTCTATAATCAGGACAACAGGTTTCAGCTGGACTTTAGACTAAAGATAACATCTTGACTGTAGATGTGTTTCAGCCCAGGCCCATCAAGGCAGAAGTACAACCCCACCAGCCGTGAGACCAGATGGGTTGGCACCAAGGCTGATTCCAAAACCGGAAACAATGATCAATTACTTCATTCCCCTCCAATAGTCTATTCAGTAGCACTCTTGACCCCAACTCCCTTAGTTTCCATGACTACTGATTTTTCTCTATATAATCTGTACTTCTGAGATACCTAGGGAGCCAGGACTTTGAGCAATAGCTCACCTGTGTCTCCTGGACTCGCAACTCTCTAATAAACCTTACTTTCTTTACTACAAAACCTGCATGTATCTCTTCGTTGGCTTAGACGTGTGCAGGCAGATGGATCCCTTTTTCTTTCCTGATAATAGAAGTTTCTCAGAGGAGATATGTGGGCTGGATTTTGAAGTAGTGACAGGAGTTTCCAAGTAGAAGGGAAAACATCTGCAAAAGCCCCAAGAGAACTGAAAATGGCACATTTGGGAAATGATACAAACTAATGTCTGGCTAAAGTACAGAACATCTATAGAAGTGAGGGCGGATGAAGTGGAAAAACAGGCAAGGAAGGGATGCTGGGGGTCTTCATCCTCCACTAAGGAGTTTAGACATTATCATATGTGCCACAGGGAGCTGCCAAATGGATGAAGCTGGTGAATATAATATTCATAGCAATGACTGCTACTATTAAAACCTTTTAAAAGTAGCTTATCATTGACTTATTAATATTATCTTTATTCTACTATGTATCAAAATTTAGTTTACGTACTGGTAGGATGTGTTAATGGCCAATAAAAATAGAGGAATCGGCTGAGTTCCTGCCTTCTACACTCCATTTTAAACACGCTCCATCTGCCTGCCGAATGACTTCAGTGTCTCTGCGATCAATGAATGAAGCAGCATGGAATGAGATCATGGCTAGATGACAGCACACTAAGTGAAGTGCTTCAGCTTTCTTGGGGCTTAGAATTCCCCAGCTTTTGTCAGTTTTTGTCAAAACATTAACATTACTTAATGTATATTTTACATTATTTACTAAATGAAAAATTTCCAATGCCAGCAGCTGAGAAAAAATAGCAGATTTATGCACAGCATGTCAAGTTCACGCTCTGAGCTCCAAAAATGCCCAAGCAACCTTCAGAGAGAGACACTGGTCCTTCGCTCCCACACCCATTTATTATGCTGACCCTTTGCACAACCATATACACCTGCCCACCCACTATGAGCATCTAGAGTCCATTCTAGAATTCAGATGAAATCCTTTTCTGGCTTCACATAGGAATATATCACTGGTTATAATTGCTATCATACTTCTGGTGAAAATAAAAAAACTTTCAGAAAGAGTAGAGACAAATAAAGAGTAAACTAAAAGATCTTCACATGACACCATAAGTGCTTTAACCAAGCCTTATTCCTTTCCAGTCCAATTATTAAAAGAAAATGTCATATTGAATGTTACTGAATTGTATACTTAAAAAACAGTTTAAAATATTTTATGTTATTTATATCTTTCCACAATAATATTAAAAAATACTCTTAAAAGTAAAAAAGAGAGAAGAAAAGGAAGGAAAGAAAGAAGGAAAGAAAGAAGGAAAGAGAGAAAGAAAGAGAGGAAGGAAGGAAGGAAGGAAGGAAGGAAGGAAGGAAGGAAGGAAGGAAGGAAGGAAGGAAGGAAGGAAAGGAAAAAGGAAAGAAGGAAGGAAGGAAGGAAAGAAAGAAAGAAAGAAAGAAAGAAAGAAAGAAAGAAAGAAAGAAAGAAAGAAAGAAAGAAAGAAAGAAAGAAAGAAAGAAAGAAAGAAAGAAAGAAAGAAAAGAGTGCCACATTCATGTTATCTCTCAGAGGCAGACATCATCGCTGCCTTGGAGATCAGGAAGTCAGGACCCATCTGGGTACTTAATCTAAGTTTGAACTGCTGGTGAAGCTTCTTCAGTTGGATTAGGAGAGTTCTAGTACTCAGTCTTATTCGCAGAAAAAGTATTCTTCAGAGCCTGATGGCCTTGAAAGAAAGGTTAAATATTTTTAAAACAGAAAGTATGAATATTTCCATTGAAAATGAAGATGTCAATTAGAATATTAACAGACAGGAAACAAGGAGCCAAAAATCATCAACCTGTTTAGGCTGAAACTTAAGAAGAAATTTGTTTGCATAACTTTGCCATTAAAGATAATTTTCTTTTAATTCCCATTTCTTTTACAGTGCGTACATTGTTTTCTGTTTTGTCTCTATGGCTGCTGTTCTAAAGTAAGTCAACTTTTGGAGTATAAACTAGAATCTAGGTATGT
>NW_006440638.1:18538826-18551601 GCF_000325575.1 Pteropus alecto | reverse complement strand
GACTTGACAATTTGAATGGATCAGTCCTTCAGAAGTGGAAAATTATTCCTACCAAGTTCCCAACTTGTGAGAAAGTGTCTCTTCTGGGAACACTTTCCAGTCTTGATAAGTACTGAAATTCCTTCCTACCTGTAAGCTTGTTAATTAAATGTCAAAGGTCATTATACCAAGGGAGAACAGCACAAACCAACATGGAAATTTGCTTTTCTGAAATATGTATAGTAGCCATATTTATTTAGAATTGATCTGCATGCTTTTCCTCTATTTTCTACATAGATTTTTATTTCTCCCTGTATCCTTCTTGACATCATTTGCCACACTGCCTTGAGATATTTTTCATACAGTTAGGCAACAAACTATATCTGAATTATGTTCAAATGAGCAGAGAGACTGGTATTTTCTGTAGAAAACATATGGCCTATCAGAATTGATCTCCTGAATTTTGCCCCCTAACATGACATGACTTTACCGAGGGTATGATCTCATATATGCAAAATATAACATGGAGTCCAATAGATTTTTTGTAAAGTGCCTAAAATTAAGCAAACACAGTTATATGAGTTAGTATATTATCATGCAACACTACACCTAATTTAAACAAAAAAAGTCATTACCTTCATTGCAACAATCTGGTACTGATTTTCACTTTAGACTCTACTGGTCATTACCTTCTTCTGTTTTGGGTCATTATTTTATCTAGAGAACCAAAACCCAATTCTTCATCTATATCTACTACATGAAACCTTAGATTCTCTTAATGATCCAACAGATTTTTGGATACTTAACTATCCTATTATAAGTTATCTTATTTAGAAGGAATGAAAGTTAAGATTATGGCAGTAAAGGACAAGCTGTCGATCTATTAAATAAAATTCTGTTGAAAAGTAACTACATGCATTGCATATTAACATAATTTATTAGAACAATTAGAACACATCCTTGTTGTCTTTTAATTAGATTATTCCTTGTTCTCGTAATTATACTAGACAAGGGAGAATAATAGTTTCAGGAATCTAAGATCATCTGTAGACTATGTAGAAAGAGAATGATCAATAACGCTAATCTACTGGAACATTTAAATTCCCAGAAAAAGATCTTTTATCATGAGCAATCTTTTGTATAATCAGCATTATTTCTCAATGTCTATGCTTATCTTTCCCAAAGTTGAAAAGTAAAGATGCCGGACAAATAACAGGCATTTCTTATTCCACTGCTGGAAACCTGGTCAGGCTGGGCCACCTCTGGCCTCTAGTGGCTCAGACACTGCTTCGCTCCTTTGCAAAATGCCAACAAATAACTACAAATGAAGGATTTAAGATTCCATGCAGAGCAGCACAGCCAGGAGTATGAATGCCTAACAGGGAGAAGACAAGATTTTTAAGTTCTGATCGTAGGTGAGGAATCATAAATGTCCTGGATTTAAAACTACATTCAAATTGATGAAAATTTCTTAAAAATGAAAAGACAACTGACTTAAAAAAAAAAAAAGAATAACTGTTGACATTTCTATATTTGAAGATATAATTTGCAGAAATTAATGGGGAGGCTTTATGACAGAGAAGATAGGAATGGGCTGAGGCTTTTAGATGTGAGTTGAATTACTGTCTATGGTTTTATGTTTTGGAGACCACAGGGAATTCCAATGCTCCAAGGGCTCTCTTGTGCCGTATGCAACTGTCATCAAGCATGCTAGGAAATCCTAGAGAGCAGCTCCCAGGACTCCTAGGATTCAGAATCTTTCAAAAGTCATGAGGTGGCATATCCCATCCTCAAGGATAACCCTATAGTTGAGTGGAATGATGCTGGGATACACAGAACTGACACCAGTGAATCTCAAGTTCTCTGTAATAATAGGCAACATAAATATCCCACCAGGAGCCAGAATTACAGGAATCTCAGCCCCACTGTTGACTGTGTCTGCCTCAGTCAATGCAAAGTCGTAATGAGACCATGTCTAGACAGTATTGATCTCCCACCAGAAAAAAATAATTCAGAGTGTGACTTCTTTTCTAGCTTAGTCCAAATGACACCCAAATAGGGATTGTTCATTCACATATTCTAGCACTCTCCTTAACCAGAGACATTTTATCAGCCAGGCAGCCAAGGACACACATAATCTTTTCAAGGTATATACAAGTTTTTTTTTAATATTCAAATAGCAAATAATAAAGTTACTCAAGCCTATTAAAGAATATAGAGAAATTAAATGAGTTTTTATGTTTGTCTGTTTGTTTGTTTGTTTGCTTTACCTTGCTAGGCGAAGAAGACAGACCATTATAAAAAAGAGATCCACGCACTCTGAAAGAATGAAAACTCAAGTTAAGGCAGGCCCCCCCAAAAAATGTCTACAGGAGGTATCATTTGCTTAAGCCGTCTAAAAGATTTCCCATGCAGTCTGGTAGTTTAGCTGCAGAGGAGCAACCATGTAACTTTGCTCTCCATTCCAGCTGGGAATACACAGTTCACAGGAGCACCTCTTTAAATTGCTACAGGTGCTGCTAAGAATTTAGGGTTCCCCACTATTCTGATCTTCAGACTGGTAGGTCCTTGAAGCAGAATGCTATGCCAGAGGCACCAAAGATTTGCATTTGAGTGCCCTGTGGTCAGGCATTCCAAAACCAGGATATGCCCCCAGGAAGTCGGGAAGGAAGGGAATATCGTTTAAATACTTATAGGAATGGAGCTAACAAGCTCCCAGGGATATGTGATGGTGAGCTAGGAACAAAAACCTCAAGCTCCAAAGGGGAACGAAGAATTCTCTCTGACTCTGGGGCTGAAATGAAGTCATGATTCTGAGGTATGTGGGTGGTTCCAGAGGGTAGAAAGTGTTATAAGGCAGACTTTTTGCTTCATTGAAGAAAAACGAAACCACCTTATTATGTTGGAACAGTATCAAGGTACAAATCTATCCTTGGAAGAATGTTAAATAGAAACAATCCTGAGTGAGGCTTCCAGCACTATAAATATTTCCTTTAAAACGCCACCTAGAGACAAAATTATCATTTCTGTGCTCCTAACCAATACAGCCTTGCAAGTCTAGGAAACAGTTTGCTCTCTAAAGCAAGCAGAAGAAAGTTCCTTCAGTCTACTATGAGTTCCTGTCGTACTCGGTTTTGAAGCTTTTGAGTATTCACTCCCCAAACTAAAATTCAAACACCTGGATAACTAAGAACGTTATCTATTGATAGCAAAAACTATTTTCCCAAGTGGATTGTATATAATTTCTCACAAGCTTAGTAAAAATCCTATATTTGTCCGAAAGGAAATGAAGAGAAGCCAATCATGAATTTCTTTTTTCCCATGTAAATGAAAGGTACAAGAGAGTGACACAGTGTTCACCCTTCTCCTCCAAGGAAGGTACAATGTGGGGGTTATGGTTTAAAGGACACCATTGTGGCATATTTCCAAAACATAAGGATAATTTACGGGCTACTTCAATCCTAACACACTGGAGTTAAGGCAAGTACAGTATACATGCATACCTTCCTAGTTATCAAGAGGTCTGAGAGAGAGAGGTAAAAAATAAAATGTGGACACACATTTAAAAGATGTGCAAGTTATTTCAAAACAAGGCAAGAGCAGTTGTGATCTAGTATAATTTTGTTGGAGAAACTTAACTCTCTAAGGAAATAGGGACCTTAACAAATACGTTATAAATAACACAGATATGCCGTAGCATTTGGCAGAATCTTATCCAACCATTCTGATTTGGCCATATGTTAAATTAGCCAAACACATTAGGAGAAAAATTCCTCTATTGATCAGATGATTGATTTAAAATATTCATGATCTTAGCAGAAGCATTAGTAGTAAGTTCCAGAAACAAGAAATAAATCACATATATCGACAAAAAGGAATGAAGGCATTTTGTGCAAATTGCCAGTTATAAAAACAGTCACGGGAATGTAAAGTACAGCGTAGGGAATATAGTCCGTAATATTGCAATCACGATGTATGGTGTCAGATGGGTACTAGACTTAACAGGGTGATCACTCTGTAAATTATACAAATGTCTAATCACTATATTGTATGCCTGAAACTAATATAATATTGTATGTCAACAGTAATAGAAAAAAATTTAAAAAGAAAAAATCTTAGGGAATAGATTTTTTAGGTATTTTATAAATCATTAACTCAGATACAGGAAAAAAATAAACCCTACACATATAACCCCAGAGCATTTTTATTCATGCCTCCATAGTTATAAAAGCCCAAAGATGAAATCAATTTCTTAAGACTTCTCCAGAATGTGATTCAACAAAATGTCTATTAAAAAAAACAATAGTTTTCTGATGTTTAATGCTATACGCTGTTTCCCAGATATGCCTTGCTATTATATAAATCAGTTCTTTCTTAATGCTGCAAGTGAAGACAGAAAGCTAGATATTAGTAGCCACACTCATAAAAAGCAGACTTCAGCTTTTCATTTTCCAATGTGATTAGCAATTATCTATGATGGTCTCCAAAACTTAATTGAAATTTTCCTGAATCTTTCAAAATCAGTACAAGAGCAAGAAGATGTCTTTCCAGGATGAATATGAAGAATAGAAAGTTTTACCATTTCTCTTAATTTATTTCTGACTTCAGCTTGGTCGTCATTATTCCTACATAGCTGCCTTATTTATTATTCAGTGTCCTCTGTGACTCCCCTAATCAGTTTTCTGGGTGCATATTTGTTCAATAACTATATTATAATTGTGTAATCTGCTGAATTTTCTAATATCCTATTCTACATTTGTCCTAAATTAATGAATTCCATTATTTTCACTTCAACTTCTATTTATTAAATTCACTCTGAACATGAAGTTTATGTTCAAAGAAATTCATAATTCTTTATTCTTGGCTTGGTGCTAACAAGGAATTGAATAAGCATTGTAGTTCATCAATTTTTTATGTTTACTAAAGACAAATTTTGTTAAAATGTTAGTGTTCCAAGCCTTCCATTCCCCCAGAAAATACATTTATTTTGCTTGGCCTTTCCCATCGCCCAGTTTCTAAGAGAAGTAAAATTTTGTGTGTGATGCAGAATTATGCGAATAAGAAAAACAGAACTAGAAAACTGGGATTAAAAAAAAAGTCTAAGCCTGCAGCCTTAATATAAATAGTATATTTGTTCGAGAGTAAAGGGGTAAAACAGAGAACCCGGCTCCTGAGCACTGTGAATTGACAGCTCACTGGTAAGAGAGGGATGGAAGGGGATTTTAAGGGTGGCCATGAACAATGAATAAAATAATTTTCAAAGTTCTTGGAGTGACATGAGTAAAATTTAGAATTATCTTTCCATTAGTTCATTTGCTATACCATCTTAAGACTGAACCATTCAGGTTCCTAGCACTTATTTAGGTTATGCAAATACCCTCCAGTGTTGATGTTTATTCACTTATACCTGGACTTTGGTTTCCTTTAAATGTTGTAAACACAGTCCAGAAACAAATTTGATCATCCCAGAAATTTTTAAGAGCTCTCATCAGTCTGCTTTAAATGAGTTCTATCAGTTAATTCACAGGTCAATGTCTGGGTCAATCTAAAGACTACTTGAATAATTAGTAAATTAATATGAAAACATACTGAAAATAAAGGTATCTCTGTTAGTGTCAAACAGGTAAAAGACATACTGGGAGGCAACAATTGCTACTTGGTAATGCAGTTTTAAACTTTTAACAATGTATCTAAAACAAAGGTATAAGAAGAAAATTAAGTAAAAACCTTGCAATTTCTATGAAAAGCCTTGTATAAGATTATTAAGAAAGTGATAAGCACTTATGTATGGTTTTATTGCTTTGCTATACAGATCACTCTGTAAAATGTGGATAATATAACCTCAGCTGGAATACGTGGGCTCTGCACGCCTTTTTTTCAGTTGAGTTATATAATTAAAAATCAATATGGTGTAACATAGCATTTATTATTCTTATGGAAGTACATAAAATAAAAGGAAAACTTGGAGCTAAGTTAAAAATTTATCATCCTTTAGACCAATATGTATATTTGTAAATTAAACCTGTCATCAATAAAGTTGTACTACATAGTAGGGTATGCATGAAAGAATGAGAGAGAATGGAGGATTCAGAAACATATACATACTAAATGAAAACTATAAGGCATTCCCAAGAATCTAAACAGCCTATACATAAATGTAATAACTTCATATACTAAGGGAGGAAACTTGAGTTCTAAAGCTAGAGCCTAAGGCGAATGTCACATATAGTCAAACTTAACACTGAAGATCATTTAAATCACCTGTAGGGTGCAAGTTATATTGCTTTGTGTATTCAAGCCTGACAGTAAATATTTGAGAACAAACAACTGAGTTAGGCTAAAGAAAGGAAGCAAAGTCCACCTACAGCTATCTGGGTATTCAAACCACCTTGTCTTTAAGGAACTATCATATCTCCACCAATGAGTCTTTACTTAGTAGGCGATAAGTGTAAACTTGTTTACCCTCCATTGTGGTTTATTCCACTGATTTAACATGAAAGTTTTATAACTTTGATATGTTAATGGATATATTTGTCATTGTTGAGAGATTAAATAAGGTAACAGATGCGAAAGGACTGGCATAAACCATACACTCAGTAAATGCTGGGTTTTAATCTGCTTTGTTTCAGTCAACCTACAACTACACTGCTCTTTGAAAACTTGTAGAGAACAATGTAACTGCTTCTTTTCTTTCCAAGTCAGCAATTCCAGTTGGGGCCCATATAAACAGCCACCAGTATACTTCAGGCATGAACTGGAGCAGATCTTAGCCTGGCGCGAGGTTCTAAGTGGGCGTAAGGTGAATCTGCTGCATATGAGAAGCACGTCTTTATGCTTGGGTTGCATCTCAGCAGATTGGCTCCCTGACTGGTCCTGCTCTTTCCAAAGCCACGACACAGCACATCTGGCTCCAACCATAAGGCAACTGAACAAGGAGGGTCCATTTCTTTTCCCAAAGGACATTACTATCAACTCTACCAGGAAAGCACATGACCCCATGAAGTCCATTTATTCTTATCTTAGATAATGTATCCATCCATGAGTCTCTTTTACTGGCGCTTATATATAATGGAACTCCACAAAAATCTATAAACTGGAATTTTTTTCCTTTCTCCTCTTTCCTCCCTTCTTCTTTCAAATTTCCACCTATGGTAAAACCTCAGAAGTAAAGTCAAGTGGCTTTTCCTATTAGTCGACATTTCTGTCATGTACTCATTTTCTTTTTAGTCTTCCCATGCACTCCCTCCAGGGTACTCCTTTACAGAAATAAGGTACGCCAAATGAAAAAGAGAACTCAAGGCACAATTTTACCCTTGACATGTGAAGAGAGAATATTTTTCTCCTGGATTTATGGTATAGTGCTATTCAGACACTTTCTTTTCCTCTGCCTGCTAGTTTGCACTTCCTACTTACTGCTGCACACCATCATCACCATGATCATGAATTTATGTTGTACCTGTGGCTGTAGGCTCTAGCCAGCTCCCAAATAATTTAATCCAGATATCATCGTCTTCAGCTCATTCCTCTTCCTTACTGAAATCTGCTTTTGGTAATTTTTCATAAGATGTTATACTTTCTTTTATTTCTCTTAAGTTGAATCTCTTTTACTTCTTCCTCTCATTTTTATGCTCTCCTGGGCCTAAGCACAGTACCTCTGAATTTACAGGGATTCATGTCTCCAAATTAAGAAACTCTTGAGAAGTTTACTATCAAGCTGCCTTTTCTCTGCTAATTCTTAGCAATGTTAACTAAAAGAAAACCTTTAGACTTTGAAATTCCAAAGCTCCCAGTCTCAGCTCTCAGCTCTGACTTTTATCACATGGCAAGACGATGATAGCACGTTCTTTCAACCTAGGCCAAACTTTCCAAAGACGGCCACTCTTCCACCTCCAAAGATGCCAGCTGGGCTTCTTTGGGAGATTTGAAGTGTAGGATTTGGAGTTAGACAGACAAGGGTTTAAACCCAGCCTCTGGCACTTAATTTGAGTAAAACCTTGAGTGAGCCATTTAACCTTCTGAGCTTCAGTTTCCTTGACTGGAAAATAAGACTACAAATATATACCTAAGGAGATTGTTGTGAGGATGCAATGAGGTAATCTTTGTAAAATACACACAATGTCTGGTGCGTGATAAGCATTCAAACTCCGTAGCTATTATTTTTGTTCTTATGAGTTAAAAGGTTGGATAGAATGAATTTTTCTTCAAGGAAGTTCACAAAGCTGAACTTAGAACAAACATTACTATATTATTTAGTAGACCCCAGTCCCTAATACCACTCAGTTCAGTATTTTCATGCTTAAGAAGTCAATAAATAACTTCAATTGAAACTGAGGACAAATAGAGAGTTAGGATTTGGAACCCTAGGAACAGATAACTATTCTCATAAATTTGGACAGATCATTAAGAGCCTCTATTCTCAGAAAGTACATCTCTTTTAAAATATATTTACTACAGTTACCCATGGAGACAGAATATTTTTATCATCAGCTGAAAACTTGTCTTCTAGAGGGGAAAACTGTGCAATTATAACCAGAGCAGACCTCAGACATTAACCTTTTATATAAGGGAAGAACAAAAAGTAGATATTCAGCAAGAAGCAGAGAAGGAGAGGGAGAGAGGAAAAGAAGGAAAGAGAAAGAATGAAAGCAAAGGGTTTGATGAGAAAGACTATTTGGCTTTTGGCCCTTCTCCGTACCAGCTTAAGTGGGATGATCATACCACTTATGAATGCTGTCAGTTCGCTCCATGGAAACCAAACAAACGAATATCTCCTATTTCAATACAAACAGAGTAAAATTGTCATATATATGACATTAACACACACACATATATAAAATTAAGATGAACAAAAAATAAAGCTAAATATCTAAACTCAGCGATGAAATTAACTGGGTCCAAATTACCAGAGTAAGTGAGGTTTGAACTCTCGGAGATGAGTAAATTCCTTTAGGGCTCAAGAATGAAAAGTTCAGTGATTGATTCTGATCTCTAAATGAACAGTCTGATCCACTTTTGTCTCATACAGATCTGCTTTTAAATGCTATTTCTGCCACTTGTTTGTTGGGCAAGTTACTTGTCCTTGACTTCCCCATACCTAAAATTGAAATAAAAATATCTGTAAGGAGGAGGGTACTAGGCCTGCCACTCTTTCTTCTCTCTCTTTGGGGCCCACATCCCTTCAAGGAGCAATTCTTAAACTGATTGGCAAAATTTCAAGCATAACGAGTCTAACTAAAGGCAGGGTCGGTCTCTAAACAACAAAGGTTCCTCTCCCCATTTCTATTTCCTCTCTTCTAAGTCGGGAAAAGTCTGGTTCCTCAGAGACAACTGATCATTTCTATTTCTCTCTCCTGCCCTCATTCCAACTTTAGGCAGTAACATCCACGAGCCAAAATGAAGTCCAGAGCTCTAGCTTTACTCCCACACGTTCATTCCTCCCCACTCCCTCACACTATCTCCACTCAGAATTTCTAAGGATGTGGTTCATTTGAGGGGGCTATTTAGGAAGTGGGAGAAAGACTCACCCACTTGAGACCCCTTTAAGGTCAGCCTACCTTTATCAGTGTTCTCCACTGCAAGGTTTGGGCACTGGCTCAACTAATAGCAAAGAGATACTCTGTTATCATTTCCATGTCAGGGCCTTTTCATTTGCCCTTTTTTTTCTCTGGAATGCTCTGCATCTTTAAATCCTGGATCTTTAAATCATTTGGGTCAGTTCAAATGTTATTTCTTCAGAGAGACCTTTTATGACCACCCAATCTAAAATTGTAACCTCACCACCACCAAGTCACTCTAATACATTAATCTTTTATTTTATTAACGACTCCCATCACATTTCATTATTTTATTTGCCTGTTGCCCATCCCTACCTCTTTTCCAAACATACCCATTAGAAGGTAATCTAAGATAGCCTAACTATTGTGTCTTATTCAGCACTTCTTTATCCAGAGCCAGGTGCATGTCACAAAGTCGATGACCAATAAATTATAGCTCTCATTATCCTTTCTTCTCCTGATTGGTCCTGCCACCTCCTATGCCCAACCAGGTTCAATGAAACCTTTTAAAAATTTCTCTCTTCAGCTGACCTAAGACATCAGATAGTAGGACCCAACAGGCTATACCATATTATATTTTGTGGAGAATTGAGGAGATTTCCAAGAGATTCTTTAAGCTCCAACATAAAAACTATCTACAATTTAATATGCCCCTGAGTTATCTTTGGTGCTGCTGAGACTGAGCCTTTCTTAAGAGGAAATGTTAATTGTCAATGTTTTTGAGAGCATGCTGGTTTGGGTTTGCTCCTTTTAAAAAGTATTTCCCCTCCCTCCTTGCTGGAGATTATCGAGAATGCAAATGTGGGTTTTCCACCATGCACATATGTGTTTGTGGCTGGAAAGTAGAAGAAAAAGGCTTCTTTAAGACTATCCCATGGGTAAAGGCATCAGCCACTCTCTTCTTTGTATATGGGAGCATTTACTAAGTTGTACTCCTTATATTGGGGTTTGTTAAAAATACAAAAAAGGTAAATGGAAGAAGATACTATTCAAATAAAGAACAGGTTATGTAAATTCTGATCCTTAAGTCCAACAAAGGCTTTTCTCTACCATTAGAACAGGTAGCTATTTCTTTGGCTGAAGAGCAAATGAAGTCATTGATATGAGTTTACTAGCCATATAAATTTTTTGAACGTATAACAAATATGTCAATACTGGAATTGACACACTCAACACTAAGATGTTCATACTAGGAGACTGAGGAGGATAAGACTGACTCCAAGCTCTCATCTCACATTTACTAAGAAGTATATACTCATTGAGGGAAATGTCTAACAGAATGGACTATATTATTTAAATCGATACCTCGTTCTCTCTTTTTTGCCAATTTTGATTGGCTAAATTGGCAAAAGTTCAATGTACACAAGATGAAACTCCAATTTATTCAAGATCACTCATCTTTAGGTTAGGATATTTTTGTATTAAGAATCAATAGATGCTAGCCTTACAAAACTTTATGTCATCTGGACCCCATTTGCCCATTTCATGGACAAAGAACATAGATGGATATCATACTCAAGAAAGGTCCCTAAAGAAATCTCACAGGTGTAATTTTAAAAACAAAAAAGCAGACCTATACCTTTCTATGGTAGAGTTAATCTTAAAATATTTTATATATATATATATATCTTTCTTGGAAGTAGGTTTGATATAAATCCTAAGAAAAAGAGTAAAACCGACATATCCATAAGCATTGTGAGGCTTAATTTTATATATCAACTTGAATGCATCATGGGGAAGGCCATTGCCCTACCCAGTGTGGGTGGGTCTCAACCAATCAGTTGAAGGCCTGACTAGCATAAAAGGCTGACCCTTCCCTAAATAAGAGGATATTCCTCTTACCTGACTGCCTTTGGACTAGAACTATATCATTGCCTTTCTGGGTCTCCAGCTTGCTAACCGCATGTCTTGGGACTTGTCAGCCTCAATAATTATGCAAGCCGATTCCTTATACTACACACACACACACACACACACACACGTGTATGTATACGACTCCCATTGGTTCTGTTTCTCTTGAGAACCCTGACTAATAATGAGTGTTAAACTCAAACCCAAAGATTAATAACTTTCTATCAGTTTGGCACCTAAGTGCATGTCTCTTTATGAACTATAAATTTCATGAGCTAGCATATGGCACTCCATCAATTACTCTAGAACTCTCTATAGGTGTTTAAAATGTTTTATATTATATTAAAATGTAAAACACCAAAGGAAAATGCAGTGAGACTAGACTGGAAAGAGTAGTTAGTAATGCCAAATATAAGGCAATCTTGAATATAAATAACTATTCCATTTTCTCAATGAAAAGATCAAAAATATTCAAAAGGGAGGATGATCAACTTGTACATATAAACATAGAGGAATATAGAAAAAAATAGTTCGAATATCTTTTTCTACTAACTCTGTGTCAGATTTCTTTCCTTCTGTTTTGTTCATCCCTTCAGATGACCTTCACAAGTACCGAAAGCAAACACTGGGTGAGACCATTTTAACCCAATATGACTTCCCAAAGCAGCACTTAAAATGACCCATATACAAAGCAAAGTCATCTCTTCTAAGGGATAATAAATTTTGGGAAAAAGCAAATGTCACCTGTATTTGAGCATATGTGGTATATTTTAGTGCAACTCTGCCTTTAAGATAAAATGCCAGTTAATTTAATTCTGATATCCTGCTTCATTTCATCTTTATTTATCCACTGGTTAATAAATCTAAACTTCTTGAAAGACAGAGAAGTACCTTGTTTTTTTTTGCATTGCAAACACCAACAATAGATAATTTTTGCGTTAATGTTTACTTGCAATGTATCTATCTGCTCCATATACAAACAAGCACCTGATTTCCACCTCCCAAAATAACTGTTCAACATCATCTATTCAATGTCCTCAATAACACAACAAAAACATCTTTATGTAAAACTTAATTTGGTGCCTAATTATCTTAGTGTGAATAACCATAAACACCAAACAAAAGGATAATTTTTGCGTTAATGTTTACTTGCAATGTATCTATCTGCTCCATATACAAACAAGCACCTGATTTCCACCTCCCAAAATAACTGTTCAACATCATCTATTCAATGTCCTCAATAACACAACAAAAACATCTTTATGTAAAACTTAATTTGGTGCCTAATTATCTTAGTGTGAATAACCATAAACACCAAACAAAAGCAAGCACAATACTCAAATATCAAATAAAATAAATATAATATAATATAATATAATAATAATATAATA
>NW_006440638.1:18534546-18538674 GCF_000325575.1 Pteropus alecto | reverse complement strand
AGTGAGTCACTAACACGTGTTTTCACTTTCTTGCTCCGCGCTTCCAGGTTTGAAGGGCTAGCCACTAGGACTTCTTTAGCTGTATGTAATTACAACCTGACCAACAGCCCAACAGCAATTTAAACCTATAGAGCTTTCTTTTCTGTTACTTTTTTTTTCTTGTAACAAGATGCCTGAAGGTAAGCAGTCTTGCACTGAAACAGTGCTCCACAGTGTCATGAATATCCCAGGCTCCTTCTATGTTTGGGCTCTTCTGTCCTTAGGAGAAGCTTTCACTTTCATGGTCATAAATGGTTGCTGCACCTCCACGCCTGGCACCCTCACTCCAAGAAGGAAGCAGGGTAAAGGCAAGGAGCAAAACACAAAGGGAGAATGCCAGCTGAGTCATCCCTTTCTGAAAGCTTTCTGAGAAGTTCCATTCAGTGACTTCCACATACAGATCTCTGGCCATAAATGGATCACATTTCCTCCCCTAACTGTAAGGGAGCGTGGAAAAACTGGGCATTCAAACTGGTCATTGCTGCTCCAGATGAAATCAGATTTTGGTTAGGGAGAGAGGGAGGGAAAATGGACTTTATGAAAGGAACTACCAGTGTTTAGTACACACAGGTGTGTGGGATGAGTAGAAAGGGCTAAGTGTCTTTTGATATCTGGGAGAGTTAAGGGAATTACTCCAGATTGCTTTGCTGCCAGGGAACTAGGGAGATAATCACCTCATTTACTTCCATTTCCCCATCATCTGAAAATTCCTGCTATCATCTTCCTCTTAGGCTGTAATTTAGTAGCTTTATGAATATCATTTTTTTAATCCAAATGTGACAAAATATGTTTTCCTTCTTTGGTAACAGAACCAAAATTTCTATGCACAGCAATATGCCCAGCTTTACGTAATGGATAATGATTGGCTTTTTGCCACTGATTGATCTTTAATAGTAGGCATGTGACCTAGTTCTCACCAATGAGTGGAAATAGATCGGAGCTTCCATGAAAGATTTTCACTTTTGATAAAAAGCTAGAGTCGCATAGGGAGAAAGCCTCCCCCACCCCCCCATCTCCCTCTTCTTTCCTGTTTTGGACACTGTCATGTAAAAGCTTTGTGCTTAGAGCTGTGACAGTCATCTTTGGACCATGAAGCAACAAGCCAAAAGATGAAAGATCCTGAGGATGAAAGAGGCTGGATCCTCATGACATCATTGAACTACCAAACCGCCCCTGAGATCCTCTACCTCTGGTGTTCTTGTAGATCAATAAATACCTTTATGGAGTAAGTCAACATTACTTGAGTTTTCTGTTATGTATAGCTGAAAGAATTCATAACTAATACACCACCCTAATATCAACCTCCATGTGTTATGGGGCAAAGTAACTACATTCATTGTTTTATCCTTATGGCAGGCACCCCTATAGAGTTCTGGTAGTATATATTCTACAACCTAGAAGGCTATATGTTCCTTCTCTCCAGGCTTAAGAGCCCTATGGAACTCTTCATTTGAGACAAGATGAGTGAGTTAGAATTAAGGTGCAACCAGTCCAAAAGAAATAAAAGCAAGCGAGAAAAGCAAAGAATCATGTAAACATCCATGTTAGTGTGAGGGTATAAACTTAAAAGGGCTCATCATTTTAAGGAGGTCTATCACCTCTGCTTAGATGAGTAAAATTAAGTTGTAATAATGAAGGTGTGTCAGTTAAAATATCTGATAAAGAAAAAAAGGAAACTGCTTAACACTTACTTTGGCAGAGGATATGGATGTGTACAGGAGGACACTGATGGAAAATTTTGGAGGCCATCAACTGAAATAGTAATGCATTCAGGGCAGATAAATTTGCTTCTGAGTTGACAAAGGTGGGACTAATGGTGATATAGTTGATGTTTTCAAAATTACAAAAGGCTCGGATATGGAAAAACAAGGGCTGATTCACCATATTCAAGAATAGCAGATTTACAAGAACTCTAATGCAAGAGTTAAAACTTATCTGCCAGGTTTTAGTTTTCTTCGGTTTAACCCCTTCCTATACTGTAGCTAAAGTAATCTGGTAAAAATCCAAATATTTCATATCCCTCCACTGCCTAAAGATCTTCAATGGCTAACCATTGCTTCTGTGATAAACCACCAAACCTGACCACAATCAACAAAGTGTTTCATGATCTGCCCTTGCCTACCTCACTGTCTTTATCTCCCCCTAGACTGTCCGCTCTCTTTTACCCCTTCCTATACTGTAGCTAAAGTAATCTGGTAAAAATCCAAATATTTCATATCCCTCCACTGCCTAAAGATCTTCAATGGCTAACCATTGCTTCTGTGATAAACCACCAAACCTGACCACAATCAACAAAGTGTTTCATGATCTGCCCTTGCCTACCTCACTGTCTTTATCTCCCCATAGACTGTCCGCTCTCCCACCTGCCATCTTCTTTCAGAGCACAGATCCTACCATACTCTTTCAGGACTCAAGATCACACAGTATCCTGATATCCTCTTCATTGATCTAATGTCTTCTCATACCTGGCTTCTCATACTTCATTTTTATAGGGTGGTCACCCCTAACCATGCTCCACTCCAAAACTAATGTGGTATACTTCCCATAGCACTCTCTTCTTCTCTCTTTATAATACTCATCACACCAGTGATTAATTGGTTAATGACTATCTTCTCCAAATTGTAAGATCCATGAAGGCAAGAGCCATGTCTGTCTCCTTCACCCAATTTTTGGCACCTAGTAAGCTTCAATGCACATACGTTGACCAGTTATAACTGACACCATCTTGGGAGGGAGAGATTTTAACAGTTCAAGGATATACATGAAAAACAGATTCATGATAAATCAATAAGAACGGAAAAAAATTACTGAGGATGGCTTTAATGACCGGGATATATCTTTTACCATTTTAGTTAGACATCAAGGAAAAATCAGTATCCTTCCTAACACGCTCCATGGTTCTGTACAACTGAGTTTAGAGCACAAGCTAAGGAATCAGACAGCCTTGGATTTGTGTCCCAGTTTTTATAGTTATCAGCTGTGTGATTTGGCATAAATATCTAATCCCTCTAAGCCTCAATCTCCTCATCTGTAAAATGAGGATAATGACAAAACCTTTCCAATGGTGTTTATGAGGATTAAACAAGTTAATACATGGAAAGCCCTTAACTCAGTGCTTGCCACAAAGTGAGCATGCAATAAATGTTAGTAAGGGCTTCTGTTCTCTTTCATCTTGTTCCATGACAATAAAACCTGAAATGCCTCCACTCCTTAAAGGAAGCTTTGGCAATTGCCTTATTATAACTATTACACGTGACACAGGCCCACCACTAATATGAAATGGCTAAGAATAAATTACCCAAATAGGACAGAAAGAGCCATTTACTTCAAGAAAGGCCCACTTCCTTGAAACTCTGCATCATTGAAATCATTTAGAGTTTGCTATCAAGATTCCTAGCTGTGCTCATTACCTCGGCCAACGGTCCCTCTGGACTGCGGAAGACGTACGTGAAATATATATATAAAATCATGGGCTACAGTGCCTAAGTGCAATGGGATGATTTAAAAGCACTACAATTGCTTTCACCCATGATATTCATCTCTTCCTGTCTATTCTTTTGTGATCTAGATGAAAACTTGGAATGTAATCTGTATATTGATATTTCCTAAAAAGAATTTCAGCAGCTCTTTAGGAAAGATTGTTTAAGCAGTTTTAGAAGCCTCGGACATTCTGCATTTACAGTGCTTACAGGTATAGCTTCTACTTCATAAAAAGTAAGCCCTACTAAGTGCAGTATTTGATTCCTTCCCCACCTAGAGTATATAGTAGTAGGTAAGCACATGTACCTTGGAATGAGATAGACCTGGATTCACCTCTCAGCTACCCATAGAATTCTGCATGAATCGGACAAGGTATTCAACCAACCTTTTTGAGCCTGTTATATCATTAGGCAAATTATATTTTGCATGCCTGGCATGGAAGAGCTCAGTAAAAGTTAGATGTCATTGGTATTAATATTACCAATGTTGTTACCTGCTGCTACTGTTATTTTTTCTGGCAAAGACCACTAGTGTTCACACAGCTAGATCACACTTCCCTGGCCCGATATAGGTAGGTGAGTCCAAATGACTGAGTTCTGATCAATGTAA
>NW_006440638.1:18502643-18532658 GCF_000325575.1 Pteropus alecto | reverse complement strand
TCATCTGTAAAATGAGGATAATGACAAAACCTTTCCAATGGTGTTTATGAGGATTAAACAAGTTAATACATGGAAAGCCCTTAACTCAGTGCTTGCCACAAAGTGAGCATGCAATAAATGTTAGTAAGGGCTTCTGTTCTCTTTCATCTTGTTCCATGACAATAAAACCTGAAGTGCCTCCACTCCTTAAAGGAAGCTTTGGCAACTGCCTTATTATAACTATTACACGTGACACAGGCCCACCACTAATATGAAATGGCTAAGAATAAATTACCCAAATAGGACAGAAAGAGCCATTTACTTCAAGAAAGGCCCACTTCCTTGAAACTCTGCATCATTGAAATCATTTAGAGTTTGCTATCAAGATTCCTAGCTGTGCTCATTACCTCGGCCAACGGTCCCTCTGGACTGCGGAAGACGTACGTGAAATATATATATAAAATCATGGGCTACAGTGCCTAAGTGCAATGGGATGATTTAAAAGCACTACAATTGCTTTCACCCATGATATTCATCTCTTCCTGTCTATTCTTTTGTGATCTAGATGAAAACTTGGAATGTAATCTGTATATTGATATTTCCTAAAAAGAATTTCAGCAGCTCTTTAGGAAAGATTGTTTAAGCAGTTTTAGAAGCCTCGGACATTCTGCATTTACAGTGCTTACAGGTATAGCTTCTACTTCATAAAAAGTAAGCCCTACTAAGTGCAGTATTCGATTCCTTCCCCACCTAGAGTATATAGTAGTAGGTAAGCACATGTACCTTGGAATGAGATAGACCTGGATTCACCTCTCAGCTACCCATAGAATTCTGCATGAATCGGACAAGGTATTCAACCAACCTTTTTGAGCCTGTTATATCATTAGGCAAATTATATTTTGCATGCCTGGCATGGAAGAGCTCAGTAAAAGTTAGATGTCATTGGTATTAATATTACCAATGTTGTTACCTGCTGCTACTGTTATTTTTTCTGGCAAAGACCACTAGTGTTCACACAGCTAGACCACACTTCCCTGGCCCGAAATAGGTAGGTGAGTCCAAATGACTGAGTTCTGATCAATGTAATGTGGCACAAGTGATGTACACCTCTTCCCCGATGGGCTCACAGAAATCGTCCAGTCTCTACTGTTTCCTTTTCCTTTCTCAATAAACTTGATGACTATTGTTGAAGAAATTAGAATTTTGAAATGGAAGGAACCTGGATCCTACCCAAGGACTTTCCAGGAGAGCAAGTTCCAAATAAAGGTCGAACATATTTTTTAGGACAAAAATTTAAATGAAACAAAATCTTAAAAGAAGATAAGAATTCAAGTAGTAAACCCAGAGTTACAAGGGACCAAAGAACAAAGCCCAAAACAAAACAAACGTAAGAATTTTTTAAAAATCTGGTTTGATCATTTTAGTAACCAGAACAAAATTATCTTTTAAAAAAATAAAAGAAACTTGTAGAATACTTACTGTGAGATTGACACTGTGCTGAACATAAACTGGTGAATAAAATAGATATAATAAAATAGATATAATAAAGTAGATACAAAACTTGCCCTCATTGAGGTGAAAGGTAAACAAAAGAATGGTGGCTTTTTCTAACAGTTTAAATATAGCTATTAATTGACCATTGTGATAAGTAGAACTTTAAAGATGTCCCTGCCAGATTCCTGTCTCCTGATTATTCTAATCTAGGTGCTACTGTGAAGGAACTTTGAAGATGTGACTGAGATTAATAGCCAGCTGAATTTAATATTGAGAGATTATCCTGTCTGTTCAATGCTGTCACATGAGGCCTTAAAAGCATAGGTGGATAGTGAAAGAGTCTGTTGGAGAGGGGTGGCAGAGAAGAATGCAGAAGAGCTGCAGCAGATGTGAAGTCAGAGAGATTCCAATCATGAGAAATTAGTCATTCCATTAATGGCTCTAAGACATAGGGGCTACATGCAAGGACTATAGAGGGGCTGGTAGGAGTTAAGCATAGTCCATAGCTAACAGCCTGCAAGGAAATAAGGACATGAGTCCTCCAACCACAAAAAAACTGAATTCTGCCAACAACCTGAACTTGAAAGTAGATTCTTCCCTAGAGCCTCTAGAAAGGAGCAGAGCTCTTATGAAATCTTGATTTTAGCCCAAAATGACCCACATTGGGCTTCTAACCTATAGAAACTGTGAGATGGCAAATGTATGTTGTGTTAGGCTGCTAAGTTCATGGAATTTGTAATGGCAGCGATCGAAGACTAATAAACCCATTATATCTTAAATATCACAGAAGAAAATGGGTCAAAGAAAATGGATATTAAAATACGCTTTATCCTTCATCAATATCAGGTTTGCTAAATATCTGATAGCTACTCATTTGTAGAATAAGTTCATTCATTCATATATTCATTCATCCATTTAAAAATATACATTGAGCACCTCCTCTTTGTTGGGGATACAATAGTGAAAAAGATACCTAACATTTATTAAGTACTTATTTCACTCATCTTTATAACAAGCCAATGAGATAGAACCATGATTCTTCCCATTTTGCAAATGAAGAAGCTGAGGCACAAGCAGGTGAAGAAGCCAGCCCCAAACGACAGTCAGTAAGTGGTGGAGCTGGTACTTTAACCTAGGTAGTCTAACTCCAGAGCCCATGTTTTTATATATTTTACTGTGCTCCTCTCAACACAGAAGAGTGGGAGGCTTCAGAGGAGAACTGAGATTTTGCATGGGCATCTTTAAAAAGGAAAGGAAAGGGGGCAGAAAAAAAGGAATAGCATCAAAAAAGCCAGAGATTCAGGAAGAGGGTGCATAACACAGCATATTCAGAGAACAAGGTGAAGCCCTGTATTAGGATGAGGGAGGACTATTGGAAGATGGGTTGAAGCATAATTAGCCCTAATTCGAAGGTCTTGGACCAATCAGTTGTTTGATTTCATTCTGAGGCTATCAAAAGAACTTATTCAAGAACATGATAAGACAAATAATTTGTAGCAACTTGTATATGATTTTAACATTGTTTCAAGGGATATTAGTGGATATCTTTAGGCACCCAATATGTAACTCTCACGTATAATGATATTTCTTAATACAACTTGGAAAAAAACCTTTGAAAATATAGCATAACCCTAAAAGATTCTATTGACCCCAAGGAAACTAGGATAAAGTGCAGATGCATGCAAAATTCCAGCTCTATCTTCCAACTATAAAACTCTTTATATCTAAATCTACATAGACACTGCTCACCTTCCAAATCATCTTAGTTCACAATAAAATCGGTGACAAATCTATATGCTGGCATTAAGAAAAATTTGTTGATAGCAATGAACTCACTCAAATCAGTACTACCCAAAATAAATAAATTTGGTATGTAGAAGCAACAGCATTTGTTGATCAAAAACTCAAAAATTCTTCTATTTATTTCCTTGATGAAGAAAGAGTCATCATATGCATTAGACATTCTAATCTGTGCTGTTTAATATGGTAGCCACTCATCATATGTGACTATTAAATTTTAAATAATGTAAAATTAAATAAAATAATATTCCTCAGTCTAACTAGCCTTATTTTAAGTGCTCAATCACCCAATATGAGGCTAGTAGCCACTGTACATATAGCCAGCATACATATAAAGCATTAGATCATTTCAGAAATTTCCATTGGAAAAAAAGGTACTTCTTTAGCTAAAAGTAGTAATTTATTAGACATGCCTAATGTAATTCAGTTTGTTTTAAATGTATATGATTTAATTCCTCTATTGTGGGGTCTTATGAGGTTCTGAATTGTTTCAATCATTCACATATATTCTATTCCGCAGGAGATTCTACCCGAAGATGCTTTCTATAGAGTCAAGACCAAGCATTTATTAAGCACAAGCTCTGTTTCAAACTCTGTGTTAGGCATTTCACATCTATTATGTCACTAAAATTTTGCGACTCCCTGGGAGATAGGCATGGTTACCATCTTACAGATGAAATGAGAAGGCTAAAGCAAAGAGAGGGCACCACATCTTTTCACAGACAAAGCCTAAAATATATTTATTTCTTCCCAAACAGCTCCACTGATCCTAGAATACATACAATGAAGAGCTAAGTTTTCCATTGATGAGGTTTACATAGAAGAAATTCAGAGTTCTTTTTCAAACAACTGTAGATTGTTTTTTAAATTGTCAAAATCGTCCTGTTCTGGTAGTGGCTAAGAAGTGACTCAGAGAAGTATAGGGCAAGGAGGAAAGAGGAAGTCTGCCCAGCTGAAAGCACTGACTCAGATATGCATATCATCAGTCCCCGAAGACTCAGTACTTCTGCCACAAATATACCCAAAGTTACTTTCTTATAACTTCTCTCCAATCTCTGGAAAGAATATACTTAATATTTATTTTAATCTGATTCTCACTTCACAAAATTGTGGAGAGTGTCATAGCCAGCTTCTAAGATGGACCCTGATGATTCTTGCCTCCAGGTATTCATCTCCCACATGGAATAGGGCTGACCTGTGTAACAAACAGGATGTTGCCGAAATGACAACATGTCACTTCTGAGGCTAGGTCATAAGAGACATTAAAGCTTTCACTTTGTTCTCTCTCTGGGAGGAAGTTAGTCACCATAGGATGAAGATACTTAAGCAACCTGTGGAGAGACCAGATGTGTGGGGAGGATCTGAGTCTTCTCTCCCATAACCACTGCCACCCTGCAGGCATGTGCGTGAGATGTCTTGGAAGTGGATCCCCAGCCCCAGTTGAGCCTTCAGATGACTGTAGACCCAGCTGACATTTGAGACCTAGAAACAAAACCACCTAGCTAAGCCTGTCCCTAATTCCTAACCCGTAGAAATAACATGAGATAATAGGTGTTTATTGTAGTTTTAAACCATTGTATTTCTGCAACATTTGTTATACACAATAGATAACAAACACAGAAGGTTTGTCAAGCTTTGTCTAGTGGCAAATCTGCAGATGAAACGTCTCACATGCTGCTATATATAGCAAGCTCTCCCTCCATAATTATGTCTCATCTTAGCACTCAGGCTACAAGCTGTTTGCAGGCAAGCACTAGCTCCTACATAGTATTCTTATTGTATTCTCATTTGTCATGCTTGTTGATTAACTGGGTTCCTGTGATTTTCCTCTTTCCCCTTTGACTATTGAAATCATTATCCTCAAGTCTTAGGTCTCTTCTCTTTGGATTTCTTCCTTCATTTTTCCCTAGCTGAGAAAAAGCCAGAAAAATTGAATGTGTTCAGTTACAAAGGGTGCATGGCCTTCAGGAGACCACAATGGTCTTTTCAATGACCAGAGGAAGACTGCAAGGGCTCTTGATGAATTTGTTGTAAACACCTCCTCCCATAAGGAAGCTGTTAGACATGGAGGAATAAATTAGATAAAATTAGCAAAATTGCTTACTATCCATTTCCCACCCTTTGAACACATGCTTCACCCATAAACTACATTCATCCCACACTTACTAGACATGCAAGGTACTATGAGTGATGCAAAAACTATATATTGTCTGTTTTCAAGAAACTCATAATCAAATATAGAAGATTTGTCATAAAGATGCAAATATTTACTTATATTCACATATATAAATAAGTGGTACATTTATATATCAAGGAGAGTGAAAGCTAAGGGCCAAATGAATGATATCTACAAACGTTAACACCTTCAAAGGAAGAGGTTATCACTGTGAGCTGAATTAATCAGGGCAGGCTTTTGGGAGGAAAAAAGCCTTAAGAAAGCTCAACTGTAGTTTATGTTATTACAGATACTATCAGTTTCATCAGTTCTCCTTTGGCACTGGGTATAGAGAAGCCTGAACATCCCAGCCTCTTGTGGTTGACAGAACCATGTGACTAGCTCTACACAACTATGTTTTTTTTAAAAAAAGTAACATATTTCATTTCAGGGTTAAATCAGGGGAAAACTCACATTTAATTCTTCAGTCTCTCTTCTCTAAGAAGGTAATATATTCTGGCTGGTGCAGACATAAGATGTGGGTAGCCGTCAGCTTGGGTCTCTAAATAACTACAATAAACAGAGTCCCCTGACGACCTGTGTTGGATATGTACTATGAGCAAGAAATAAACCTTCCTTTATGCCACTAGAATTTGAAGATTAATTTGTTATTGCAGCATAACCTAGCCTCTCCTAAAACAGAAAGATTCAAAAAGGTGGGGAAATGTAGAAAATGGTAGAGGTAGGTTATAAGTCCAGTGTGGCATGACCTTTCTCAATGACAAATCTATGTGCATACCATGAAATAGCGTGTTATGACATATCTTAACAGAATTGAAGATTTTAAAATAAAAACATAAAGAGGGACTGAAAGGTAGCAGTAGAATGAGCTACAGTTCTTGGGTGATTATTATGGATCTCAAGAGTAACAGAATTATTGATGCCTTAGCCAAGAGTATTCCTTTTCTTTCATTTTCTTTTTCTTTGAGATTACAAGCCATATATTTCTATTTGGAAAACAGTATTTAATAACCTCTAAACCTAACATGAGTCCTGTGAAACCCTAGTCTACAGTTGAATGGCCAAAAGTAAAGACTTGGAATCCTTCAAAGCTCTCCCATTTTACACAACAATGCTTTCTCTCTCTACCAAGAAAGTGTTTCTGCGTGATGGATTCCCCTCTCTTGCTGTATATAACACTTACTGCTCTATGCCTGTCACTTCCTATTCTCTTCCTAGTTGTTTGTGCCTTATTAAACTCAACACTGAAACAACCAATAAGAAGCAGAGAGCCTCAAGACACCTGTTCTTACAATTAGAGCTCCCTTTTTTCTAAGAAGAAATGACATTTTCCAATCAATTCGTGGGTAAAATTCATTGACAATTTACTTTATAATGCATTGCTTCTTCATGAGTAGCAAATGGTCTTCAATAAGGATATGGTGATAAATTTTAGCTAAACTTTTTCATACAGACATTATCTCCCATGTTACTTCCTCAAATCAAGGCTCTTTAAAATTGATTTGCATATAGAATTTAAGAGTTTAAAAGTACAATCAAATAGCCTAGCCATTCCTGCCTATTATTCCCAAAGCAAAGCAATAGACCAGTCATCTAAGAACATGCATTACAACATCAAGTAGAAATTCAAAAGCCCATTTTAGCTTTGAATATCTTTGAATATTTGTGTGTTTGGGGGTGGAGATGGGTGGAGGAGCAAGGGAAGAAAAAAAGATACTTCTGAGAAAGTTATTTTAATTATGTACATTTTAGAGTGTCTCAGTCTTTGGTCTTTAAACAGTGTACTATAGTGCAGCTGTTGTCATTTTGAAGGGATTTCCCAGCTAGGCCAAGTCCCAAGGAACTTATCTCAGATTGGTCCTTTATCTAAGTAAAAGTTCTGGCAACTCAACAGGTAGGATTTGCAAAATGTTACTACAGATTCGAAAATACCCATAAAACACCAAATTTGAAGAAGACCTATTTCATCTAAACCCTACAACAGTCTTATAAAATAGCAATTCTGATTTTTGAAGGGTATTATTCCTGTGCCATAGGTTTGCCATGGAGAGTGTATCAGAAAGTATTTTTGGTTTTATGTAACAGAAACCAAGTCAGGCTGGGATGAAATAGAAATGGGATTTATTAGCAGCAGAATATCCCTAAGACTCAGAGGTAGAGATGTAGCCGGTTCCCCTAATGCCAGGAAGCAGAAGGCAGGCATAAACCCAGAGAATACTGTCTCCTTTCTCTGCTCTGCAATCCTCATAGAAAAATGTGACCGCCTTCGGATCTCAAGTTTACCTATCATAGTTCCAGTTACATAGAGAACTGACTGCCTATCTCTGAATGTCAAATTCCAGGAAAAGAGACCTACCTTGGAGGGCTAAGTTTGGATTAGGTATTCAACTCTAATTGAAGTAACTTCTGCCAGGAAGCCATGTGGTAACCAAATATGGTTGCTAAGGCCAAATGAACCACTCTCACAGACAGGGAATGGAGTCCTTTGAAAAAAAGAGATGTTTGTAGACTCCACAGGCACAACAGAAATGCCAGTGGAGCCAAATGGGAGCCAGAAGTTTAAACAAGGACCACACGACTATAAGTTGTCCTATCTACTTTCTCCTACTACAGGAACTGATATGACTTTAAGTACTCATAGTTGACACTAACAAAGAAGAATGGTCCTTTTTGATATGTTTTCCTTGGCTCCCAAGGGGCCCCAGTTCCTTGCCCTACTATTCAGTATAGGCTCTGGCAAGAGAATAAATGAAGGAACTTTGATTTTATTCTTTTTTTTTCTTATTAAGATTTACAGTAGATATCACGAGCACCTCAAATAATCCACCACAGTACTCACATTCTCGACTGACTTAACTCAGTCCCCATTTTTCTCTTTGGTCTGATATTTAAATTCACCTGGTTCATCAACTCTGTCACTTGCTGTTTTCAGAATATGTGAGCAATAGTAAACTATTGCCCACAAACTCTTAGAAATAAGAACATTGATATTGCTCTGTTATACACATAATGGATAAATACAGAGATATTTAATCACCTGGAAGAAAGCAAGTAAGCAGAACTTGACTTTCAACTGGTAGAGATATTAACATATTTAAAGAGGGGAGAAGTGGTCATAGAGAATAGTTAGAGACAGATATTAGCAGTGGCTGTTTAAGATTCCTTTTAAGGGAAAAGAAGTCTTTAGATAATGGTCATTTGGTATTCTCATGTAGGGAGATGGGCATCCCTAATATGGAGAGAGATGCAGGAGGCTATAGGCAGCTGAGGCCTTGGAGTTTCAGTTCCATGGAAAAAGCCACTGAAAGGTAGCAGAATATACCAGCCCCAATATGCCGCTTTGGCATATTGATTATTTAGAGCTGTGGACACTCAAAAAATAGCAAATGCAGGGAAAGGCTTTCTCTAAACTCTCCTTATCTGCCTAAAGCAAATCCTCTAAAAGGAACTAAATTGTCATAGATCCCCATCTAGGAGCTTCACCAGCCAGGGAGGATTGACTATTGACACAGGAGAGGAGACTAGAAGTCCTGAAAGTCAACACCACAACCAGACTAACTTTGTTACAAACTCTCATACCTCTCGACTCTTCTAAGGGCCCATTCATCTTTCCTAAAAGTCATTTACTCTCCCATAAAAGATCAACGTCCCTTCCTTGCCTTCTCCAATGAGACAGTATTTACGTCTCAATTCAAAGCCACCTCAGGGAATTACTAATTTTTCCTTGTGTATCTCTCCTGTATACATGAAGTATACATATTAATAAAGTTCTGTTTGTTTTTCTCTTGTTAATCTGTCTTTTATTATAGGGGTCTCAGCTACAAACTCAGATGGGTAGAGGGAAAATTATTTTTCTTCTCCTACACCATCCTCATTGTGAGACTCTGGAATAAGGATATGCCTTTCTAGGTTATTCTGGCTGGTTTAAGAATTAATTTGACATAAGATAGATTAATAGGAGAAAATGAAATTTAATTTCATATGTATGAGGGCTCCATAAAAATATGAGGCCTGCAGACAGTCAGACAGTTGGGACTACATGCCATCCGGAGCTTAAGAGAAAGGAGACAAGGGTCTGAGACTTCAACGTGGAGGACAGCAATTCACAGGAAGATGGGAAAAGCAGATGTTTGATACGCAAATGTCTGTTGGCCATACAGAAGCAATGTGACACAGAGAGGAATTTTAACAAACAGACTTTGCTAGGTTCCTCCCTGTCTATCACACCTAGTTCGTATTATGCTGTCCTTGTCTATGGTAATAGCTCCGTTCCTGAAACAAGTCCTCTATCTAAATTGTATTAGGCAGTTAGGGGTAAGGTCAAAGTTTCTTCCTAGTCTTTTAGGTCTTGGTAGTTTTTGGCTCGAAATAATCCTCAGTCTCATAAGCTTGAGTAATGTGAGTCCATCTTAAAGAGAAGACTCTTCCATGGGCCAGACTACAGACCATGGGACATGAGTGTGCCCAAGAGAGCCACCAGAGAAAGGGTCTGCTGTCAGGATGATACTCTGGACTTGTCAACATGGCCCCACTAAAGCATTTTCATATTAATTTATCCATGTGCCAGATTGCTCCTATATAATTTTCCAAAAAGATGGCATAACGGCAACATTAATGACATGTCTTTTTTAAAAGAAATAGAGTCCCATGTAAACTCCTTTCCATTTGTGATTTTTGCCTTTCTATCCCTGTCCATATGCCTGTATATTTTGCATATCTGCAAATCTTGCCATTTTGCATCTTCTTTCTCCATATTATATCAGAACCATTTAAATAAATTATATCAGAACGATTTTTGCTCCTTCTAACATGACTACCCAACCTCAAGAGAAGACATAATCTTAAGTATTCTGTAATCTGATTCCAGCCTTGCTTTTTCTCACCTTATTGTAACCTTCCTTACATCCCTCCTTAATCTCAAATGCATCAAAGAAATTCCGAAGTGTTATTCTCTACAGCATTTTTCTCAGTCTGGTGACTTTGGATGTTCTTACATGGACAGGATCATCTTTCCTAATCAGGTTCTATGCTATCAAACTGTTCAGCAAAAGGAATTCACCTACCCATGATGCCCCCAGCAGTGTAACAGCATAACTGTTTCACCACGACATTCTCAGCTCTAAATATTATCATTTTTTTAAAACAGTGAAATGTTTAGATCACAGTGATACTTTCAAAATGCCATTCCGTTTTTAAAGGGTTCTATATAAATTAAGAAGGTGTCCAGGAATGGTGACATATTTAATTTGTAACTCAGGAACCTATATATCTTGTGTGTGTGTGTGTGTGTGTGTGTGTGTGTGTGTGTGTGTGTGTGTGTAAATAAGAATCTGGTGCTGCAAAAAAAAAAAAAAGGCATTTGTAGGAGGTAAGCAACTCCATACATATTAAAAACTTATATCAGAAAGTCAGGAAGCTAATATTCTAATATGAATTGTCTGGCTCAAGGGTCTATAATCCTGAATTCAGTGTAATATCACTTCACTTTGACTCCCAAAATTCATACTTTCTGTAAGACATTTTGGGTAAAGGGCAATCGGATATTTCACATTGGTGATGAAAGGAACCAAAATTTTACCACTCTGAAGATGCCTTTTGGGGTATTGATTTTAAGCTGTTTATTAAAAAACAAAAGCCTCGGAAAGAACCTTTGACCCTCCCCCCTTTCCTGCCCAAATGATTCAGAGGGAAAACCCTGCTTTGGAAAGGGATTTTTAAAGATGTTCCCAAATAACCTAATTTGAATTAAGTATAGTAAATAAGAGGGCTTCAGGCAGGGGCCTGTTAGCTAGATACACCCTGTGTCCCATTGTTTCTGAGTTGCTTTGCAAGAATTTGCCTGGCGTGTGTGTTCCACTCTTCCTCAGCTAACTGTAAATTGCCCATTCTCACTTCCGAAATATAATACGCTGTCCTCCACCCTTTTCCCCTTTGTCCAAAATGTCTTATATGCCCAATGCTGCTTCACTGTCTTTGGAATTTTCATGCTTATATGAATTCCCCATGTGTATATATTAAAATTTTGATTTTCTCTTAATCTGTCTCTGCTAATTTTATTATTAAACTAGCCAGAAGAACTTAGAAAGTGGAAGGAGAAGTATTAATTTATCTTAGTCCCCACTGTGAGATATTTTTTCTCCTTTTGCCCCCCTACCTTCTTTCCTTCTCTCTTTTTCTCTTTCATTCTTCTCTTTCTTCCAGAAAAAAAAATCTCAAGAAGGAAAAATATATACCTCTCTGCATTTTTTACAAGCTGGTCAGTTTAGTTTCCAGGTCTCTGAGGTTTCTAAACACAAAAAACTATGCCTTACAGATACTCCTATGTTATTCTCAGAAACCATTTCCTCAGTCAATTTTTCTTTTGAAAACTAACAAAAGATAATGATCATTTTTGGAGACAAACCCTCATTCAGAATGATTCAAAGAGAATACAAATTTAATGATCATCCTGAGAGACCAAGTAGTACATCCCAGGAAATAATAATAAAATTTATGATGGCCTTAAAATTGTTAAACTCCTTTCAGGAATCTCTGAATTATAGGGCAGTAATATAACCAAGGACTGGCAACAACTCACAAAAGTCCAGAAGAGTTTTACCTTCAAGTTTGTAGGCAAAGATGCTTAAACTGTTCCTTTTCAAAAAATAAAGATTATTTATTATTTACCTTCCTATGCATTGGACACTCTTATAACATACCTATAACTCTTGTGTTCTTCAGTTTGATCTTCAAGGTCTCTAAACACACGGGAAAACTAGTAGGCTGGCAAGCAATCAACCTGTATTTTGTTTGTTTTTTGTTTTGTTTTGTTTTTGAGGGAGAGAAAAAGAAAGAGAGAGAGAGCAAGAGAGAGAGAGAGAGAGACTACTTAACAGCTTCATAAAGAAACTTGCAAATAAGAACAAAGTCGATGAATCAGAATGCAGAAGATTAATTTTTTCCCCTCTACATGATTATACTAGGAGGAAGAAAGATTCGAAAACACTGAATGCTTTTTCTGATAACCACCTATGGTTCTCTCCAAAGAGACACATGTAAAGTTGGGCAAGTTGTTTCCTGTCCTGTGAAGAAAATACTTAGTAAACAGCCTTGTAAAGGTAAGTACTCACAGCTGCCTTGGGGAACTATGGATTTGCTTTGTTCTGTTGCCTCTTTCCATAAGTTCCTTTGTTGCTTTGTGTGTACTCCCACAAAGACCCAGACTTCTACAACTGAATTTACCATTCTCTCTGCCTGAAGACTGTCTGGAAGTACATAAACTACCCAAGTTGGCTCTATCTGATGGTCCTATCATATGCAGGGTCTTAATAGTGACCTGCAGGACCCAAATGAAAAATTCAAATCAACCCCTTAAGAGTGTGGTGAAACTTAGTTGGTTAGTAACTGTAAAGTCCATTGAAGGAAAACAAAACAAAACAAAACAAAACATTGTTTAAAATGCTAAGCATTAATTTTACTTTGCTAATAAAAAGAAATATTATGTGGCCAATAAGAACTTATCATTTCACAAAGTATTTTTCACCAGCAAACCCTTTGCAAAATTTAAATAAGCTTCTACAATGTATAGGAAGTTCAACAAAAAGCTAAGCAGCAGGATTGCTGCTATGGAATTTTAAAATTATGGTGGGTGACATCTGTCACCCTCAAGCAAGTACCTACAATAAAAACCTAACATCATTGTTTATTTATATGGTATATGTTAAATGATGTCCCCACTTCTCAGCTATACCAGATTTAAAAACTTACAGTTTTAAGTTATGAAATTATTGAATTTATTAAGCACATCTCCACTTACTAGCTCTGTAACCTTGTGCATGTTATCGAGCTCTCTGAGTCATTTACTCATCTATATAAACAAGGCTAATGTCCACCTTGTAAGGTTGTTGTAAGACTTAAAAAAGAATTAAGTAAAGCGGAGGCTGGTATTTATTAAGCTCTAAATAAATGTTTGTTGCCATCAGCAGTGCAGCAACATCATCTTGCAACAATGCCAACACTCCTCTAAGGAAACACTTCTGAAAGGCTCTGCATTTTTGGTCTAAAGATTTTTTTAGTCTAAAGTTCTCTTGAGCTTGTAACCAAATCCTTGATTAGCTTCAAGAGCTCTGTGAACCCTCTGAAACTGAATGTAGAATGGTATGACTGTAGGGCAATGTACATCTTTCTAGGAAACCTCTTCATACATTTCATCACATTGGGAGGTTAAGAATCACTATCATAAGTCAACTAGTTTAACTCTCTATTGCTTCCATTTTAATGGAGAACTAGAGTCCTATTTAAGGGTGAGTGACCAGGGCAAGGACACAGCAAGGCACCTCTTCTTAGGTTGTTGCTTAGCCCTCATTCCATACCAGCTTCTGCAGGTGACCTATCCCAATAGCTGTGATACTAGTCCTAGCTCCCTTCTGCATCTTAACCCATCCTCACATCAGAACTAATGATGACGTGGAGGAGAGATTTAAGAATATCTAGGCCAATGCTCTGGGTCAACATCAAGTCACTTCTGTGGCAGTGCACTTCATGGAAAGAGCATGACCTTTGAAATAAGAAGGCTTGTGTTTAATTCTGTCCCACCACTTACTGGATGTGTGACCTTAGAAATGCTTACTTAGTCATTCCTTCTGTCATCTATAAAATACATGCAATATGATTTAAAGTCCATCAGGAGAGAAATGAGATAATGTAGAGAATATAGACAAATTGGAGCATATATCAGGCAACGCAACAGTAGGTGATCAACAATATTCCTAACTTATCTGTGGGCTTCCACCTGGCTCCTTTGGTCACCTGCCTATGACTCATACCCCTCCAGTATGAGGTCTAACCCTCACTGGCCCCTTTATCCTTCCTCCTATCTACACACTCAAACCTACTGAGAGCCATAGACCCTATTATCTTGGGAACCTTTCCTGATGCTTCCTACTTGACCAAAATTCATCTTTCTGCACCACATTTGTGGTTGTAAGCTTGCCCTGCCAAGCATGTGAAGTGTTTACAAAGAAAGTAAAAGTGCTAAATTTGTAAATATACTTTAAAATATTGATGGGAAATTTGAACGAAGTAACTGCAAAATATTAAGAAGAGTTTACTCTTTTATGACATTCATAAATTGTACAAAAAGATTTTGAATTTAAATACTCAAAAATCTTGTTTAAAACATATAACTTAAATAAATTAAACAATTAAAACCCAAAAGTATAGTAAATAGACCCTTATGCATACAAAAGTGCTCCATTATCCACTAAAAAACTCACATTAACAGATCCATAAGCAAGAGAAAGTGTTCTGAAATATAAATCTGATCATGTCATGCCTTGGCCTAAAATCTCCCTTTGGTCATCCATTATACTTAGGAGAAATTATAAACTCCTAACCAAGGTCTATGAGGCCTTCCAAAATTGACCCCTGTCTACTTTCCTACCTCATCTTCAATTGTCTTTCCCCTTTCCCAACACTCTCAACAATGTCCTGCCATATGGCCTTTTGTTCTCTCCTTGGTACATTACAAGTTCATTACTGCAGCAAGGCTCTTATCTTTTCTGTTCTTTCCACCTGGAATACTTTTACCAAAATCTTTTGCATGGCTGGCCTGCTTAACATTTAATTCTCTGCTCAAATGTCACCTCCTCCAAAGGCCTTCTCTAATTTAGTCCCTTCCTCTAATAATCTCTGATATGTTAATATAGTTTAAAGCTATAGAAGAAACCTTGATGTCTGCAGTATCTTATTCACTTATTGGTTCATATATTTATTTTTCCTCTCCTCCAAATAAACTAAAGTTCAATGAGAGTAACACCTTGTCTTTTCTAAAACTTTACCTGAGACATATTAGGTGCTCAATAGGTATCTGTTACATGAGTGAATAAGTTCAAATAAAAAAAAACCTACCTTTGCCATAATACAAGGTCATTTTGAAAACATATCTCTATGTAACACTGGGTCCATAAGACCCAATTATCTAGGGTTATTTGACAAATTTGATTATGTTATTTTGGGGTTACTGACCATGACTTCTGAAAGTAGGCCAAATGTCAACCAGAGCCTAAAAGTAAATATAATCCCTTCACAGGACACTTGCTATCCAAATTATAACAATTCAAAAGTCTCAGAAAGGTGCCTATGCTTATAAGAAGGTGACCCAATATTCATGAGAATTTGAAAAGCCATTATTTTTGCATGAAATCATCTTGGCTTTTCCATAATTAATATGTCTTTATCATCAGAAGACTAAGAGATCAAGGATAGTAAAAGCATTGTTTTATATAACAAATCTCACAGGGACAATAGTGTTTAGCAAAATATCACAGTGACTTTTGATGAAAGAAAACAATCCAAAATCTGAGGCTACCGAAAGCTAGAAACCTACTAAATAAAGAAGACAGAGCAGTTGGCATTAAGAAAGAAGGTATGGTATTTTAGCTAATCTACAAATGGAAAACTGGTTCTAGAGATGCTCAGGAAGAGACAAACTCCAAGTACTTATGGGCCATGGAAAATAATATGATCGGTGTCTAGCTTCTTCAGTGTACTTTTTTTTTTTAATAGTTCTTATTTGTTTAGATCAGGAAGAAATTGGTCTTGAATGCCTAATAATCCATACCTCCATTTTCTCAACATTCTGTTTCTATTATCAAATTAGCTCACAAGAAAGGCAGATAGCATCTCTACCACAATACATTCAGTCTAGGTTGTCTAGACCAACTTTCTCTCTCTTCTCCAACTTCCTCCCTTGACCTCAATGTACAGTTATGTTTAGCTTTTTCTACTGTTGTGTTTTGCATGTGTCTTCTTACGAGTTGATTAACATTTGCTTTGGGTGTTTGTGATAAAAACAATGAATAATTTAGTAAAAATTTAAAATTCTCTTTTACCGAAAAGTTATATACCAGGTTTTCACAAGATTGCAGTAAATGCCCAGAAAGAACTCAGACCTGAAGTATCACCAGAGAATTAGAGGACAGAAAGGCAAAGAATATTTAAAAGCAAGAACTTTTAGCCTACCTATATATACTGTTTTCTCTGGAAACATAAAAGGAAAATTTCCATATAAAGACTGATTTATGTAAGTGGAAGTCTATATGGAAATTAAATGAATATATGAAATAAAAGGAATCAGCAATATCTAATCCAATCTCCTCGATGTGAACTAGGGAAACTCTAAATCCATGAAATTCATTTAATCCACAAAGATTAAATGACTCACCCAAAAACAGGAAGTTGGTAACAATGGGATCATGCCTGGAATCTAAGTTTCATACTTTTCAGGCTATGAGTTTGCTAATACGGGAGGAACTATGATTTTAGAGGGAAGGTTTTAGTTTCACTTTTAATTCCTAAGGACATGATCTGTGCTCCAAAGAGCCCAGGAAGATTGCACATTACCAGTTAAAACACATTGAAACACCTTATTTTTATTCCAACTCCACTAAATAAATAAATGTTACTGTTTATTTATTTAAAATAAACTACATTTATTGAATGTTTCAAATGGAAGCAAGGAGGTCAGGGTACATGGGAAAGCTGATTTACATTCGATATAGGAATACAAAGATTGTAATTGAATTTCCTATTGAATTCCAATTCCACTGAATTTCTCCTAGGATCAGCATCAACATCTCCCAGATCCTCCTGCAGACACTCTGAACTTCAGATCTCTTTTAAATATTTTCAAGAAAAAAAAAAAAAGTATAGGTTTATTTATTTACAAAGTTCTGAAGGTAGTTTGTTAAGAACAATTGATAACTGAAACAATGAACAAAACTGATAATCTGTAAACTCATTTTGTAAGCCTGCAAGTTTAGATATATGCATCTAGGAGTTGACTGTGATCCTCTCCGAAACCCAAGGGAGCCAAGGGCCGCGTCCCCCACTCTGCTCCCTCCAGCTCACTCAATGATGAAACCAGGTTGTCAGTATCTCTCTGGAAGGATCTTATACACAAGTTTGGTGTCTAAAGCTTTTGTGGCTGCCACCAAGGGCCAAGTTCCTGAATTACACAGCTCTGATGTCCAAACGGGCTTGCATTCACAAGTCCCACCAGACTATAGCAAACAAAGAAGCTGTTTTTAAACAGATGAAGGTGCAACCATTCCTCCCCATGGCTGTACACCTGAGCTTAAGACAGGGAAAGCAGGTAAAACTGTTCATCTCCCAGTTTCACCCTGAAAGGGGTTTAACTTCATACTTTCTCAGCTGCTATCTGAAGGTCTGGCTTCTAATTAGCCTGCATGTAGGCACTGACTGTGATCTTCCCTTTAAGACACTGATGGGTTGTGGCACATTCTCAAGTACTGGGAGCCACTAAGAACAAAGACAAGGGCTTGGACAACCACAAAGGTTTGAGCGGCAACCAGGAGCTTGGCCTGGACCAGGAGATGTGGCTGCTTTATCTAATGCACAGAAACCCACAAGAGTTAATAAAAATGAGTAAACAAGGGAATGTGTTCCAAACAGAAGAACAAATAAATTTCAAGAAACCAATCTTAATGAAACACAAGTGGTTTATGGAACAGAAAGTTCAAAATTACAGTCATAAAAGGAAAGCAATGCATGACAAAAAGAATTTTAACAGAAATAAAATACTAAAAAGTACCAAACAGAAATCATAGAGTAAAAGAATACAATAACAACTGAAAAAATTCAATACAGGAGTTCAATAGCAGACTAGATCAAGCAAGAGAAAGGATCAGCAACCTTTAACACAGGACAGTGGAATTCACCCAATCAGAGGAACAAAAAGAATTTTTAAAAAGTAAAGATATCTTAAAGGACTATGGGACACCATTAAGCAGACAAATGTATATGTACTAGGGTTATAGGGATCTTTGAGAGAGAAGAGAGAGAAAGAGGCAGAAAGCTAGTCAAAGAAATAATGGCTGAAAACTTCCTTAACTCAGGGAAAGAAATAGACATTGAGATCCAAGAAGCTAAAAATGGTCCAAGAAAGATGAATCTAAAGAGATCCATAAATTGATTAAAGAAAACAAACTGCCAAACAAGAATACCCTGCAAAGTTTCTTAAAGAAACCAACTTCAGAATTGAAGGAGAGTTTTCCAGACAAACTAAAGCTAAAAGAATTCATCACCATTGGACTCTCCTTAGAAGAAATGCTAAAGGGAATTCTTCATGCTAAAATAAAAGGGTGCTAGTTATATGAAAACACATGAAAGTATAAAACTCACTGATAAAGGTAAATATATAGTTAATTTCAGAATACTCTAATATTGTCATAGTGGTTTGTAAATCACTTATAACTAGTATGAAGGTTAAAAGACAAAAGTATTAAAAATATAACCATAAAAACTTGTTAATGGATACACAATATAAAAAGATGTAAATTGACATCAAAAATATAAAATGTAGAAAAAAATGTAAAACTGTATAGATTTGGTATGCATTTGAAGTTGTTATCTTCTTAAAGTATACAGTTATAAGATGTTTTATGTAAGCTTCACAATAATCACAAAGCAAATACTTGTAATAGATACTCGAAAGATAAAGAGAAAGGAATCAAAGCATACTACTAAAGAAAATCAAGTCACAAAGGAATAGAGCAAGAGAAGAGGACAGGAACAAAGGAATTGCAAAATAGCTAAAAATCAATTTAAATTATAGTAATATAAATCCATACTATCAACAATTATTTTAAATGAAAATGGAATAAATTCCCCAATCAAAAAAAAAAAAAAAAAAGAGGGGACGAATGAATGAAAAACAAAACTCAGCTATAGCCTGCTAACAAGAGACTCAGTTCAGCTTTAAGGACACACATAGACTGAAGGTGAAGAGATGATAAAAGATATTTTATACAAATGGAAATAAAAGGAAAGCAGAGGTAGCTACACATCTAAGAGACAAAACAGACTTTAAGACAAAGACTATAACGAGGGACAGGGTTCAATTCATGAAAAGGATATAACAATTCTAAATATTTATGCGCTGAACATTGAAGCAAGTAAATATATAAAGCAAATATTAAAAGATCTGAAAAGGGATACAAACAGATATACAGTGACAGCAGAGGATTTTAATATCCCACTTACAGTGGATAGATCATCCAGTCAGAAAATCAATAAGAAAACATTAGACTTAAACTACCATGCAGGATCAGATAGAACTAAGAACTACATAAAAAACATTCCATCAAACTAACAGCTACATAAAGAATATTCCATTATACAGCAGCAGAATATACATCCTTCTCAAGCACACATGGAACTTTCTCCAAGGTAGATCTTATATTAGGCCACAAAACAAGTCAGTAAATTTACAAAGATTACAATCATATCAAGTATCTTTTCTAACCACCACAATGGTGTGAAATAGAAATCAATTACAAGAAGAAAATTGGAAAATTTACAATATGTGCAGGTTAACCAACATGCTCCTGAAACAACCAATGGGTCAGAAGAAAAGTGAAAAGGAAAAAAAAAAGTCTTGAGACAAATAAAAATGGAAATATAAGATACCCAAATGTACAAAATACAGCAAAAGCCATTTTAACACACATTTATTATAATAAATACCTACATTAAAAATAAATAGAAGAAAAGTCTCAAATAAGCAACCTAATATCATACTTCAAGGAACTAGAAAAAGAACAAACTAAGCCCAACGTTAACAGAAGGAAATAACAAAGATAACAAATAAAAATGGAAATATAAGATACCCAAATGTACAAAATACAGCAAAAGCCATTTTAACACACATTTATTATAATAAATACCTACATTAAAAATAAATAGAAGAAAAGTCTCAAATAAGCAACCTAATATCATACTTCAAGGAACTAGAAAAAGAACAAACTAAGCCCAAAGTTAGCAGAAGGAAATAACAAAGATAAAGATGGAAATAAATGAATTAGAAACTAAAAGACAATAGAAAACATTAATGAAAATAAGACATGCTTTTCTGAAAAGATAAAATTGACAAACCTTTGGCTAGACTAACAAAAAAGACAGAGGAAACAAATAAAATCACAAATAAAAGAGGAGATATTACAACTCTTAACACAGAAATACTAAGCATCATAAAAAACTACTATGAACAATTCTATTTCAACAAAGTAGACAACCTAGAAGAAATAAATTCTTAGAAGCATGCAACCTACCTCTTAAGACTGAGTCATGAAGAAAAGGAAATCTGAGCAGAGAATTTACTAATATGGAAATTGAATTAATATTAAAAAAAAATCCCAACAAAGAAAAGTCCAGGACCAGATAGCTTCACCGTAAAATTCCACCCAACATCTAAACAATAATTAATACCAATTCTTCTTAAACCCTTCTAAAAGTTAAAGAGGAGGAAACACTGTCCAACTAATTTTACGAGGCCAGTATTATCTTGATACCAAAAGCCAGACAAGAAGAACACTACCAGAAAAGAAAATTACAGGTCTATATCCCTAATGCAAACATCCTTAATACTATTAGCAAACCAAATTTAACAGTACATTAAGGACCATACACTATGATCAAGTGGATACAAGGGTGGTTTAACATTCTAAATTAATTGGTGATATATCACATTAACGAAATTAAGGGTAAATCATACAATCTTCTCAATAGATGCAGGAAAAGTATCTTACAAAACTGAACGTCTTTTCATGATAAAAGCTCTCAACAAACTGAGTATGGAAGGAATGTACCTCAACGTAATAAAGGCCATATATGATAAGGTCACAGGTAACACCATACTTAATGGTGAAAGATTGAAAGCTTTTCCTTTAAGATCAGGAAAAAGACAAGAAAACCCACTTTCACCACTTTAATTCAACAAAGTTCTGGAAGTTCTAGCCAGAGCAATTAGGCTAAACAATTTAGGCAAAAAAATAAAAATGAAAGGCACCCATCAGAAAGGAAGAAGTAAGATCGTCTCTATTTGCAGATGACATCATACATAGGAAACCCTAAAGATTCCACCAAAAAATGTTAAAACTAATATGCAAATTCAGTAAAGTTGTAGGACACAAAATCAGTATACGAAAATCAGTTGTTTTAGTACACTAACAAAGAACTATCAGAAAAAGAAATTAAGGAAACAATCCAATTTACAAAAGCATCAGAAATTAAGAAAACAATCCCATGTACAAAAACATCAGATATTAAGAAAACCATCCCATTTATAAAAGCATCAGAAAGCATCTAAATACTTAGAAATAAATTTAATCAAAGATGTGAAAGATCTGTACACTAAAAACTATAAAAATAATAGAAGAAATTGAAGAAGATACAAATAAATAGATATTCCATGTTCATGAATTTGAAGAATTAATATTGTTAAAATGTCCATACTATCCAAAGTGATCTACAGATTCAATGCAATCCCGTTTCAAAATTTCTATGGCATTTTTAACAGAAATAGGGAAAAAAAGCTTAAAACATATATGGAACCACAAAAGACCCTGAATAGCCAAAGCTATCTTAGGAAGGAGGCATCACAATTTCCAATTTCAAACTATATTACAAAACTACAGTAATCAAAACAGTATAGTATTGGCATAGAAACAGACACATAAATCAATGGAACAGAATAGAAGGCCCAGAATTAATCCCACATATAGATTGCCACTTGATTTTTGACAAAGATGCCAAAAATATACAATGGGGAAAGGATAGCCTCTTCAATAAATGGTGCTGGTAAATTTGGAAAGCCACAGGCAAAAGAATAAAAATAAGCCCTTACCTTATGCTATACAGAAAAATCCATTCAAAATAGATTAAAGACTTGAAGGTAAGACTCAATAATATAAAATTCCTAGAAGGAAACAAGGAGTAAGCTCCTTGACGTTGATCATGGCAATGCCTTTATTATTTTGGCAACGAAAGCAAAAATAAATAATTGCGACTATATCAAACTAAAAAGCTTCTACACAGCAAACTATGAACAAAATGAAAAGGCAAACCTATGACATTGAAGAAATTATCTGCAAACCACATATCTGATAAGGAATTAATATCTAAAATATATAAGGAACTCAGATACCTCAATAGCAAAAAAGCAAATAACTCAATTTAAAAATGAGCAAAGAACCTGAATAGACATTTTTTTTCTAAGGAAGACATACAAATAGCCAATAGGTACATGAAAAGATGTTCAACATCATTAACCGTCAAGGAAATACAAATTAAAACCACAACAAAATACCACCTCACACTTGTTAGGATGCCTATTATAAAAGAGGTAACAAATGGTGGCAAAAGTGTCGAAAAAAGAGAACCCTTGTGCACTGTTGATGGGAATGTAAAATGGTACTGCTGCTATGAACAACAGTGTGGAGGCTCCTCAAGAAATTAATAATAGAAGTACTGTATCATCCAGCAATCCCATTTCTGAGTTCATATCCAAAGGAAATGAAATCATCATCTTGAAGATATATCTGCTCTCTGTATTCATTGCAGTATTATTCACAATAGCCAAGGTATGGAAACAATTTAAGTGTCCATTGATGGATGAATAAATAAAGAAAATTATATATATTATATGAAAATTATATGTATGTAATATTATTTAGTCTTAAAAAGAAAGAATTCTGCCATTTGTGACAACATGGATGAAACTGAAGGGCATTAAGCCAAGTGAAATAAGCCAGACAGAAACAAATACTGCATGATATCACTTATAAGTAGAACCTTTTTTAAAAATAAAAATCAAACTTATAGAAACAGATAGTAGAATGATGGTTGCCAAGGTGAGGGATAGGGGGATACTGAGAGGCTGGTAAAAGAGAACAAACTTGCAGTTATAAAATGAATAAAGTCTGAGGATCCGATGCATAACATGGAAACTTGTCAATATAGTTGATAATATTGTATAATTGAAGCTTGCTAAGAGAGTAGAACTGTGTTCTCACCAAAAAAATAAATAAATAAATAAATAAAGTAAATATGCGAGGTGATAGATATGCTAAATTGATGATGGGAATCCTTTCACAATGCATACATATATCAAATCATCACATTGTAGACTTTAAATATATTACAATAAAGCTGAAAGAAATGCATTTGTTAGTCCAAAAAATAAACGTTTGCCAAACAAGTAATCCTTCTTATAACTAGAATGTGTGGAATGCCTAGAAGCAGCCCTTCCAAATGAATTCATCAATAAACATAAAACATAAAATGAACTGCTCTAGTTTTTCCCATAGACTCTATCTAGGACGGTCTGCCCTAGGACAGATGATTAAGTTAGTTTGGGTCCAATTCAGAACCACATAATATGGGAGTTATGTCTTAGGCTATGTCCCCTCAGGCAACTTGGAGCATTCCAGGGTCAAAGAATCCCTGCCAAAATCCAAAATCAATAGGGTCATTTAAATGATGACATCCTCAGAGGGTAAAGATATTTGACTCCACACATCAATGGCATGCGCTACTATCCTGGGCATTCATCAATAGGTCCAAGATCCCATTAAAGCTTTTTAATTTCTGCTTAGTGGTATTAGGATTTAATTGTTGCTAAAGACACTGCCTGCCACTAACAATGATGTTGTGGCAGTCAGTAGAAAACGTCTTATATATAGGCCTTCCTAAATATGCCAGGCAATTCTACTGGCTGCATTTACCGGCTTAGCAAGCTACCTCTACTTTATAGTAGGTCTTTGTTGTTTGACCTGCCTATTATCCATTTCACCATTTTCTTTTACCAGCAAACTAATTTTCCCTTAGGAAACTACTCTACCCCTATTCTTGGTCCATGTTCAGGCAAGAATTGATTCCGTCCATACATTCAGGGACAGGTATGTAACCCAGATCTGATCAATCACACTGGGAAAGTGCCAATGAGATCCAAACTTTGAACATTAACTGGAACTATCAAAGAGGTGAAACTACTGTTTCCTACTAGAATTGCTAAGATAGTAGGATGGGATGGGCATACATTACTGGAAGCCTTCTTGCCATTAAGGTGAGATACTACCTTAGGACAAACAATGGATAGATCATTGTCCTCTGGATCAAGCAGTTGTAGGAGTAATGTGCCCATATTTTTTCACTATATAAGCCAATAAAATATCTTTTTTTCATTTAGTCCATTTTGCATTGTATTTTTTTATGTCTTGCAATAATTCCCAGAAACTGCAAAAAATGGGCTACTGCACAAACTATGGGTTGATAAAACGCCATTTTCTGGGACTATACAATTTATTACACTCCTTTTCTGAGCCTTAGATCAAAAGGTGCCGAGTCATTTAGACAACAGCTCTTCTACAAAAAATATTATACTTGATCGCCATAAAGTAAATTTGGCCAATAAGAAAACAGATATTCATGGGCCATATAGCTCAAAAGTCATCCATCAAGTCAAACATGGCACTAACATTGAAACTCAACTCTTTACTAAATACACTGGTCTTACAGCCCCCAAGTGGCAGTCTACAGACTGGGGTCTGTTGCCAGTGTGGCCCATCATCAATACTCCACAGAGTAACGAAAAAAAAAAAAAAAAAGACTTTCTAATAGGTCTTAATGGAGTTTTTTCACTTCATTTTTGAATTCTAAGATTTCATTCTTCCAATTTTTTGGTGTTAACATGTTATTTTTGTGTGTGCGTGAAATGACAGCAATAGTAGATATAATCTTTTTGGCGAAATATAAAGTAGGCAACACCACCCTACTCCCCAGTCACCCCAGTTTGCCCTCGGTACTCTCAGCTTTAATGCTGCAAGCTGCACTTGTTTTCTTCCTCACTTATATTCCTTCTCCCCGTAACTCTTTCTGGAGCTTTTCCTCTGGGCAACTCTTTCTGGAGCTTTTTCTCTGGGCATTTCCTTCGTAACATAGGTTAGCGTCGCCTTTCTCCAGCTTCCCTAAGTCTGAATCTCTTCCTATTACTCTGCTCAGCACCTCTTTAGGTCAGATGCCAAAAGAAGCTACTCTGATTCTTGAGAAGATGGGAAAGGGGAAAATTATAAAAACTTATAAATAAATATTCGTTGATCTCAAACAAGCAAATTTATAAATATTGATACCAACATTATTTAAAGCATCAAAGCATCAGAAAGACCCTAGTGTCCCACAATAAAGATAATTAAATTCCTCCAATTGGAAGAATTACATAGTCATTAAAATTATGGTTATGAAGACTTTGTAATAATATGGGGAAAAGCTTATAATATAAGGTTAAGTAAAAAAGATACATAACTATGAAAATAAAACTATGTTAAAACACCCGTGCATGGATAAACTATAACATGGTCTCCACAGATTTAACTGTATAATGGGGTCTGGGTAATATCTCTTTTGCTTTTAGAGAAGTCTCTGTTACCCAGATTTTCCATGATATGAATATCTAACTTTTAAATGTAGAAAAACATTCATTAAGTTTAGTCCCACTTATTTATGCAGCCAGTATTTACTGATTACTCATTCAGTGGAGGCTAAGAAAGACATTTCTTCCTCATAGTTTCCTTTGTAAGACAAGATTTGCCAAGGATTTAGGCAACACTGCCATTATTTTTTTCTTGCCGGCAAGAATAACTTTTACTAAGCCAGGCAGCCACCTTCTCAAAGCCATCCTTAATGTCTAATGACCAACACTGCACCTGAATTATCCCTTCCCAAACATGGCTGACACCTCCCTGTTTGGACTCAGGACACGCCCATCTGAGGTGCCATGCTGAACAGCTATTTTTTAACCAAACTGAGTTCAAGGATCCCATTCACAATTGCTAGACTAGCAAACACCAAGACAGAGAGATCAAGGAGCCACAAGAAATCAAAGCCAGGTAGAAATCCCAGCAGGGAAGTATACAAATTCTATTTCCCTAGCGAGGCCCATTCTACAATAATGGGAAAGCTTTACTATTGTCAAAATGTCAAAATTGAATTCTCTGAATACCATGCTTCCCTGAAACAGACACTTAGGTTCTGACAGCTTCCCAATTCATCCTCATCAACTGCATCAAAAAATCAGCATGCTCTTTGGGGGGTAGTTTTATCTGGTATCTGAAAATCAAAATGACAAAGGGTGGTATCACTTCTTAACCCCTGTGTAATTAACCAAGTCAGAAAAGGCTATAGTTAGATGCAATGAAACATTAATATACATTAGTTCCCAAGGGTTTTATTTCAGATGTATATTATCAGACACTTTCCCCCCATGTGCCAAAACTGTACACATGGTTTATTTTAGCAGAAACCCCATTTTTTCCAAAGCACAGAGAGGTACTCAATTCGGCCTCAGGGCCACAAACAATCATGGTTTCTATAGGACAGAAGAAGCACATGACTTCTGTTACTTGCTGACCCCTAGCACCCAATTTTGCAGGAATGGGTGAAACAATTTTGCTAATCAAGAGATAATATGAGATGCATGGATACCTCTGATAGTCATTTGGGTGAGAGAGTTAAAGAGAATGAAATGGGTAGTTTCTAAACGATCTTGAAATGGAGACAAAATGCAGTCACTCAATCTGGAAAGTCAGAATCTCTCATACTCAAAGCTCTGTAGCCTGGTGAAAATTTCAAAAACTAAACCCTTTGGAACATTTGGTATTTTTTAAAACTTTTTATTTTGAAAAACATATTCAAAACTATAGAAATTTTGTAAGAATGATATAATGAACTTCCATATACTATTCCCTAGATTCATAAATTGCTACTACTATGCCATACTTATTTCATCTCTTCATCCACATCTACTCCTTCTCTCTCAAACAAAAAGGGAAAAAGAAAAGATTTTTGCTAAACCATTTGCGTGTAAGTGCCGAAAGGTCCCAGAACATTGTCCCAGAATATCACTCCAAAATGATATATCTGGCACCCAATTTAACAGGATTCTTTTGAACAAAAGGCAGTTGAGAACCAGCAGTCACAGAAAAAGCTCTTTACCTTCCCCTGTTAAAAAATAAAGTGTAAATTTCCTCTTTCATAAAGAAAGTTTTCACTTATAACGGACATTTCCATTGTAAAGATGCCACCTTACCGGGAAGAGAATGACTCCTGGAGACCACTCATCATCTGAGACTTTTTTGTGCAAAACAAGACAGCTCTCATTTACCATACATTTCCTTCCCTCACTTTCCCACAACTTGCCCCTACGCCCTTGCCCAGAAGCCTCAAATCCACTCTTCCCTTGTTTAGTCTAAGAGGATGTATCAACCTCAATCATTTGGTCACCTCCTGGAGCCACGTTTTTCTTTGTAAACTCCAATGTATGCATGCATAAGTAATTAAAACTGTTTTTTCTCTTGTTAATCTGTGTTTTATCAGTTTGACTTGTGGGCCCCGCAAGCCTAGGAAGGTAAAGAGGGAAACATGTTTTTTTTTTCTATAGCATGATATTAAAATCTTCTAAGAATAAGGCTCTCTCTCACATAACCACAGTACAATGATCAAATTCAGGGACTGCAACATTTTTACAATAGTATCTTAAATATCGTCCATATTTACATTCCCAAGAATGTCCTGTAGCCATTTTTCTCCAATCCAGGATCTTGCTTTTGGTTGCCATTTCTCTTTAGTCTTTTTGCATCTGGAATAGTTTCTCAGTCTTTCTTTGCATATCACATCCTTAATATTTTTGAAGAGATCAGACCTGTCGTTTTGGAAGATATTTATGCTGGTCTGAATGTTTCCTTAAGATTACACATTTTTGAAAGGCATACCACTTAAGTGATTTTATGTCCTTCTTATTGCATTATACTAGTAGGCACCTGATGAAAGTTGTTCCCATTATTGGTAATGTTAACCTTGACCCTTTGGATAAGGTGGTATCTGCCAGATTACTTCATTCTCTGTGTTTGTGTGTGTGTGTGTGTGTGTGTGTGTGTGTGTGTGTGTGTGTTGTGTATTGATGGAATTGAGGATACACTAACAAAAATATGGCATCTTAGCATATTGAATATTTTAAGTTGAAGGAGTTTGAGAAAATAACAGAAGCAGAAATCCACTTTGACCTTTCCCCTGCCTTTCTCTCCTGAAACAACTCATAAATCCCTTACTTGAGAAGTGCCCTCCTTATACCCAGAGGAAAGAAGCATCCCTATCTCTGAAAACAAAAGGACGCTAAGAAGAATCTTAAAAAACAGGCCTTGCTGTGTTTCCTCAGTTGACTACACTTACTTCATATCTTTTAACCTATCATATTTCTACATGGCCGCCATTCTTCATTGAAGCCATAAAAATACTCAGGTCTAACAGTCTTCAGATCTTCATTTCCTTATGAAGTCTCTCAGGTCATATAAAGCTTATATTAAATACATTTGTATGCTTTCCTCCTGTTAATCCATCTTTTAATTTTCAGACCCAGCCAGGGACTCTTAGTGAGTCAAGGAAAAATTTTTCTCTCCTACAGCATAAATAGATATAATAAATAATGTCTATTTTGAAATATTTTGAGACTATGCAAATATCCTGTTCCCCCAAAACCTCACTCAATTATTTTGTCACCTGTTGATGATTCTGGTCTGAATTAACTATAATTATAGTAGCTACAAAATAGTGATTTTCTAATTACATCATTTCTTCCACAATTATTAGTTGGTATTCTGTAAGAGGAGCTTCCCTTTCTCCGTTTCTTCTTTATTTATTTTTGGTGTAAGTATACCTTATTCTTTTGGTCCGTAAGTGTCCTATTTGAACTTGATTCCTGTATCATTCAGATATGTCCTTATAAATTTTTTTGAGCATTTTCTTATTTGCTTGCATAACAAAATGTTCTAGGCTTTTCTTGTACTTCCCCTGCTCTGAACCTGGAGTCAGTCATTTCTCCATGGGACACTGGTTCCTCTTAGTGGGAAATGGTGTTTAGAAACTAAGAGCTGGGAACTAAGTGAGTTCACTGCTGCTATGAGTGTCACTGCTTGTAGGCCCTTTCAGAGGGCAGAACTAGAAATCACAAAGAAAAGAAAAAGGAAGGAAGGAATCCCAATGCCAGCAGAAAAATCATGGACATAGAAGATCCTCAATATGTATTTATGAAAGGCGGGAGAGAGAGAGAAAGAGGAGGGAGGGAGGAAGGGAAGGAGAGAGGAAGAATAAATAAATAAATTTATATAAATCATGTATTCATATTGATACTTCTAATCACAATCTAATAGTTCAGTGTTCTTTTTTTACTTTCTATCATTCTATATTTGTATTACTCTTCTTCCACAATGATATCCCTGGTTTCCTCCCCACCAAAATATAGTTACTCAATTCTACAATACATAAAAAATAATTTAAAAATTATTCCATTAATACAACCATAACAGAAAATGTATAGAGTTCAAGATTTCTTTCCAATTCTTTTGTCTTTAGACTGAAGATACACAGTCAAGGGACTATGTTCAAAATAACTTGAACTGGTATTTTTCCCTTATGTGTCATCATTTAATCCTCTTGATATACAGTTAGGTTCATTTACCTCTGTTTTTATTTAATCTCCCCTCCCCAATCTTGTAATTTAATTTTATTTTTGAGTATACAAAACATTAACATGGTTTCAATGTCTATTAAAAAATATATATATATTTTCAGAGTGGTATCACTCCCTTCCCTAACTTCTCTAATCCCACTCACACCCTATATGTTATCAATTTCATTTCTTCAAGTTTATCCTTCCTGTGTTTCCTTTTACAAAAAAT
>NW_006440638.1:18479766-18502608 GCF_000325575.1 Pteropus alecto | reverse complement strand
ATATATATATATATTCCTTTGTACTTTGCTTCTTGCATTAATAATATCTCTGGGAATTACTCCATATCAATTCATAAGGGTCTTCCTCATTCTGTTTTACATCACAGCACTGTATAGGTTGTACCATGACTATTCAAATGTATACATTCTATGTATAAGCATTTAGGGCGTTTCTAATATTTCATAGGTACAAATAATGATGCATTTGGCTCTCATTGTGAGTAAAGTTGAACATACTTTCATATGCTTAAGAACCATTTTTACATCTTTTTTTTGTTAATTGTCTAGGTCTTTGCCACTTTTCTATTGGATTTTTGGCCTCTTTTTTTCTCCTCTATTTGTAATAACTCTTTATATGTTAGGAATGTTAGCTCTTTATCAGTAACATATCTTGCAAATATTTTCTCTCAGCTTCTTACTTGTGGTTTGACTTTATGTTTTTGCCATGTAAAAGGAATTTTTTTCATTTTTAATTTTATAGAATCAAGATTTATTATATCTGGATTTTGAATCAGAGAAGGCCTTCCTTGTATCCAGGTTATAAAGAAATTCCCCTTACTGGTTAAATTTAAGTGTCTCTCACTATACTATATATGGACAAGTATGTAGGAATAAAATACTATTTGCCTACAGATCTCTGGGCAATTTAAAAGATGCGTGAAATTTATTTCTGCAGGCCCTCCATCTCCTAACAGCGTAACTTTCATTTTCCCCAGCCCCAGGTATCCGCAGCAGGCCAGACCTAAATTACTAAATAAGACACTGCTCACTCATAACCACAGGAATCTTTCTAGAAAGTAAATAATAATTTATAGAGTAAATCTGTTTTATAATCACATACTTTTATAAAGCATCTATATTACATTTTATTGTCTCATTGACTGGTGAATTTTCTTGTATTATTTTTATTATCAAGTAATCCATGTTTACTTTAGAAAAAACTAAAACTATAGTTAAGTAAAAACAAAATTTTGGAACTGTTAACATTTTAGGACATCAATATATTCATATAGACCTATTAAAAAACTCTTTCAATGAGACTATTCTTACTATTCTTCCTGTTTTGTAATCTGTTTCTATTTTCACTTAATATAAATATCTTTCCATATTATTGTTATCTACAAAAGCATTTTTAAAAGCTACATGGTATTCCACTGTATAAAGACAGAAAATATTTAAGCAAGTATTGTGTACTTAGGATATCTGGTTTTTCTTTTTAAAATCACAAACAGCTCTGTGATAAAATTACTTTAAGACACACACTTTTGAGAACTAGTCCAAATATTTCTTTAGGATAAACATATAGTCACAGAACTGTTGGATCAAATAGTATACAGTATTTTTTATACAGACAACTAAGTTGCAACCAGCAATGTCTGAAAACAACTGTTCCCTTCACCCACATCCCACCCAATTGGTGCTATCATTTTTCCTAATCCTTTTTTATTTCTTGATTTCTTAATACAAGACTACTCAGTAGGATAAAGCTTTGCAAAAGCACGAAAAGCAAGCAAATTTAGAACAAAACGTTACTGACTTGCATCTATAAACATTACGCAACACTCCTCCCAGGCTTTAAACAATCTATTGAAAACACCTGAGAAACCATTTCATTGAACGATGAAGGTTTTTTTCACTCTGCTTGCACAGCTCAGTCTTTAAGATCTTAAAATCTGGTGCAACTTCTTCCATCTAATAGGAGCCCAAGTTTGGTTTTGATAATAAAAAAATAGAAAGGTTTCTAGACAAGAAGCATAGAACTAAGAAAGTTGTGGGAAGAAACTTATGTGAAAGCTTCTCTCATCAGAGCTGTTCTAATTAAAACTCCATAATAATTCTCCCTTGTCAGTTACTGACTGAATGTATTTGCCTTAGAAATTTTTACTTCAGGTTTTAGTCTAATGGCCCACACTTCTAAATTACACTTTTAATTGAAAAACAACATGGATAGATATATATATATATATTTTTTTTTTTTTTTTTCAGAACCATCTGTGCTTTCCCAAGAACATGTGACTCCTACTGATATATCCACTACTTTGTACACCTGAAGCTTCCTGTTTAGGGTTCGAAAAGCTTAGGAAAATAATGCTGCTCCACGAAAACTGTACGTGATCATGAACACTTCCTTTAAAATTTGATGTTTGGTGTGTGAAGCTTCTTAACAAGTGTTTATTAAACTGCATAATTCCAAAGCCTGGAGTGGTATATTGCAATGTTTTCCTGGGAGTTGATCACATTTGCATATCCTTTTTACACTTCCTGTGAAATTAATGTTGCCTTTTGTATCTTGAACTTAGCTAATATAACTTGCCATTTTTACTTCTCATTGCTAGGAATAATATAGAATGAACCCCCAAAGGGACTCCTGCAATGCCTACATAAGCTTTATTCTCCAGCTGCTACATTTTTTCATATGAATACATTAAATCAAGATTAGTAAACTTTTGCAAAATCTACTGGTCTTGAAAATAGGCAAGATTCACAATGGTAAAGATTGCCCAGCAAATAAAGCAAGTTTGCTCCTAAAACTGGAGCCAAAGGCCAGGGTTCACAGAGCCCTTGTCACATCTAACAGCCAGAGGTCCTTCACTAAGTAGGAAACATTTCAACAATTGCTTAATGTCTATGCAAGAGTGCCTTAACCACCAGGATACCAAAACCCAGCTGATAATAATTTGACTGCTTTCTCTCAAGGATATGTCTTTGTCAGAAGTTAAAATCTGACCATGACTCCAGGATTTTAAAAATTCCAGCTGGGGCACACGCAGGTGGGAACTGGATAACAATCAAAGAAAGAGGAGGGCAGAGGGCGAGAAGAGAGCAAGACCAGGAGTAGCTAAGCTCCTAAAATGAAATCAAATGTGAAAAAGGGAAATCTCTGGAAATACCACATACCACACTAGGAAAAGGTTGCTGAAGGCCTCAGACCATCATCCTCCACCCATCTGCCCTGTAGGGGAGGAAAAAAAATGATCTCTCTACACTTCTGAGTTATTGGCTGAAATGCTCCTGTAATTAAAAGAGATTAAAAGGAGAAGGAAAAAAAAAGTTATGTACTTATGTGTGGGAACCCCACAGAAGTATGAGACTCAAAAGGCAGACAAAGCCTGAGGTTTATGTACCATCTTGAGCTAAGAAAAGAGGTAAGGGTCTGGGGCTTCAAAGTGGGGAAGGCAATTTAGAGGAAAATGAGAAGAGTAGACATCTGGTAAACAAACATTGCTCTGCCATGTAGGTAAGTCTCTTCGGTAAAAAAGTTCTCTCTGGTAATAGCTGTCTATCAGGTACAGCTAATGTAAATTTCTAATGTAAATTTCCATGACAAATGTAGATTCCTAATTTCTACTCTGTTTTCAGACCTTTTCCTGTGTTGCAATTTCTTAAAAATAATCAGCTCAAAATAATCCTTACTCCCAAAAGGCATATTTTGGGGTGGCCTATTCTGTTCCTCTTCAGCCCTCAGCAGCTGTTCTGCCTAACTGACAATCGGGTCAAGGCCCAGAAAGCTATGTGGCAATCCAAAGGAAAAGTAAGGGCAAGACCTGACCACTGGGATAAAAACTCCATACTCTGTCGGGAAGGGTTCTCTACCAAGCCTTAAATTGCTCTCAGTTATTCTCCTACTTCAAGTTCATCTGCAATTGGGTCAATAGGCAGGGTAATGGGGTTCAGGGCCAGGATTAGGATGAATAGAGTGAAGAAATGGACTTAGGTACAAATTTTAAGGAGTTCCGGAAAAAAAAAAAAAAAAGCCCTCAATAATCAAGATAATACTTTAATGAAATATTTTTAAAAATCAAAATTAATGCAAAAACATTCATGGTGAATACCAAAATCTTAAATAAAGATTAATGCCATGCAAAACCACATTTGAGCCTGCATAGCCACACTTTTATCTACATGTTTTGTGTATTTTTTAAAGGGTTAATTTTTTTGGAGGACATTAAAGTAGTTGAAAATATATTGGAAAATTGAAAAGCAGGTATATTAAAAAGTATTTTTAAGTACAAATATTTTACTAATACCGAAACTAGAATTTATTACAATTTCAATATTCTAGCTTTAGTGAGTAAAAGGTCAGTGATATTTTCAACATTTACTTCTTTCTTTATCTTCTTTACAGCGGGAGAATTGACATGTTCGACATTTTCTCATCAGCAAGTGACAATCTTAAAGAAATTTAAATTAACTTACATAACTTCATGAATTTAATTAACTTCATTTCTCTTTTATGTCAAGGTCCTATATGGCTCAGCTGGTCTTTATTTAAAATTTTTATAGCTTGTTCATCATGAATTTGTTTGCATTTATTTTACTTTTTAAAAAAATATTGAATTAAAATATTTTTTCTTGATTAAAATATTTTTCTTGATTTTGTCACTATCTTAAATTGTGCTTACTTGTTCCATACAAGTCAAAGTTGCAGCTATAGCCATTTCAGACACATAATAATAAAAACGAGTATAAATATGGAAAGGAGCACAAGATATGTTAAGTGAAAAAGTATGTTGCAGAATAATATGCAAGTGTAGGCTCATTTGTGCTTAAGTTTTTTTTTTTTTTAAATCAGTCTTAGTCATTATACATCCGATATACATGAATGGTAAAAGATAAAAAAATGTGTCTTTTGAGACAAGAGATTCTCAATCATGACGCTGGAAAATAATACACTGAGTACCTAAGTAACATGTCACTAATTACAAATAAAGAATTATTCTTTGCTAATCTTTGATATCTTTGAAAGATTATCCCTATAATAATGTGATTCTCACTCACTTGTAGCTAGGTACTTTTTTTTTTCAATTTGGGAGCAAGTGGTGGGGTTATGGCGTGGGTACTGTGTACCAGGAATTATAAGCAACCACTGTAGTTTCAAAGAAGCTCATGGGCATCTCAACAATATGTGTCATGGTGAAAAATAAACTTAGAGTGACTTATCTAGGCAGTAATAAGTTACATAAGCTAGGGATATGTAGTAAGCACTGTTTCTTGTTTTGTTTTCATTTTTGTTTTAGATATCTGCTCAACAGCCCCTCTTTTAAATAATAGCAATTTTTTTGTTTGTTTTAGCCAAGCTTATGAAGGTATAATTTAAAAACAGTAAATTGTATTTTTTAGTATATATTTCTATGAATTTTGAAAAATGCATATAGTCATATAACCAACACTATAATCAGGATACGGAACATTTCCATCATCTCCAAAAGGTTCCTGTACATTGCTGTAGTCAACCCTTCACCCTCTTCTTTGGCCTCCAGCAAGCAGTGATTTGTTTTCTGTCCCTATAATTTTGCCTATCTTAAAACATCATATAGATAACATCACAAGCCTTTTGGGTCTGGCTTCTTTCACTTAATGTAAAGCATTTGGAATTCATCCATTTGCTGCATGTATCAGCAATCAGCAATTTATTCCTTTTTATTGCTATCATTCTATTGTATGGATGTTCCACAGTTTATATATATCAATGGTAATAGGATTTTTTTTATTTGGCAAATCATCCATACCCAACTCTCAGGTCATGTGATTTATAAAAGACTGACCCAACCCTACTTACAGAGGTATCCATACCAAGACCTGATCGACCAGTATATAACATCATCCTGACCACAGAGATGAGTTCAGAGGTGGTCACATGGCCCAATTTGATCTAATGATATTCAGTGCAAGACAACTGAGGGAACTTCTGTTGGTAATAAGACAATACTGATCTGATATAATGAAAAGAAATATTGGGCTGGTATTTCTGGTAGCTATACAGCCACCACAAGGGAGTTCCCAGCTTGAGGATAAGGCCAACAAGAAGCAAAGTACAACCAGTGGGTAAGATGAATTCCTAACCTAGTCTGAGAAGGAGAACCCAGCCATCCCTAAACTTGTCAACTGAACAAGCCAGTAAAATTCTTCCTAGCTTAAGTCAATTTAAATTCTAATCCTGACTCTTAGAACTAAAATCTCTTAACACTTAACAGATAGTCCAATTATTTCAATCAATGACAGACCCCTTATACGAAGGCGGACCCATAAGATTATAATGGAATTGAAAAATTCTTATTACCTAGTGAAGTCGTAGCCATCATAAACTCGTAGTGCAACACATTACTCACATATCTGTCATAATGTTGGTGTAAACAAACCTACTGCACTGTCAGTCATAAAAAAATATAGCACATACAACTATGTACAGTACATGATCACTGATAATTATAATAAGTGACTATTTACTATTTATGTACGTACTATACTATGCTTTCTATCATTATTTTAGAGTATACTTTTTCTACTTATAAAAAAAGTTTGCTGTAAAACAGTATACTGTCTTGCTCCGGCAGCAGTCTCGTACGTCTCATTCATCGTGTTTACTATGTCTCTTGACTGCATTGTTTTCTCTTGTGCTTGATTTAATCTTGTGTTCTTTTGCACAGTAACATGCTGTACAGACTTGTAGCCTAGGAGTAATAGTCTATATCCTATAGCCTAGGTGTGTAGTAGGCTATACCATCTAGATTTGTGTAAGTACATGATGGAGTTCACATGTGACCAAATTGCCTAACAACACATTTCTGAGAATGTATCACTGACATTAAGCGGCACATGACTACAGTGACTAATGATAGTAATTACCATCACTAAGAGAGAGAATTAAAAGACATTATAAGGATCAGTGAACAATAACCATACTAGTGACATTTACTGAGTACATGCTTTGTGTTAGGTGTTGTGTTAAGAACTTTATATACATTATCTCATTTAACATTCTCAATAACACTAAAGGAACTTTAAAACTCCATTTTTAGATGAGACTTAGAGAACACAAAATACTTTTCAGTTAAAATAGCAATTAGTAGAGGCAAAATAAAATCCCTTATCTGGGCCACTAAAGCCAAAGCACATTTCTAAGTGAGATAGAAGGCATGAAGCAAACACTCAACAGAGTACAATTCAGTTATAAAAACCGTCATCATACAATTAATTCAGCAATTCCATCGCTTCACACGTAACTGTGCACAGTGTATCTAACGCATTGAGACAGAAAGTTGTCATATAAAATTATCACATGTTAATAAAGTTGCACTATATTTCTAAACATCTGGATTAATAAACCAATTTTACACATTTAATTCAGCTATTTGGTGTGAAAAACACATAGAAAAATCCAAAGGGAAAAAAAGATTATACATCTGGCACCAAGATGGCTCTAAGAATTGGACTGACTTTGAGGCTGTCAGGTTTTTCTATCCTATAACTGCTACAGGATAAAACCCCTAAGTAGAACTGTTTCCTAAGTAACTACGATCAAGAAAGGCGACTCCACAGAGGAAACAAGAATGCATAAGACATGTCCAGCCCTCTTCAGGAGCTAAGACTTCCACTCAGGATACAAGCAATCTGTAGTTTCTTATACCTGACAACTTGGCCTAGAAACCAGAAGGAGTGTTGCTTGTTTGTTCTTTCATATCTTGTTTTCTAGCTTTGGTGCTCATCGGATTCTTCAGAGAAAGCCTAATTTTTAAGTCACTCGTTATTCCTATCTAGAATTTCATTTACTCATTCATTCTTTCAGTTATTCGATGATGACTTCTATTTGCGGAGCCCTAAGCTGGGAATCCAAAGTCCTAAACTTCTCTGCCTTAGAGACTAGGAGAAGTTAGGAGTCTGGCTTCTCCATCTTTCTGCCTTTCCTTTTTGCTGGAATAAATACTTTGAGTTATGGTAGACTTTAAGAGTCAACATGATTAGCTTTAAAATCAAAGGCAAGTCTTAAAGTAAAAAATGAAACAGGTATTAGAAAGAAACATGGGTGAATTCCTTTCCAACTTGCATGTGAAGAAAACCTTTGTAACTATGACTCAAATCCAAATGTTAAAAAAAGGAAAATAATGAAAATTCGACTACATGAAAATTTTTTTAAAAAATTTACACTGGAAGAAATACATTAGCAAAGTCAAGAACATACATGCTAGAAAAAATTACAAATATATAGCACAGAATAGAGTATGAATCACCCTAATATATTTGGATATAGATATAGATTTTTTTTAATTCTTAAAAGTTGAAGGGAAAAAATGAGTTCAAAAACTTCAATTTTAGAATGAGCAAAATAAAGGAAAAAGCAGGTCACAGAAAGGATACAGAAATTGCCTTTAATCTTATAAACATATGCTTAACTTCACTTATAATAAGAGAAAAGCTAATTAAAACTATAGTGGGAATTATAAGTGCACTACACTAATGAAAGGGGTTAACAATAGTAGACTCTGGGTGTGGAGTACATGGGAACTCTTTGTATTATCTTCGCAACTTTTCTATAAATCTAAAACTATTATAAAATAAAAAGTTTATTTAAAAACAACTACACTGAGATACTATTTCTTGCCTACCAGACTGGGAAAAGTTAAAGTTTGATGATACATACTCTATTGACAAGGGTACAGAGAAACAGTCTTTCTCACGCTAGTGAGAGTGCAAAAGAATGTAACCTACATGCAGGGATATCTTGAATTAGTTAAGAAAACTTTATATCTATTAACCTTTATACTGATCTACCTACCAGTTATATGTTTACATATAGCAATTTCAGTTATAGCAATTCATACTAAGCATATCTTCAAACATACCAAAAAACATGGACACAGAGTTATTCACTGTGGCATTACTTTTAGTAACAAAATATTTGAAACAACCTGAACCATCCACAGGAACAGGCTTGGTACATCAGTAAAGGAGTACTAGTCAGCTGCAATAAGGAATGAGGAGAATCTTATAAAATGACACAGAATATCTGCCAGAATAAAAAAGCAAGGTAAAAAAGAGTATGTGTAGTATGCTAACTTCTCCATAAGAACAGAAAGTAAGCATATGCGTATATTGGATGTATTTGCTAGTTTTTTGTACTAAACACATGAAAGATAAACCAGAAATTACTGAAAATGTTTACTATAGAGGGTGGGTAAGAATGGAGTGGAAGAGTGGGGATGGAGTGGGACTTCCTTGAACAACTTTTTCTCGAGTATTGCCTTTTGAACCATGTCAAATTTTACAGATTCAAACTAGAAAATAGAAAAAGATTTAAGAACAAAATCTAAGCCTGCATACAAACAGGAAAATAAATGAAATGGATTATATATTATACTAATAAAAATAACCACAGAAGACAAAAAAAAAAGAATTCAAATAACCCTTGAATCCACACTCTGAATATATGTCCATAGTGGAATATTAGCACAAAAAGAAATGCAAATAAATCTTGAAATATACTTAGTAGAATGGTTGTTGAGAGTATTGATGTAGTAATTCTGAAACTATTTTCTATGTGTTATAGGATTGAGCAAATTTGGCTCTCACTGTAGAATAAAGGACATACAAATACGTAATGAGGAAAACTGAAAGAATCCTATAATGTTGGATTTGAATTGTAGATTATTACATATATACTAAATACATATATACATACACATACATACATGCATATCTCTTAGAAGCAACGATACCCAAGTAGCAATGAGCACACCTACTACCCAAATCTTTCTTTCTAAATTCCATTCCCCACTAAAGGGAGGTAGGACTCTGAAGAAATGACTTATTCTTGATCAGACATAGGTAAAATACAAGATAAGCTTTAAAAATCTTACTTTGCTAAAGGAACACTCACAGACTGATGGAGACATGTCAAAAGGACAGAGGAACCAGCTTAAAGGGGATCCTACTGGCTAAAGTGGGGACAATTTGAGTCTCACTAAATAAGAAGCTGTTTATATAGTTATATTAATTTTGTGAAACTTCCTTGAGCTATATATCTATGATTTATGCATTATTTTCTGTAGGTTTGCTATACTTCAATACAAAGTTTATACGTAGTAACATTTTTTCTTAAAAAAAAAAAAAAGCTCTGATATAAGCAGCAAAGGAAACATATCATACTCTATAAATAAATTCTTCTAGCTATCATAATTATCCATTCCTACTATGGATATGATAAAGGGGAGCTTTTCTGATAGCAAAGAATATCAGCTAATAAATGTACAAGGATAACACAATCAGAAAAACACCATTAGGCAAGATTTATCAATGAACGCTAAAACCAACAGAGGAAAGGTTCTTGGGAAAGAGGAAATTCACCCAGTCTCAGAGTATTACCCCACATATCCTTACTAATTACAAAGCAAAAAATAAATTTCAAAAAACCCATGACCTCCAAAAATGGAGAGATCTGAAGAATATTACCTTAATTAAGTGATCAAACACCAAGACCGGTAATGACACAAATTATGTGCCTTTGGTATGATGCAATGTGACATATACAATATCACCTAAGTAGTATTTTGGCCAAAAATGTTCAGAATGAATCTAATCATGAAGAAACAATTGGACAAATCTACATTGCATGGCATTACTCAATCTTTAACAGATATCAACTCATGAAAGACAAATAAAAGGCCTGGGACTGTTCTAGATTAAAAGACCACAGGGATGCAACAACTAAATGGAATGTATAATCCCTGATTGGATTTAAAAATTAGAAATAAGAAAAGAGAGACATTACAAGGGATTTTAATGAACACATTTAAATAAATTTGATAATATATCAATGTTAAATTTCTTGGGCATGATAATGGTATTATGGTTACATATTGATCTTAAAAGATACAAGGTTAAAGGTCAGAAGGAAATATGATATCTACAGCTGAACTGCAAATGGTTTTTAAAAGTATATAAATGAGAAAAAGCAAATGAAGAATTGTGATAAAATGTTCATAACTAAATTCTTGTGAATGGTATTCGGATCGTCCCCTTCTCTCAACTTTTCTTATGTTTCAATATTTTCAAAATAAAATATTGGGGGAAAATAATTGGGATAGCCTGTAAAAAAAAAAAATCATGAACAACTAGCATTTTTAAAATTCTCACTTTGTGTCAGGCCCTAGTCAGAGGAGTTTTCAATAATAACTCATTTAATCCTCGTAATTCTATGTGATTGATACTAATAATATCTCCCTTGCACAATAGGAAATTGAGTCCTAGAGAGGTAAAATAACTTGTCCGAGCTACTAATCAGAGTAGTTAGCATTCGAACCTAAGAAATGTAGATTCAAAATTCATAGTCACAAAATTTTCCTGCCGATGAAATAAATAATAAGTCAGATTACTGAAACACACTTGTCAAATAATACGAAATAATCTGATTAGCAGAACAAACATTAATAACATGGGCTTAATGATTATATGCATTTTATATCTTCTAACTGACCAACACAGAATTCTGAAGGGTTTGACTGGTTCTGATTAGTTCTCTTCCTTATGCTAGAAAATAAGATCAGCAATAACTAGAGGCCAAAGGACAGCCTGAGGTGGGGATGGGATTTGATTTTATAAACATAGCATCTAAAAAATAGTATGTTCAGTTATGAGTATTATTCTTAAAATAGAGAATATAGGGAAAATCAAAAGATCGACATTTATATCTAGTAAGTTAAATAAATCAAAGAAAAAAGAACAAAAGTACAGGTGCTTTGAGGTTTACACTATGTTAAAAACACCATTAAAAAGTGCTCCATTTCCTCAGTTGGTAGCCGCAAAAGACCCTGACACAGTAGAAATTACATCATTAGTCAAGTAATCAGTTTTCTCTCACGATGACACAATGGGATGCCCCTTTTAACTCAATAGAGTAACCAGCTCGCCAACAGCATCTAAAAAAGAGGAAACTCACAGAATGAAAAATAGACACAAAAAGCTTTGACGAGAGATTGAAACAGACAAAAGCAGTTGTACTAAAAAGGAGAGAAATGGGAAGGAGAATGTCAAGAATCAATGGTTACAAGAGAAAATATCAGTATTTTTTTAAAAAAAGGAAAAGATAAGAAGGCTCTTATGGAAGAAAAGGAACTCGTGAGGTTACAGAAACCATGACCAGAGGTAAAGCCTGAAAACACAAGGCAACAGACAAAGTGAAGCAGTAAGAGTAAAGCTGTTCACTCACTCATTTACTCATTCATTTATCATCCAGGAAGTAGAAGGCACTGCGGAGCTTTCCAAAAGGAGAAAGCCGGGACCCTTGCTCTCAAAAAACCCAGCTGCTGAAAATATTCTCTTTTGCATGTTCCTATTTTTTAAATGTAATTTTAATTATTGCTGCTACACCTTAGTTAATTGTGATAGTTAATTTTATGTGTCAACTTGAATGAGATACAGGGTGCCCAGATTAAACATTATTACTGGCTGTGTCTATGAAGGTGTTTCCAGATGAGATTAGCATTTGAATGGTGGATTCCATCAAGCAGATTGTCCTCCCCAATGTGGAATATACTGTTGGCATATCAGAAATATCATACAATCCCTTAAGGGCCTGAATGGAACAAAAAGTCTGAGACGGGGCAGGTGGAGTGGGGGGGAATCAAGCTCCCTGACTATTTGAGCTGGGAAACCGGTCTTCTCCTGCCCTTAACTGTGACTTACACCATGGTTCTGGTTCTGATAACTACACCACTGGCTCTCTGGGTCTCTGGCTTGCAGATAGTAGTTCATTTAACTTCTCAGCCTCCATAGTCATGTGAACCAATTCTTTATAATAAATAAATAAAATTATATATAATAAATCATGCATATGATTTATTAGAAACAGAACCAATAGAACACTGCCCTTAACTGTGACTTACACCATGGTTCTGGTTCTGATAACTACACCACTGGCTCTCTGGGTCTCTGGCTTGCAGATAGTAGTTCATTTAACTTCTCAGCCTCCATAGTCATGTGAACCAATTCTTTATAATAAATAAATAAAATTATATATAATAAATCATGCATATGATTTATTAGAAACAGAACCAATAGAACATATACAATTATTAGATTATTAGTCAGGGTTCTCCATAGAAATAGAGACAATAGAATATATATGCCAACAGGATATATATATAATAATTGATATATTATATAAAAATTAGAGTAGTTACATCCTCTATAAAAGAGGGTATATTTTAATTTTTAATTTTATTTTTTAATTACAGTTGACATTTAATATTATATTAGTTTTAGGTGTGCAGCATAGTGGTTATATAACTTACAAAGTGATCTCCCCAATAAGTCTAGTACTCACGTGGCACCACACATAGTTATTATGATATTATGCACTATATTCCCTATGCTGTGCTTTACATCTCCATGACTATCTTGTAACTGCCAATTTGTACTTCTTAATCCTGTCACCTTTTTCACCAGCCCCCTAACCACCAACCCCTCCCCAATCTGGCAACCATCAGTTTGTTCTCTGTATCTATGAGTCTATTTCTAGTTTTGTTGGTTCATTTACTTGTTTTTAGTTTCCATATATAAGTAAAATCATATGGTATTTATCTTTTTCTGACTTATTCCACTTAGATAGTACCCTCGAGGCCATGCATGTTATCACAAATGATAAGATTTCATGTTGTTTTATGGCCAAGTAATATTCTATTGCATATATGTATCACATTTTCTTTATCCAGTCACTTAGGTTGCTTCCATGTCTTGGCTATTGTAAATAATGCTGCAGTGAACATAGGGATGCATATATCTTTTTGAATTAATGTTTTGGATTAAAAAGAGTACTTTTTAAGGGTATCTGCTATACTAAATTCATTAAGAAGATGTAATTGTATTTCTGATATGCTGACAGTATACAAAGAAGCATCGTTAAGTGGTACCTTATATATATGTAGAGGCCAATTTATCATGAAGCTATTACAACTTAAGCATACAGGTCCTTTTACATCAATGTGTCCATTTGTAATCTTTTTTATAAAGAAGGCTCTCCAAACTATATAAAAGTCAGGCCACACACACCCTAGGTACACCCCTGGAAGAGACAGTTTTGAATATACAGTGATATAGCCACAGTCATCCATGACAAAAGCCAGTTTCACCTCAATGGGCCCTGCAATTATGTGAGCAGATATTCACTCTTTCTTTTCTCTTGGGATAATCTCAATTTGGTTTTACCCACTTGCAACTGAAGGGTAGCAGAATATGCCACCACCAAATACGGCCCTTTGTCATAAGAATTATTTTGAGCTAATTATTAAGAAACTGCAAACATAGAAGAGGCATTGAAAACAGAGTAGGGGGCATTATACATTTATAAAAAGAAACTCTATTTGAGTCTCCCTCTGTAGGGGGCATTATACATTTATAAAAAGAAACTCTATTTGAGTCTCCCTCTGTGTACCAGAAAGAAAAGCATGACTCTAAGTCACAAGAGAATATTATTGATGGTGATAGCATAATATCTACAGAATAAACCTTACCCTATTTACTTTGCTTTTCCTGGGAGCCTCTCAAAACCGGAGCCTATGCCACTCACTCCCTCCCTCCCTACTTCCCTCCTTTCCTTCCTTCCTTCCTTCTTTCCGTCTTTTTTTTTTTTTTTTTTTGTCTTTAGCTGAAGATGGTATTTAAGGAGGTAACTTGGGCCATCTCTCAGATTTTTACTGTTTTCCTGGGTTATCTCCCACGTATACACGAAGTATACATGTTAATAAATGTCTGTTTGTTTTTCTATTGTTAATCTGTCTTTTATTACAGGGACTCTCTGCCAAAAACACAGAAGTATAGAAGGTAAATTATTTTTTCTCCCCTACATAACCAAAATAATCTGAAGGTATTAAGACAAAAATAAAATAATGCATCTGAACTTTCTGGCAAGAAAAAAATGGGAATTCACTACTATTTTTGACTTTCAGAATATCTATTATAAACTACTATCATATTTTTGTTCACATTTTGAGTTGTGGTTTACAGGAAGTTTCAACATCAGACTGATAACCAATTTTAATGAAACAAACCATGGGACAAACTTCATAAATTCTTCAAAGATATTTTTCCTTTAATTGGCGATAAATGAGGAAAAAGAATTGAGTTGACACTACAAAAAGTCTCCATTAATGATATCTTTTTGTGTGCTATTCATTTACAAAAGATGTATTTTTATTCTCCATTGCAAAGTGTACTTACTTATTTTCTACGGAGAGTTCCACTTAAAATTCTCCTCTGTCTGCCAGTCCACATGATTGCTAAGAAATCCATCCCCAATGCTATGATCTGTGTCAAACCTGCAGTAGCAGCCTATTGACACCCATTGTCTTCTCTGGACAAATTACATTAGACATCTAATATTCTTGGAAATCTGCAAGAAAAGCATCTTTGGAAATGTTTGATTTAAGCAAGCCTCTGCTTTCTTGGGATTTCTCATTGAAGAAGGTAATTTAGAAAGTGATAAAAGTTAGTAGAGGATATTCCATGCTTTTCTGATTAGAAACATGCAAACTAATAAGAGTCCAGAGATTTTCTTCCATGTGGTTTCACATATGTATGTTTCAAGAATACAAGGAAAAAGAAATTTGTTCTTACTAAATATTTCTCAAAAGCTATTTACAATATTATATTTGTAAAAAAATAGTCAAATATTTATCCCAAAAGAAACACAAAATATTTTACTGGGAAAGATAAGGAAATCAATAAAAAAGGAAAAGTTGTCTTGCAAACGATTCATTCAGAATGACAGGATATCACTGTTTTACCAGGAAGTGACCAGCTCTTGGTTTGAAGAACAGCAAGTAGTGGGAAGAAAATGGATTTTGTGATTTTGAAAAATCGCTGAGTTCTAAGCAATGATTCAAGTCCTAATCAAGTCCTATTACCAGTCCTATACACCTTGCCCCCTCACTCAAACAATAAAATTTGTATTGACCCCATCAAAAAGTGTGCAGCCAAATGGTCCTTCCTTAAAGAACTCTACACACATACACACACACACACACACACCTCCACTACCACCATTATCACAATATTAGAGAACAGTCACTTCTGCTGTAAAGGAATTTGAGAGCTAAGTAAAGCCTCCTGGCCAGAGGTCCTAGTGTCTTCATTTAAACCCAGGTCGCTCACGGAGTGCGCACCCTGCAGGGCTCTGGCTTTGGCGCCACAGAGCACGGCCATTTCCAACACTGTCGGTTTCTTTAACCTTCAAAAGAACATAGAAGTAGCATTCAAACCGACAAGTGAAGAGATGTCCTGGAGGACTAATTTCAAAGGAGGTTCCACATCAGAGTCTTTTTATGGTTTTTAAAAGTATTTTATGCTACTCTGATGGAAACCTTCAACAGTAGCTTCTGTCTGATAAACGCCATAGAGACTGAAACAATAAGTCTCAAACAAAGGGAAAGGGGCAAAATTATTTCGTTTCAAGAGCAATACACAGTGAAAACAAGAGACTATTAAAGTTTAAAGGAATAATCTATATTTATTCTGGTAAAGACTATCCTCATGTCAGCACTTTAAATACCACTGAAAATGCTGACAATAATTATGCGAATGTTGCTATAAAAATTAAATCTCCCAACTAATGGATTTCATAGAAGTTTCCACTTCTGCCTTAAACATACACACACACAAGCATATACAGGAACATGCAAAAAGATTTCAGGTACACTGTCAGGATCTTCCAAAAATATCTATAGTACTATTACAAAAAAGCAAGTAAAAAAAGGAAAAAAAAAAAATGAGCCATAGTACACTTAACCTGAGGCTGACGCTCATGTGTGCTGTGTTTCTAGTTGGGCAGCAGTGCAGCAGACAAGTTACCAGCCTGGATTGTGGAGTCAGATCACACTTGGAATTGAATCCTGGCTTATTCACTGAGAGACCAAGGCTAATAACTAACCCTCCCTGAACTCCAGTTTCCTCATCTGTAAAATGGTGACAGTCATGTATATTATAGGTTTTAAATGAGGAAATATATACAAAGCACTTAGTATAAACCCTGGCTCACAAGAAAGCACTCAGTAAGTAGAAGCGACTGCTATTGTTATTACCATTATTAATTATTGTCACAGAGAATCCATTTTGTATAAACAGATATCAAACTGACGGCATAAAGTTACTCTGAGGGAAGTTAGACTTGAAGAAAATTCAACCAAGACGGTATCTGGAGTTTCAACAGAAAGGCAAATATAATTTCCCTGGATGTAATAAGCAGCTCGTTAATCTTTGAATGGATAGTATTTCCTGCTTTGACCTTTGCCGCTCAAAATGTGGCCCATAGATCAGAACATCAGCATCACCTGGGAACTTCTTAGAAATGCAGATTCTCAGGCCCCACCTCTGACCTACTAAACCAGAATTTTAACAAGATCCCCAGATGATTTGTACACACATTAATGTTTGAAAAGTGCTGATGTAGACTACAAAATTTAATATACAGCATTTCCTATTTGGGGTCTGTTTCTGTTTCTGTGATCTTGCAGCATAATAAACCACTCCAAAACTTAGTGACTTAAAACCACAAGAACAACCACCATGTATTTGCCCTCGTTCATCAATCTGGGCAGGACTCAGTGGGGCTTATCTCTGTTCCACATGGAATTTATTGGGGCAATTCAACTGGGACGCAAGATCCATGTTGACTTCTCTTCGCCCACATGCCCCTAGGCTGGGGCTGAGACAGCTAAGGGCTGAGTCTTAGTAGTCCTCCAGGACCTCTTGCCTAGTGGCCTCTCTCTTGCAGCATAATCAGACTTCTTTAGGTAATGGCACAGGGCTCCAAGAGAGTGATATCTCCAGCCATTTTAAAGTCTAGACCCAGAACTGGCAGTGTCATTTCTACCATTTTCCACTGGCCAAAGCAAATCAAAAAGACAATGAAAATTCATTTCTCTCTTGATGGGAGAAGAGCTATGCACAGACAGGAATGGAAGAATGTTCAGTAACAGCCTTCACAGACCAGCTACTTTTCCATTTCCATTTCCTTTTCCATTTCACAGACCTGTTACTTTTCCATTTTCTTCCTCTCCCTGTTCTCGTGATTGGTAAAACATCATTCACTCTATTTCAATTATACAATTATATACAAGCCCCCATTGGGAGCATAAGGAATTTTAGGGCATGATATCTTCCCTCAAGGAGCTCGCTATAATAGAATTGGTGAAACAAGGCATATATACCTTGAAATTTTAATAACAATAGAACATTGTAAAAATAAAATACTTAAATAGTGCAAGATAGTAATAGAAATGACATCCTAAGCCTATGAACCATCCATTTAATTAATTTTGCACACAATAACCACATTGAGTATTCAGAGAACAGAAGTGGAGGAAAGGCACATGGAAGAGGAGGGATGTGCAGCCTGAGTAAGATTCTCACAAGAAGAGTAAGGTGAGTAAAAGAAAGTCCAATGAAATAGCCTTGAAGGAAACAGAACCACAGAGCCAAGGGAACAGGGTCATGGGGATACAACCATGAATGAGTGTCTCTGCATGTTCTTTGGTGGTGATTATAAATTCAGTGTTCCAGAAAGAATTTCCTGCCTCATAATGTCCACCTTCACTTCTCCCCTTAGATATGTTCACAAGTCATTTGTATAATCCCCACCAGCAATATAACTTTGCATTAATAATGGAGAGTTTTTACTAACCTTGTAAATTTTACTATACCTTGTGGGAGAGGGAAGGACAAACAAACAGAAATGTAGCCATCGTCAAATAGCAACTTGTAAATTTCACTACTCATTGTATAGGAACTACCACTTTTGGTATTTTGATAAGCAGCAACTTGTAACATTCACCCTCCCTTAGAAAATAAAATCGGAATGAAAAGTGCTGCTTAGAAGAAACATAAATTTCAATCTCCACTGCAGGAAAATAAGCTCTGATTACACAACATAGTTCATACACCTCAATGTGCCAAAGACTTGTTTTATTATACATTCATGTATAATGAGTTGATTTTCTAGCAACAGAGAATGGAATTTACAAGTTGTTATTTAACTTTTTTAGGAATGTATTTTTCTTCCTTTTCTTTTTCCCTCCTCCCACCCCACAAAACATAATATGAGCAATGGGGATTTCTGAATAGTATCACCTACCCATTAATTCATTCTATAACAATCATTAAAACAATTTTAAACATTATTCTCAGGGCTTCATTGTACCACATGAAATAGTAGAAAATGACACAGTTTTTGGCCATAATACATTTCAAACAAATGCTCTTTAACTTGTTGGGAGTAAAGAGGGCTTTTAAAAGTCAGTAATAAGCATCATTACTAGTTTTTAATTTCTATTTGTTGTTGAAAAAGACCAGGCCTATGATTCCTGAGGCTCCCTACCATTTTCGTAAATGTACCCATTAGAAATTCAGAGCCAATGGCTTTGAATGATTTTGCCATTTATTCAAACAAGTTTCTAAACAGTTATGCTGGACAGGAAGGGTGGGAATATTGGAAGAAAGTAGTAGAGCTATATTCTACAGAGTCGTGGCAAGAAATAAGAAAGTAGGGAAGTTGCCACCTCAATACTAAAAGTGTCAGTGCAATAATGTCCTAATAAAAATGTTCTAATAGAGTTATAAAATCCCATACTGAGAAACACTCTCAAAACAGAAGTCAGGTATAATACAGCCCAAAATCAACCAAGGACATACTTATGTCATGGAGTAAAAATGCACCAATATATCCTCTCTAAAATTTTCTTAATTTTAATTTTGAATAGATGATATAGACACAAAGTAAAAATTGAGACAATACCAAAGAACAGTGAAAAATAAATCTTCCCATCCATGCTTTGACATTTTCTTGTGCAGTCTTCAACATATGCATATATAAATATGTATACATAGATTTTAAATTTCTATGAACACCATAGCATACCCTAACCACTTTTTCTTCACTTAGCAATATCATAGGGATGGTTCTATATAGATACATTCTTTGAAATACCTTCATTGTGTTACAAAGTATAGATATTTCCTAATCTATATACCTAATCCCCTGTTGCTGGGATAAGCCATTCTGAATCATTGTTATTAAACAAAATTCCACAATGAATATTTTTGTACATAGATTTTCATGCACCTACATAAACTTATTTCTAAGACAAGTTACTAGAAATGGAACTGTTAAGTCAGAGAGTTGTGTGCATTTTATTTTTAAATAGTTATGGACAAATAGCTTTCCAAAGACAATGTATCAATTTATACTTCCGTTCATACTGAGGGAATTCCAAAATGACCAAAAGTTCATCATCATTTTCCTTCTTAAACGGGTTGTGGGGATAACTATCATCTATTTCTGCTTATAAGTATAGGCAGCTTATAATTATTATTGCCCAAGATTCAAAGCCATTTCATTACCCACTGTATCACTCTGTCCTCGCTGTGCTATAATTCTAACTGGTCAGATAGATCTTTAATTTGCAGACCTCCTCAGAATACAAATTATCTGCATTCTGCAGACATCTGCAAAAAGCCATCCGCAAGTGCATATTTCATGGCTGAATATTTTTACATAATATCAGCTGGAGCCCATCGTTCCAGTGTTCTTGCCAAGTGTCACAACCTGCTCTATTATATCAATAAGCAGCTTCAATTAGTCATTTTCTCCCCATGGTGAGGACAACTATAATAGCATGCAGTTGTCTGATGAAGTTGTAATACAAAGTAGAGACGGGGCTATTAAAAGGAAGATACAAAATTAAAAGAGCATAACAAAAAAATTCCACCTCCCAAATGGGGAAAATGATAACATTTCTGAAACAGTATTCAAGAATGAATACAAAATTGCAATTACTTTTGAAAAAGATAGATAAATAAATTCACCATGGGAACACATTCTTGCCCCAGATACAACTCTTATTTTTAGGGACTAATTAGTCATTAAGTGTCATCTCAAAAACAACTATAAATAAAAGAATATTTGGTAAATAGGAAAAAAAAGTTTAAGTCTTAAATAGAATTGTAAGATGAAAATAAATCCCAACAGAGAATGCTGCTTCGAAAGCATTGTAGTATAGTAAATAAATTAGAAGGCATGACATGGTCGGCTCCACCCTCAGAATTTATTCCTAATTCTACCACTTCTCAATTCATCTGCTGGGAACAAGGGCTCCAAGCCAGGCTAACCTCCCCTGGCACACAGCCATAGCTTCCTAACTGACTTCCTGCCTCTCTTTTTGTCCATTTCTGCCCCTTTAATCTATAGCAGCTGAAATTATTTTTAAAAAGATATAAATCAGATCATGTCATTTCCTCTCTTTAATCCTTCCAGTGGTTTCTCTCACAATAAAAATCTAAAATCTTTACCATGGCTGAAAAGATCCTTTGTAATCCAGTCCTGCCACCTCCCCAGTGACATGTCCCATTGTTCCCTTCTCCTTCGCACACTGGCCTCCACCAAACACAGTTCAAACTCAGATCCTCAGGTCTTGCTGTTGCTTCTAGCTGGGATGCTTGTCCCCCAAATATTCACAGACATCCCCCATTCACTTTATTCACCTTTTTCCTCAATGTCACCTCATCAGACCGGGATTCTTTGACCACTCAATCTTAAAAGCAACCCAAAGCTCTACCAGTGTATGCTGGCTGACTTTCTTTATACCACTTACTCCACTTTACATTATATTATGTACTTATATGTGTATCAATTTATTATCTATATCCCCTGCTAGAATGTAATTTTTATGAAGGCAAGAAGAAGCAAAAATGCAAATTACACATCCCAACCAGACACTAAATCATACTATGATTGTGAACTACACCCATATTTGAGAAAATATCATCTAACTTACTTTGGGTAAAATTCATTCAACTCAGCAAATATTTAATAAACATAATTATATTTGGGGTTATTATATATTATGTATACGATATATTATATGTATTCATATTTTATAATAAACATTTAATTATATTCGGGGTTCCAGAAGAATAGGTCCCAATGTCTATCTCTGGAGACAGAAACTTACACATAGTTTAGGGGTCAAGACACAAAATATGAACTATTGAAATAATAAGTCAGAACATGAACAATCAGAAGCCAACATGAGTAAGGCATACAATAAATGTCAGAAAGTTCTGAGGAGAGATCTGTATAGGCTAACGGGGTGAAGGAAAGTTTCAAAAAGAAAGATGGAGAGGATCTGGAAAAGGAAACCAGGAGGAGGAAGGCATTCTGGGTGAGTACGCAGCATGAGCAAAAATGCTGATTATAACAGTGTTCTCTAAACTTCAGGTCATGGAACCCTGGTGCCATGTGCTCTACTGACAGGATAAAGCAAATATAAATTCATATCCCTTTCGATTCTATTGTAATCTTTCTAATTCATTCAAAGAAAAAGTATTCGTTAGAGCCAATATAATAAAAACACCTTTCTAACAATTGCAAATCTAAATAGCATTTCATTTTTGCTGTATTTCTCTTTAAAGTTGTATCTATCTATTTATGGTAAGGGATTTTATTTTCTAGTTTTGAAATAATATGAGATTCTTTACAGATAAACTTTTTAATGTAAATAAAGTGAGTTGTCTTAAAGCCAGACACTAAGTCAGACACAGGCCAGGTGGCTGGCACAGTACCTGCCCGGATATGAAGCAGAACCCATCTTTAAAAGTAAGCAAGATGGACTCAGCAGAAGAAAGTGGAAAGAAAAACTCTTGTCAAAATGCAAGAGGATTCATGGCAGGCTAAGGATCTTGAAAAATGTTCTGTAGGACTATAGTTTTTCAACTTTTTACAAAGTCAAATTCCTTGGAAACATGTCCTTTGTATGTAAGTGTGGTATACCTCTTATTTTCAAGACAGTATGAACGAAATATGACAATTTTCATTTCAATACACAAGCTTAAAGACAAAGTTGAAAAAGCAATACAACTTCATACTACATGCAAAGTGCAAAAGCACAACCCCAACTACTGTTTTAATAATAAAGGGAAAAAAACCTGCCTATCTCAATTAGGATTTGGACAAGAAACAGATGACACACTCAGCAGGGGTAATCTCTATAGAACTATTTAAAAGGGTGTGGTAAAGGT
>NW_006440638.1:18471110-18479565 GCF_000325575.1 Pteropus alecto | reverse complement strand
AGGGAAACCAAAGTCTAACGCAATATCAGGGGATAGGGGAGGAGCCCACTTATTAAGGAGAACCTCTCAGACACTGAGCAAAGTGGAAAGTGGGTATACAGGGATAAATGGAAGAGACCCAGCTCATGAACAAGGCTGCTTTCAAATATTTTCAAATACTTGCTGGATTTTTATTGACCACTGTCTAATCACTAGCTGTACATTGGACTTTGGGCTATAGAGAATAAGAGTGTAGATGGCCTGGACTTAAACCTTAGCTTGCCATTTACTAGCTGAGTGAGTTTCTTGTGCTCACTGAATTTATTTATTTTTATTATTTTTTTAAATAAAATTGGGGATGATAGCAGAATTCACTATAAGGCCAGTGTCAGAAGCAAAAGAGTAAATGAATGTTAAGCACTTAGCATAGTATTTGGCTACAATAAAAGTGTGTGCTGTGGGGGAAAGGGAAGGAGGATAGGGAGAGGGTCATGTTAGTCACCAAAATATCCAAGAGAAATTTATGCAAGAAAGGCTTAAAATTGTAGAAATTCTCAATTTAAATTGCATTAACGATACTTCATATAAATTGGCCTAAAATCTACATTATCCTATTTTATCGATAAAAAAAATCTCAAAGGCACGCAAAGAAGGAAAATTATCTAGATGAGCAGAGGTGTATGGGGGTGACAGTTATGGTAATTGGTGGTAGTGGCACGGAATGAGCAATAAAGACCTTCTGGAAAAGGTGATTTTTAAAATAAGACCAACCCGAAGCATAATAAGAGTTAGCAAAAAAAAAAAAAACAGGTAGGTGAAAAGTACTCCCAGCAGAGAGAATCCAACGTGCCAAAGCCCTGAGGAAGACAAGACTTGAAAGAGTACAGGGAACTTGGGAAGAACTGGGGCTGGAGAGGTAGAACTCTCAGCCAATTTTAAAGAATCTGAACTGCATTTTTCCTGAGGATAATGAGAAGCCCTTGAAGGATTTTAAGCAGAGAAAAGGCATGATCCCATGATCAGACTGTCATAATTAAAAAACCACTGCTCAAGGTAATGGGAGCCATTGAAGAGTTTTGATTAAAGGACTAAACAAGAAAAAAAAAATGTTTCAAACTTAATTTTTATTATTTACTGAATGCCTAAAACTAGAGTTTTTATAAAAATGGCTTACAAAACGTCATACAATTTTTCCTTGGATTAACTTCATATGTGTGTGTTCAGCCAATAAGACATTCATTCATTAAGGTGTTTGTTAAACACCTAATATACACTGGGAACTGTGCTTAGATAGGGATAGGAGAAGAAAACTCACAAACAAGCAGTGTAAAAAGTGCTAAGACTTGAAAGGCAAAGAACATCTCTGAGAAGTGAGTAGAACTCTAGAAGTGGGAGCCAGTAAAGTATACATGATAAAACATATTCCAGTATGCCTAGACCATAAAATACACAGGAAGTGCTGAACAATCCATCAGCAAGAATTTACCGGGCACCTACGATGTGCTAGCATTGTGCAGGCATTGTGCAGGTACAGTGATAAATGAGAAAACACTTAAAATATGACAACAGTAACTGTTATCATTGCAGATAATGCTACAGGAATGTGTGAGGAAAAAACAAAACAAAGCAAAAACAAAGAGCAGTGCCTTAATTTAAGGAGGACTGGAGGGGCTATAAAATATTTTAAATTAAAACTTCTCTGCTGAGTATAGCCAATCTTTGAAAGCTTGTGTAAACTGTAAATGAATTATATGTAAATATATCATTGACATTATAGCTTTTAAAATGTCAAATAATTCTGAACGTCAAATACTGCCCACTCACCCCCCTAAAATTAATAATCATGAATTGTCTATCTGATCCCAAATCAAAGCAACCTATTAAAAAAGTGAAATGTCCATTCCTTACACTGAGTTGGAGAAATGCTTCAGATAGGGTCAGATCTTCCCTTTGTCTTCATACAATCTTGGTGCTGGTACAGACCCAACCAGTCAGCTAAGGTCTATTTGGGGCAACTCGAGAAAGGGAGAAAAACATGTCCCCGCCCAACATAACTTTTCCAACTCAGCCCCTGATCATGCCAAGACACCACAGTGTAATAATGATAATTTAATAAGGTAGTTGGCTGGGCTCTTCCCACATTAAAAAGCTCAGGAAAATAAATGAGGCTCACCAGCCAAACAGAGGAAAACTTCTCCGGGCAGCGCCTGCAGCAGGGAGATACTTGGTAATGAAACACCAGATGTCTCCATTCGTTATGCAGGACGGAAACTTTCAGAAGGAGTCCGGAAAGGTGAAGCTCTCAAAATGGTAATAAATACGAAGCTCACCGGCCATGGCCGTGGTAAGAGCTATGAAAATGTCTCAGAAGGACTGCCCAGAGATTTTCCACGGGGATAGAGTAAGGTTTCATCAGATGGCAAGGGAGGTAATTATGTGCCTGGGCACATTTGCTGGATATATTGGCCTCCTTACCTTCATCTTCCCATGTGGGCACCAGATACAGAAACTGTGTTTAAACTCCACAGTGTTCTCTTTGGCTTTTACCATGAAAAGAAATAAAAATGTGTCCTGGGTGTTTGGCAAATCAGTCCAGTGTTAGATGGGGATGCATTATCTTTGACCTTCACATTTCTGCCTCTTCTGACTCAGAAAATCCTCAGAAACTCTTTCAGGTAAAGATATATGATGTCTGGGAGGTGCTCGCTTTTAGGAAAAACATACTGTTCCTGTGACATAAAAATCACAGTTGAAATAAGTGATTTCATTATTTTTTATCAATTGGTCTTTTACTTGATCAAATTTTTAAAATGCAACTAAAATGGTAGAAGCTTTGTTTACAAATCCATGCTATTAACATGTTAAGTTAACGGCCGTTTTCCTCCTTTCTCTGCCTTTCCTCTCCAATTACCAAGACAACACTAACATTTCTCCATCTTATCTTCTTTATACAAAAATTCTGACATGTAACTCTCTGCCATCCTCTATTACTTCTAAAACCAGTAATGAAATATCAGAGGAGGAGCAGTTAATTAAAATTGTGAATCCTGTGCCCGCTTCTGTATAGCACATATACTGAAATTGTGAAATCCACTTTGCATCCTTTCACAGTCAATAAAAGTACAATTAAGGATACCTTTCAATATATACTGTAACTAGTATAAGTCACATTTTTAAATAACATTTGGCTGCTAAAAAATCAAAAATCATTAATGTGAACCAAATATTTAATAAACATCTTGCTTCATTGGCCATAGAACCCCTTTAGCTCAACTAGTACAACAGATTTGAGAGCCATTAAGGTGTGTTCTAATAATAGGCGAAGGAGCATGTCTATAATCTGCAAGTAATTTACAGGAAAACAAACCTACTTGAATTTCTCACACAGGCTTACCTGAGTTGCCATCTTTAACAAAACTTCCTCACACTCTCTAGTTACTCAATAAACAGTTTAAAAAGAAGGGGCACAGAACAGCAGTTGAGAGCTAAGACTGTGGAGTCAAGTGCTGTGTGTTTCAACCCTGCCTCTGCTATTTACTAAACTGTAATCGCTTGGCTTCATTTCTTAGAGCCTCAGTTTCCTTATCCGCAAAAAAGAAGAAAACACTATCTACTCATAGGGCTGCTCTAAGAATTAAATGAGATAATGTACATAAAGCATTTAAAATAGTGGCTAGGACTTGTAACAAGTTGAATAAATATAAGCTGTTCCTCTTAACTGATACTTTATTCATTTAATCATTATATTCCCCAAAACTGTCTGGTAATGTAAGCACATTCATATAGTGGAAATATAGTCATTTATTTCACACTACTGCACTATTCATTCTTCTAGGTAAGAATTGGGGAGATGATATTTCAGGGTCCTTTAGCTCAGAATGCTGGCCTTCATTTTCAGTATAGATCACCATTAAGCAAAGGAGAATAAAGGGGTAAAATCGCCTCAGAAACTGCCAGCTTCCATCCTGGCTGTAAACTAACTCCATATGAGTAAAACTACACTCCCTAGGGAGCACTTGTGAAAGTCCCCGATTTACAGAAGTATTTACTTTGGGGTTTGGGGGTTGTTTTGTCAGGTTTATCTCTGGGAGAGCTTGCTAAAGCTAACAGTCCAGCAATTTTATTAAACTCTGTTCAATTTCAGCATTTTTTTAAAGAGCATATAGAAACCACACTGGCAGTGGCTATTTAAACTTCCCAGTGGATGCCAAAAATAATAAAAAGACACTTAAATGACCATTTTTGAGCACAGCCAACAGCATGTGGCCTAATTATCCAAGTACATGAAAAATTCTATGTATTTTTACAAGAGTATAAGGGTTTGATATGCACAATTCAGAATGCAAATGGCCACTTCGCTGGGACATGCAGCGCTTCTCAAATTTAAACATAAGGTCCAGGTCTACAGAGTAAGTTTCTCCTCTGTTTTCCCTTCTGATTAATGTATATGATAAATACACAAGATGATGAAAAATTGATATAGCTAAGACAGTGATGACTCCAAGTAAAGAAACACTATTGTGCTAAGTGCTCTCCTTCACTTACCTCCATTACTATTTTCCGAGGTAGGTATTATTATGCACATTTTATAGATGAGGAAACCAAAGCTCAGAAAGAGTAAGTGCCTCACCCCAGAGAGGAGTTTGAGAGCTGGTACCCAGGTTTTCCTCCATTTGCCCTTTTGGATCCTTTCTCTGCCCTGCTAGAGGCTTTTTCTCTGCAGGCCTCTGCAGACTCAGGTCCTATGCCCTCTGACTTCTGTTGGGCTAAGACAATGGTAGGCAGCAACAGAGTTTGGATATTTTATCCCCTACCTACTCCCCCTACCACCCCTACTACACAGCTGTGAGTTTTGAAAAGTGCCCACGACCTCTACCTATGGCTCCACTTCCTATAGGAAGCGCATCTTCCCTAGCTAAGTAAACTCTCATTGGATTCTGGTAACTCTGCTCTCTCTTTTTGCCCCTTCAGACTTTGCACAGATGCTTTACCATCTTTTTCAGTACCCTTAACTCTACCCACACTTCTGTCAACAGTTCCTTCATTAAACTTTCCTCCAATCTCTGGGTTTGAGTATGTCATCTATTTTCTGCTAGAGAAAAGAGGGTAGCCCCTAGCAGTCGTTACATCTCTTTCTCTAGCTTCTCCCTCTATCACCCATCCAAAATCAGTCACTCAACCCTTCAATGTAGCCAATCTCACCACCTGATATTTCACCAGACACCTTTAGCCCCCCACTTCCACACACATATACACACAAGCAGAGCCAGGCCAGACCAGGCGACCATTCCTCCTCTAGGTTCTCTCACTCCCCACATCCATACATTTTACTCCAACAATGACAATATTTATGAATATGTTCAGGCTTATCTACCCTTCTATTCTGCTATCTTCATTACTGCCTAGGTGTCATTTAAGGCTGCCCTACGACAAAAAAGTCTTCCTAATTTTCCCTGTCTTAGAATCATCACTCCTTTATTTTGTTTCTTCATCATTTATTATTATTCCCTTATTTATGAATTCATTCAAGAATATTCACTGAGAGTCTACTGTATACCAGGCCGTCTCTTTAGGTGCTGGGAATATTGTACTAAGTGTGATTCAGATGGCCCATGCCCTACTTATTTTCTCTTCTTTTTCAACTTAAATATTGAATATAAGGCATTTCCAGAAGTCAAATACCAAGTCTTCTACAAATCTTTGGGCAGTGCCAGACATAGTATGGATGCTAAATAGTTGAAGGATAAAAGAATAATTGACAGATAAAAAAAAGTCATTTGAAGTATTTTCAGGACCACTTTAAAACTACCAAGCCTAAGACTTTTTCAATAATTTGCTGAGCAAATCCATATGCTGCTGCTCATTAAAATGAGAAATAAGAACAATGATGTTAGCTGGTGTTGCTAAAGATGGGGTGAAATAAGCATTCTCATAAACTGCTGGAGTAAGTGTGAATCAGTGCCATTTTTCTGTATGGCAATTTGCTTAAACACCAAAAGCACGTTTGTGACTGAACTGCCTTCCAGAAATAAATCCTAGGAGCATAATTAAGGGCAAGCCCAAAGATATAGTTACAAGTACATTTGTGGATAATATGTAATTTTTTAAAAATGGTAATAACCTAAGTATTCAACAACAAGGGATTGGATTAATCAATAAAGACATACCACATAATGAAATATTGCAAATGATTAAAGATAATGCCATATCATATATTTCATGACATGAATACATTCATGATATATTATTAAGTGAAAAAAGAGGATACAAAGTTGTATGTAGAATAACCCAGTTTTTCTTTTTCAAATCTTTCAGTGTATGCAAAGAAAAAGGTATGAAACAGACTGTCCCATGGAAATATAATACAAGGCACATATGCAATTTTAATGTGTCTAGTAGTCACATTAAAAAGTAAAAAGAAATAGGTAAAATTTACTTAATATTTTAATTAACCAAAAATACACAAAATAGTTTAAATTATTTTTTTCTACACTAAGCCTTTGAAATCTGGTGTGTAGTTTACACACATAGTATGTGTCAATTCAGTCTTGGCACATTTTAAATGTTCACAAGCCACATGTGGCCAGTGACTACCATATTAGATGGCTCTGGTAAAACTTAAAAGCAGGTGTGGACAGTGGCCAGGACATGGAAGCAACAGAAGTGTCCTACAATAGATGATTGGATAAAGAAGCTGTGGTACATATATATAATGGAATATTACTCATCTATAAGAAGAGATGAAATATTGCCAATTGCAACAACATGGATGGACCTTGAGATAATATGCTAAGCAAAATAAGCCAGACAGAAAAAGTGGAAAATCACATGATATCATTTATATGTAGGATATAAACCTAAAAGCAACAAATGAACAGGACAAACAAACAGAGACTCATGGATGTGGACAATAAACTAGTAGTTACCAGAGGGGAGCAGGGAGCAGGGAGGTAAATGGGGTAAAAGAGGTCAAATATGTGGTGACAGAAAGAAATCTAACTATGGAAGGTTAACCAACAGTGTAAATATATATATGCCTTACTGTTAAAGTATGCAGATGAAACTTACTGGATTTTGTTAACCAATGTCACCATATTTAAAATTTAAAAATAAATAAATAATTTTTTAAAAAGTAGGTGTGGAGAATAGGAACTTGTATGATGATTTTTACTTCTTTTTTTCTCCTTTTTTTGAAATCACCATTAATAATTTTACTACTGACATATACTACTTCTATAATGTGAAAAATAAAGTTGTTTTTAAATATTTAAAAGAGAAGGTGTTTTTTTTCCTGTCTCTGGAATACTTTTTGGCTATCGTCTCTGTAGTTCACAGACTACATGCTTCCCAGAACTAGAAAAATGCCCTCCTTTCTTCCCCTCCTTTTAAATATATTTTGAATAGCTACTTAGCTTCAGCCTCAAGCACGTAAGTGAGGATCCAATTTGCTGTTTTTCAGAGTCTTTGCTAAGCCAGCCCGGAATCTATCAGGACTCCAGGCCACTGTTTTAGTAGCTCTCCTGGGCTTGTGGAAGGCCATGGAATGGAACCAGAAATTACTTAATTTGAAGTTAATTAAATAGTGACGACAAGCCTTAATCCTCAACTTGTCATCAGATTGTAAACACTGATTGCAGCTGCAGCAATCTGCAATAAACCTATTGAGGAAAATCTTGACCAGAATGAAATGAGTGTATTTGTTATCCAGACGAAGCTGAGAGGCGAGATCGAAGAAATCCAGGCCCTTGCGATACCAGGAGAAATGGAGACCCGAAAGAGAAATTAAAGGAGGTGAATGTGTTGAACCTGAATCTAAAGGGGATAAGTATAATAGTTATAGTATGTTAGGTACCTACTATGGGTCAGACACTTTGCATGTTATTTATTTAATAATTCTCACAATGATTCTATAAGATGAATATGATTATTTTCTCTGTTTTAAAGAAGAAAATGCTAAATCTCAAAGGAGTATCCTACCTTGCTGAAGGCCATGCAAAATATGAGCTGAACCCAGATCTGAAAACATTAACTCTCTAACGTAAGCTCTAACGTCAGGCTGCTCTGCATCAAGCTTTCAGGCAATGGCGAGGAAATGACAGAGGTGAAAGAATACTGAAATTTATGAGGAAGATGGACGTAGAAAGAGGAAAAAAATCCCTCAGAGGATCTAACTAGGAAGTTAGAGATGGCCTAGTAAAAAATCCGCAAGGTGGGCAAACATTTCGATACTGCTGTTCTAAGTGAACCTCTGAAAGTGCCTTTCCTGGCCCCACTGACATGGAGAGCACTTTCTTATTCTTTAAGAACTAGCACAGGGTCCATTTGTACCTCTCCTGTGGAGCCTTCCCCAAACCTCCTGGTGAGACTGGAGCTTTTTTTTTATATATTAACAAAATGGAATGCATTGAGAGGGAGATGTGAGGGTCTAGACACCATACCGTATATGAAGAAAATTAAAAGAAGTTGAGAATCTTAA
>NW_006440638.1:18447626-18471060 GCF_000325575.1 Pteropus alecto | reverse complement strand
ACCATGACAACTGTTGTCAAATAGTTAATGGATCAATAGGTAAGGTTTAATCCATGTATTTTTCCCTAAAGTCTTTTTAGAATAAGACAAAACATTCGTTCATTCGTTCCCTCATGCTATGATAGTGCTAGTGGAATAATGGTGAATAAAACCAGACACAATTCTGCTGTCAGGGTACATCCATCTAATGGGACAACAGAGTCATAATAAAAGATGACATAAATGAATGGAAAATTAAGATAAGTGCTTCAAATAATGGGCGAGATTTTGTGATTTTTGTCCAAGACACAAAACTAGAACCATTAAAGAGAACACAGACAGTTATAAGCATCAGTTCATTATCTGGAAGAAGCTTCAAACAATCCGCCCTCTCCAGAAATGACCCCACGAATAAGCACACGTTCCTCCAGGTGTTGAATGTGCCTAGGCCGAGGCCCGGAACACAAGGGTGCAGCCCCTGAACGATTTATCCGGTCTTTTCCAGCTCTAAACAAAATATTTTCTCAGACGGCAATTAGAATTTGCTAGATTGAATTTCCAGGAAACGGGAAATTTGTGCAGAGACTAATCATTTTCCGTGTATAGTGGAGTCAAGCAAAACTGAGTCTCCTAAACTGTTCCATAAGTGTATCAAAACCCTGATACGCTTCTGTTTTACTCACTGCTCTGGAAGCTTCATGGGGATAGGGGTTGATAGCCCTGTTCATCACTGAATTATCTGTGCATGGCACATAGCACGTGTTAAATATTTGTTAAAAGAACAAATGAATATGATACTAAACTGTGCAAATATGTATATAAGTGTAGATCAATTTAAAAAACCTTTCTTCTACTGTTAACGAACCTTATAATTGAAATTTCTTAAATAATTAATGAACATGAAAGTCAGTCAATCACTTGCCTCCTGATGAATAGCTAGGGTCCCTTGTCCAAACAGCCACTTAGTTCCATTAAAATTAATAATGTTCTACAGAATAAATATACACTATACATAGTACATCAAGGGTTCCACTTTTAATAAGCAATTAAGAAATGCAGAAAGACTAAGAATCTATTAACTAAGTGAGAACTGCATGAACTTGCCCTCCAAATCATCATTCATGTATTAACCATTACTCTTCTAAAGTTTTAAATTATTTAGCCAGGAAAAAAAGTGGTTCTGAAAACAGAATAAATAACATTAATAGGTTGTCATATTTTGGTTAACATTTACAAGCCAACACAATGTGTTTTGTTAAAGATTTGAGATATGCTATTCCTTCTGTGAAATGAAGAATACATTAGAGAAGATCAATACAAAATTGAGGTACTGTATGTAAAATGTTAAGGGTCTATTCATTGAAAAATTATGAACCATGCTATAGAGAACTGAGCTAGGTCAGAGCTAAATTAAATTATTGATCTACATTCATTTTTCCCCTTTCTGTGTGACAATCTCCTGATTTTTTATAATGTACATTATTGCTCTATAGTAAATGAATCAACTTATTCTAGACCCAGCATGTCTGCTGACTGATAATTTTCTAAAATTAATTGTCATTTTGGTAGCATTCAGATTAATAAATTTAGCTCCCCTCACATAAACATCTAAATGTTTAACATAAAATTTATAAGCTTTCATAGCATGAATTCAAAGAGAAAGAGGGTAATTTTCATTTTTTCCGATGCAAAGAAAAATGGAATGTTATTTTTCTTAACATCAATTCACTACTTGATACATTTCATTGATGAGGCCAAAATGTATTCACTTGACTTAAAAAAAAATGACTGAACTGTATTGCTAAGCAAAGTGATGCAGTCGACACTATGTGAATTGAAGTCTTTTAAATTTACGGACCTCAATATTCTTCAAGATGCGTAACCTCAAATTCTGCAAGCAGTTTTACCAATCACTTTGGGGATTTATTTTTTAAATACAAAGAACTCTCATGCCCAATCAGCCTCCAAAGTGACAGAAGAATGTGTCTTGAATTAGGATTGTCTTTCACCTGCTACAAATGGAAAATAGGTAAATATTTTGTAAGAAATGTAAATTCCACAGACCCACATTAATTCATGAAAAAGGAAGCTGACATAAGTGTTCTTGGTAGAAATGATCTATAATTTGGGACTGTATTTAGCCAGTAACTTTTGCCTACTGGGAAAATATTTTCTCTATAACGAAGTAGTATCGGACACTGAGGCCTCTTCATTTCCTCTAACGGAGATACAATCATTCTGACTTGTGCTCCAAATGAAGCAGAAATTATCCCTAATGTGTAGTTTGAACATTTGTATCAAAATACAGTAAAATGCGATTTTAGAGTGATGAGAAAAATATATGAGCTCACAAAATGTCTGCCTCTCTCAGGTGAAGAAATGGTCCGCTGATTTTTCTTCACGCTGTCACTGGGAGAAGCTCCAGGCATTAAGGGGCATGTCCCACAGTGTCACACAAATGCTGATCCCTGTCGCTGGGACAGGGGGATTCCAGCCTCACAGTAAGCCTGAGGGACTCTATTTCTCTACGTCAGCTTCAAAGCAGAGCACCTTTTGCACAGAAATCAATGTCATCCAACAAAAACTCCACGAGAAAGTTAAATACCAGCATCAAAAATGTCTCCTGTGTACCAGTCTCTTCCCACTGTGTTTCTGCCAAGTGACAAGAAGCAATGAGGAAAACAGAACGAGTAGGGCTTAAAAGAGAAAAATAAAAGAATTGCAGAACTCAAGTGTTAGAAAAGGGCACATTCTCAAACAGGAAAAGAATCAGGCATCCTACTGTGCAGAGATGTAGAATTCTGTCTGGGGAAGGATAGTAGGCTCCCTACACAGAGGCCCAACTAAAGGTCACCAATACCTCAGGAAGTTCCTTCACCAGTGTGTTGGTATTCTGGGCCCTAGTGTTCTCAACACAGTACGGAATCCATTTCTCAGGAGCTGAACTTCATTAAACAAGCTCACAAGGCCAACACATAAAACCAGAATGTCAAAGTAGAAGTCTAGAATTTGCAATATAACTGTCACAAAGACGTCAGAATGACCAGTACATTCTTTTCCTGAAGATGTACTCCATACAAAGCCAAATCCTAATTAGACGGCAATTTGATTTTAAGGAATCTGAACAAGAGGAGTTCATTTGACAAAACGATGTTAAACAACATGGGGATGGTGGGGGGTGGGGGGACAGAGCCCCCACTGGAAGAGAATACACAGTGTTCAAGGGCTGCAGCTCTCTGGATCCACTGCCATAACAGGAATGGTCTTGCCAATAGAAAAGAAATGCTCCAAGTTCCTCACAGCAAGCCCATATCCCCCAAACGGTTACCTGTGCCTGCCTTCATTTGCATTTCCACTGCTGAGTAACCACAATTTGTAAGGCAAAGTCTTTCCTTTGTTCTAAAAAAACCTGCATTATTTTTCTCATTGTGGAATTAAAATATGTTCATTGTAAGAAATGAACACATAAAAAGAGTAGGAAAAAAGTTATTTTATTTCTTTTGCACAGAAAATCTTTCAGTCTCTATGTATACATCTTAGCTTGACCTATAAAATTTCCACTTTGCAGATAAATAGTTGATTATCAGTAATTCCACATGTGCCAGCCAACCTAATACACAAACACACATTATATCAAAGTAGGATCACACTTTAATTCTGTTTTGTTGCCTTTCTTTTAATTAACCAAGGCTCATAGCAGCTTTCCATGTCATGAAGTGATACTATAAGGGATATTCTTGTACTCACTTCTTTGCCAAAGCCTCTGATTATTTTCCTTAGGGAACATTCTTAAATATGGAATTGTTTGGTCAAAAGGAATACACACACCTATTCCTTTATATATTGCCTAAGGCTGCTTTCACCCAATAACAGCAGAGTTGAATAGTTGAAACAAAGATCTACCGAAAGCCTACAATATTTAGTCTCTGATCCTCTACGGAAAAAGTTTGCCAACCTAGAGTCTACAGTTAGCTAGAGACAGAACATTTGCAATAGTATGCCAACCACAATAGAATATCTATTCCACTATAGGACACAGACTCCGCTTTATAAAATTCACCATGCCTACAAGCAGATCTCTGTCATTTCAAATATTGTCTACCCTTCAGCATTTTTTTAATCAGCCCAAAGGTTCTATGTGATATAACTTCACTTATCATTAGAATAGTATTAAAGAAAACCATTAGAGAAATGTAGCTCCAAAAATTTTAGCTATAGAAATTATTATAATCTAAGACATTAATGGAAACCAAATCAAACAAAATAAGATGTTGCAAATTCCTTTCTTGCATAATATCCTACAATAAACATATATATACATGTTCTTAAACATTTAATATGAAAATTGATTGTTAAATAAAAAAGACTAAAAGAGATTTTATTTCTTGGGTCTTTGATTTAAAACAGCAAAGTATTTTAGATTGGATTCCCTTTACTCATGAGCAAGACTCAGAAAATTGGCTAAGAAACAAACACATTGAACTTTAAGAATCATGCAAGCCACATCTGAAATTTTATAAATTCTTTGTTAATTAGATTTTAATCTACATGACTATACCATATGCTAGAAAACCATCCAAATACAAACCCTATGAGACGGTTTTACTGCCATTACTTTAAGAGCCATTTAAAAGATTTTCTATGGGATAAAGATTGGGTAATTTATCATGGTTTTATGCTCCTTTAATCTGTTCCATCTTCCCACTGTAAAATAAATATTGGTTTTAAAATAGATGGTTCTGCCCAGATTTTGATGAGGAAAATTACCCTGTAAATCACAAGCTCACTTGTGTCAAACTCTAAGCCCCATGTTAAGTCTAGCCCATTCTAACAAAAAATAAGTCAATTTTATAGAGCAAAACCTAAGACAATTACTGAAGTATATTAACAATGATGAAATGTAACTAATTTGAACTATGAGCTTCTCCACCCTGTTTTTTAATTCCCAAAATAACCACTAGTTGGTGCCAAACTCACCCTTCAATTAAACTCTTTTAAAATGTATTCTCTACCATAGTTTTTATTATATTCTCTCCAACTCCAATATACAAGTTACGTAACTGAAAATAAATACAAGCAAATCTGAGGGTTATGTAATAACATATTTATCAATCACTTTTTTCATATTCAGAGGGTCAGATCAATTTAACATTAACTTTCTTACAATATTTAACAGAGTTCTGAGAAATCAACAATATATGTATTTTCCTGTAATAACCACAGTGGCTAAACCATTTTGGAAGAAATAAATGGCTTAAAGCGGTGCTTTGCAAACTATTTGTGATGGAATAGTAGACAACTACATTTTTATCTCCAGTGTGTATGGGTAGATGATACATTTACAAAATACAATAAAAAATGAACTTGGAGTCTACAGCCATGCCACCCTGAACAAGCCCGATCCCATCTGATCTCAGAAGCTAAGCAGGGTTGAGCCTGGTTAGTACTTGGATGGGAGACCACCTAGGAAGATTAGATGCTATAGGCGTAAAAAAAAAAAAAGTAAGAGATTGTAAAATGAAAAGGTCCTTGCAATCTGTGAGGTCAACCAAGGGTTGCCTCGCCTTAAAAAAAAAAATGAACTTGGTTATTGTGGCAATGCCGGTCAACCAAGGGTTGCCTCGCCTTAAAAAAAAAATGAACTTGGTTATTATGGCAATGCCAAATTGCTATAAAGTTTCTAAATAACAATTGTCTAATAGAAATATATTGTGGGCCACATGTTGAATTTTAAACTTTCTAGTAGCCACATACTTTAAAAAGAAACAATAAGATTAATTCTAATAATATTTTATATAACACAACATATCCACGATCTTATCATTTCAACATGTACTCAATATAAAAATATTATTGAGGTATCTTATATTCTTTTTTAATAGTCCTTGAAATCTGGCATGTATTTTAAACTTACAGCACATTTTAATTCAGACTGGCCACATTTCAAATACTCAATAGCCACCTGTAGCTACTGGCTACTGTGTTGGACAGTGCAGTTCTAAACCCTTACTCTCAATTTTGGCAACTTCCTCTCCACATTTGAGTAATACTGTCTAAACTACTACTCCCTTCAGAACGGTATTTTTAAGTTTCTCTTCCATAATTTTCTGCCTGATGTTTTATAATTGAGGGCCCCATTCCAGATAAGGCCAACACTTAAGTAAGGAAATTAGCAAACTCACAATTGTGGCTAACTGTATACTTCCTTTCAGGAAGGGAATCGTCATTTACAAGGGATGAATGCAAAAGCCCCCTCTGTTCTCCCTTTTCTGGAAATAATCAGTATTCTGAATGAAGTTGGTTTATTTACTCTCCATCCATGTTTTTACACTTTGTCTACAGATTACATTTATAAACATTTACATAATGCTATTAATGAGGTAAAATACGTTTGCACTTTACAGAGATCTGTGAATTTAATGTATTTGGCTTATACAAATCGTTACCTTATTCCAACGGCAATTGCAGAAACTGAATCTCACACCTTTCTACTCTCCTATTCTATGATCTATGTCTTTGGACCCAATACCACTTCCTAGCCTTGAAAATTCCTACTCACCATTTAGATCATGACTTAAATGTCACTTCTTCAGGAAACCTTTGCTAATCTGCCCTTTTTCCTAATAAGATTAGGTTCCCTGTTAAATGTTCTAACCTTTCCTGTACTACACTTACCACAATTGTAAATATCTATTTTTGTAATGAGTTGTTTAATATCCACCTCCCTCATGAAAATATAAGCTAACACCAGCACAATTTCAGATGTACATAAGTATCTGTTATATGAATGATTAATTTTCTATTCCAGGAAACCAGACTCTTACTCAACTCAGCTAGACATCATATTTCATAGTCTCTTGTAACATGAGCTTAGAATGTATATATTATAAGCATATTGGGCATTCTTATTAGAATGCATATATTCAAGTATACTACCATAAAGTTATTCATTATATATGTTTGACCTTTTATATTCTATAGTATAATTATATTTAGTCTTCATTTCATTTCTAATATTATTTATGTCCTATCCCCCACCCCTGACCTTGTGTCACTGATTAATTTTGCAGATGTTTATGTGTTTAGTCTTTCAAAAAAATCTTTTACTCTGTTAATCTTCTCTACTATTCCTATATATTCCATTTCATTTGTTTTCATAATATTTTGTATTATTTCTTCCCTTTATTTTGATTTACTCTGCTCTTCTATTTACACCTTTTCAGTTGAATGTTTAATTCACTAAAAATCAGTCTTCTTTCATTTCTAATATATGCATTTGTGAATCTATAAATATCTTTCTGTGTACCTCTTTAATTGTATCCCATAAGGTTTAAAATAAAGTATCTATTTCTATCGTCACTTCTTTTTGACTCAAGAATTATTCAGAAATATGATCTTGAGTTTCCAAATGCATGGAGTTTTTGATGTCTATCGGTTTGGGGTCTCCTAATTCTTTTTCTCAGTGGTAGGGTTTTCTATGTATATATATATCTTCTGTTAGTGGAGTTCAAGTTCTATATATGTCCATTTGATCAAGCTAATCAGTTATGTTATTTAAATCTCCTTTATCCTTTCTAATTTTTTTAGTTTACTTGATTTATTAGTGTCTGAGAGAGATATTTTAAAACTCCTTGATTATTATTACCCATGTTCTCAATACCTCAAGGTGATTCTGCCAATTTTTACTTCATATATTTTTAAATTATTCTACTAGGTAATGTAAATTCAAGTTTAACATATCTGCCTGGTGAATTGTTATTGATCATGAAATAATAACTGCATTTGTAATACTTTTTAAAGCACATTTTGTCTGATATTAATATAGTGTCACCAGCTTTCTTTCGAAAGGTATTTGCATGGTATATTATATCAATTTCCATCCATTTTTTTCAATCTTCCCATGGCGTCATCCTCAATAAGTGCGTCCCTTGTAAACAGTTCGTAAAAAGAATATAGCTGTTTTCCCTTCCCCATTCAACTTAAGAATCTTTGTCTATTCACAGATAAAATGAATCGTTTTTATATTTAATATGATTCCTGGTATATTTAGCCTATTTCAAACATCATATTTATCTACGATTTCCCAAAAGTCACGAATCATCTAAATTTACCAATACTGCACAACACAGCAAGCATTGCTGTATCTAGCTTAGACTCATAATCTAACTATTCTCAATAAGTCATTTAAACACATTAACAAACTATATTCTTTTAAAGATATAAGGTAATAAATCTTTAAATAAATGACATGCACACACACACACACACAAAATCCCAAATGGGGTGGCTAATCCATGATTCTATTTCTTTATCTATAGCATGGACCTAAAAAGATGCCATTTGTCATCTACCTCTGTTGTTTCTGTTCTTCCTTCTCTCCATTATTTCTTTATTCATTTCTACTTGACGCAGCTCTCATTCTGCCTCTTCCTTTCATACATATCTCTTCTCTGTCCCAGACTCTCATCGTATTTTGCCTAGATAACTGCATTAATATTTTTTCTCTTCATGATTTCATTTTATTACTTTCTACTCTAATTCACCTTCCAGTTAAATGAGAGCCTACAAATTTGAACTTTACCCTGGAGGTCACTGTCTCTCAAACTGAAATCCAAAGACATAGTCTCATAGCTCCAAACATTCTGTGAGAATTTTTTTTTTAATTTGTGGCTTTATCCAATTAACAGTCTAGAGAATCTAAATGACAACCTGATAATTGAGCTGTGTTTTCCAATAGCAGTGCCTGAGTTTGTCTTTCTTTCCCCCATCAATTCTGTTCTGTTCTCAGTGTAACTGGCACCAAACGATCACCTAAAGTGACAGCTTTTAACTTTCAATGTGTCAGTAAGCACATCTGGCTGTTAGGTTGGCATGTACTAATGCTAAAATTGTCCCACATCTGCCATTATGCTCTTCAGTGATGATGATTTGCAATTGAAAGATACTGTCATCTAATAAAGCTTTAATTTATTAAGATATTTAATTAATGGAGACTTTGATATGACATCATAAAAACTCATAGTGTGGTAGAGTAATGGTCTATTTTAATTGCTATGGGCTAATGAGAAAAGAACAAAGGCAAAATTAATATGTAAATTATGTGTTTACATCAAATGAAAGCCAAATGATATTATGGGACAATGTACAAAAACAGGTTTCCCAATCTTTCAAATAGAGAACAATGGTGAGAGAAATGAGTTATCATATGGCTCAGGGTGGTAAAGGCATGCCAAATTAAAAGAGCCTTTGTCGCGGTAGTCAGTATACTTTATTTATTCATTACTCATTTGTCAAAAATGTGCTAAATACTTAATCAATAAGTCGTAAGTATTAAACACTTTTCTAGGCACTGAGTATATGACAGCAAACAGGACAAGCAAAATCCTAACCTTCATGGAAGTTATAGTCAGGCAATAAACATATGAACACAAATTTATAATATGATGTCAGATAGTGATTAGTCCTGTGAAGAAAAATAAAGCAGGGAAAGGAGATAATGATATGGTAGAGGAAAGCTATTATAGGAAGGGTGGTCAAGGAAGGATTCTTTGAGATGACATTTGAGGAGAGACCTGAGCATGATGAAGAGGTAAGGCATAGAAGTATCTAAGGGAAAAGACTTCCAGACAGTCACAACAGCAAATACACAGAGATGTTGAGGTGGGAATAAGCCTGACACATATAAATAACAGCAAGAAAATCAGTGAGACCACACCACAGGGAGAAGGCAGGAGAGTGGTTTGAGATGAGGTGAGAAAAAAAAGCATAAGCCAAATCTTGAAGGGCTTTGAGGCTATAGCAAAGACTGGATGTAATTCTGAGGAAGATGGGGAGCTGCTGTGGGGTTTTATATAGTCCATGCAGAATACCAGAAAGGGAGATGAGAATGGTGGATATGGAAACAGGTAGGACTGGTAGATTTGCTGGAGGAGATGAGGTAGTTTGCTCTTATTGTTTCTATTTCCCCAATGAAATAAGAAGTGAGGGAATCAGAAGAGTGAGAGAACTGGGAATGAGAGTTGAAGATTTGAGGTAAAGGGGAAGGTGTAAAATAGTTGTCTCAGAAAGTAGAAATATTAGGTCAATGAAGTAGGATTGCCAAAAAGAGCAGAGAATCCACTTGAAACTTGAGGACAAAAATTTAAAGTAAGGCAGTTAAACATAGTTTTGTGTTCTCCATTCATCCATATTCTGGCCCAAGGTAGACAGAAAGCTCAGGGAGGGTCAGAGTTTTGCCAGATGAGGATGGCAGGGAGAGGATGAGCAAAGGAGAGACTAACTATAGCAACTAAACTGAGTAAAGAGAGAAGTGAGGGCATGAGAGGGATGATGAATAGTGCAAAAAAAAGCAGTAAGTCAATAGACAGGAGGCCCCAAGGAATCAAAGAACTGTTGGAGTAGGAATGCTAGCATCACATGAGATGGCATCCCTGGAAAGGCAAGAGGTACTGGTCAGAGAGAAATGCTTTGAAACACAACTTGAAGGTTAGTGCAGTGTTTTCTAACAAGGTCACTATGGCATTTGGGATGAAATGACTCTTCATCGTGTAGAACTGTCTCATGTACTGAAAGACATTTAGAATCCTTAACTCCTGCCCTCTAAACACCAGCAGCATTCCTTATATTTGCAGATAACCCCTAAGAGAGTGGTACTTTCTAGGTTGAGTGCCACTGGTCTGAGGTATGGCTCTGGGGTGTGACCATGAGGTAGAGAAAGACACGTTTCTAAGTGAGAAACTCGAAGGACTGAGAGGACAGGTATAAGTATTCTATGTGGGTGTTTTTACCAAGAATGATGGCAGCTGAGTGATGGGCATTAGAAAATGTGCTAGGAGGTAAAAATCTTCAATACGTGCACAGGGAGTAGGCAGCGGCATAGTCTGATGGTATGTGCTTTAAAAGTGCTTCGGTGGATGATGAGAAAAGAATTTGTTGTGAAGTGACGATGAGGATGAAAGACGATACTGACTCCACTCCAGACACTGAGAAAAAACAGTTACCGCCTGAGAGGGTGACAAGGAGGCAATAACAGCCAGGAATATCAGAGCAGCACTGTCCGACAGAACTTTCTATGATAATGGAATATTGTACATCTACACTGTCCACTAAGATAGCCAATAGCCACATGGGCCTATCGAGACTTTGAAATGAGGAACTGAATTTTCACTTTGTTTAATTTTAATTAAGTGTAAACAGTCATATGTGGCTAGTAGTTACCATATTGTATGGTGCAGAAGAGTAAACAGAGCATTCTGAAATGAGTGTGAAGACACAGAAAATCCTTCTTAATCTTTGAATCTTAAGGAAAAGGGGTAAGCGTAGGTGCATGTCTCAGTAAGTTTGTGGATCTGGAACAGGAAGGTGAGAGAAGTTATGCTCACATTTTCAATAAAGATTCCAAAAATTCATCCTAATTTATTTCCGCCTCTTCCCACACCAACTTCTATGCCATATTGTTATGGAAGATACTTAAAAAACTTCCTTCAAAAGTATAAAATGTCACCATGTAAGAATTATTCCTTCTCATAAGAAGCAACTTGTGTTAACATATTATGACTATTGCCTGTTTTTCTGAGACCTAAGTGTCCCTTCCCCAAAGATTGGCTTTCTATCTCTATCAAAGGAAGGAAAACTGTTAACTCCTGAACATTCCTCTTTAAAAGATGCTGTTGTTTAGAAATCATGTTTCTTGTTTATTTGTGTGTGTTTCTATAAAGGAATATAAACAAATTTGTTCTTTGTTATGAAAAATGAGGTAAAAGTATTTTGATTGGCTGCCTATCATTTGTGCCTTAACAAAAATTTTAAAAAGGATCACTTCCCCTCAGGTCCATCCACACCACCACTCACACAGACTTCCAGAACCACCTCATGGCCTTAGAAGCTTGGCTGCAAACTTACCAGCAACAGCTCTGTCAATCTGACCTCATCAACCAAATAAGCAATGCCAGCGTGGGGCCTAGTATCACTCACCCAGTGGAAGATTTCCGGGTTCAGGCAAGGGACAGGCAGACTGCTGGTAATATCTGGATATTGCTTGACACTATATTTGGGAATAAAGGAACAGTGAAAAACTTTTGATTAGTTTCTGTTTCTTAAGTGTCCCCAATTTCCATTTAATTGCAATCAAAATATCCAAATATTCTTTGTCCCCAGAGAGGGGACACAGTCCCTAGTTTAACAGACCATAAAATACATAATTAAGAAACAACCCCTGTGGGGCTAATCAGTATAGCACTATAACTGGCCTAGTGGACAAAGGCCAGTTTCTCCTGGTCCTAAGGCAGGATGTTTCTCTTAAATGTTGAGGGAGAATGGACTTTTCCATCCCAAAATTTGCCCTTGCGGGGATATTGATTATTTTAAGCTGGTTATTTTTAAGAAAATTCAAGAAGATCCTTTTACTTTCCTCTCCCTACCTAAAGAAATTTAGATATGAAAACCTGCTTAAAGGGACTATCACCTTAGCATAATATGAACTAAGTGTGGCAGACAGGGAGTAACTAGCAAAATCAGTTTGTTAGACTCCCTTCTGTGTCCCACTGTTTCTGGGTAGCCTGGCAAGAATTTGTTTATCAAATGTTTGCTCCTTCTCATCTACCTGTGAATAGCCTACTATCCCTTTGAAGTCCAAACCACAGCCCCCACTCCTTCCTCCTTAGCTCAAGATGGCATATAAGCTTCATCTACCCAATTTGTCTTTGGGCAACATAATTTTATGGTACCTCCATCCATACATATGTGACAAATTTGGTCATTTTCTTCTGTTAATCTGTCTCATGTTAATTTGATTATTAGACCAGCCAAAACTTAGGAGAGTAGAAGAAAAATTATTTTCCTGCCCCATGGTGTCCTCACCTAGATCAGATGCTAGGACATGTCTATTCTGGCCTCCATATCTGGTAGGCTGATTTAGCCCTAAGGGGGCCTTCTATATTAACCATGCTTCTGAACTCTAGGAAATAGCCAGTCAGGCAGAGAGATCAAGAACTGAAGAGCTTGTAGATATTCACTATGTTGGTGAGTTGAATTCTATCAGATGCCCAGCCATGGACCCACTTTAGGTCCAAGATACAGATATAGCTTCCACTATAATGCATTCCACAGTTTCTAGTATTAGACCCAGGGTTGAACTAAGAGGCTACTATTGCCTTCTCCTTTGGGTTCTCCATGATGGGACTCTGATCAACATGAAAGCCAAAAAGTATCCTAGTGCTAGACTACTAATACCAATTAACTATTCTATTCTACGGCCACTGCCAAAAACAGTCATCATGTAACTTAATTTCATTGGGAGCAAGAAGACTCAAAGGAGACTAGATGAATGGAATGCTTAAAGTTCATCTCAGCTACTGAGGAGGAAACTTATAAGTCACAATAATGAGAAGCAAAACATAACTGAATTGTGAATCTCCACTGGCTCTCTCTGTCCACAAGCCCCCTCTGGTGGAGGAACTAATAGGTAATGAAATAGCTATACTAACAAAAAAAAAAAAATTAAAACAAGTGCCTGGTATATGATAGGTATTCACGATTATCAAATGACTGCATGCATGAATGTGTGAATGTGTGGAAGAAAGAAGAGAGGGAGAGGGGAAGGAAGGAAGGAAGGAAGGAAGGAAGGAAAGGAGGGAGGGAGGGAGGGAGGGAGGGAGGGAATGGGAGAAAGAAAAAGGCAATCTACAAGAAAACAATAAGCCCCTGTAGATTGAGAGTCAAATGTAGTGATTAGCAAATATGAGCTGCAACCATAAAACCACTTACAGATGAAGCAGTATGATGAATGATTTACCAAAAGGTCAACAGTGCTCTTTTATCTTCACCACCCATCAGTTTCCATTGCCCTCAATTTGTCTGGCACATAACAGAAAGCAGACTATAAAATATCCACCATAAAAATTAACCTTATTTTGCAACATTAAAAAAAAAGAAACACATAGTGGGATATAGTTTAAGCATATGGGCCAGCTGCTCAATTAGAATTCCTCATATATATATTTGAAAAAGCATTGACATTTAAAACCCTATTATAAGAGGTAATGTACTCAGCAAGTATCAGAACTCTGTGCCCTATGCTTGCCTTTGCTATTCCACTGTTAGTTCTCAAACAAGGGAAGGCCCCATTAATCCCCTCCCAAAGACTACAGTAATGATGGCAGGCGTGGGGCCGGTGTCAGCATTTTCCCTTTTACTTCCCTAGAAGCCAAACCTCTGCAACCTCTGCTTTTAGCTGGTGTGGATGCTAGGCTTTAAGCCTCAACATGCCTGCGATACATTCTGACAGATGAGCTGTGAGATGAACTATCTTCACACTTTCATTTGACAACCTTTGTGTAAAAAGAAACACAATGCCAGATGAAAATATATTTTCAGGCAGAAGGAATTCTGAAAATTAACATATCTGCAAACTGCCAGATCACCTTAACCAGACCTATAAAAGACATGAAGTCATTTCAAACTGATTAAATTGATTCCATCAGAAAATAACTCCTCCCTATCCTGTTTCTGAATTTATCAATTGCTTCTCTGATTTTGCAAAATCAATAAGCTATTTTGCATCTTTTATGTATAATCAAAGTTATCTGAAATATGATAGAATTCCTTTCTCAAGACTCTGTTTAAAGAGAGTACCTAAATATCTGGTTATCTATTTATATCATTGTTACCGGCAGAAATTTTTTAAAGGGAGTCAAAAAAAAAGAAAGAAAAAGGGTCAAGGTAGTTCTGAAAAAGATATAGCTACAAGGATGTACACAAGTGCACTAGTTATGAGAATAAAATTTTAAAATCCTAAATTTCAAACAAAAGAAATTTTGTTTGAAATTTTGTTTTTAAAAAAAAAGTTGTTCAAATTAATTACATATAGCTGTAAAGTGGAATACTATGTAGACATTAAAAATTATGTAGCGGAATATATAACAACATGAAAAAAATCATGGTATTATTTAGAGGTAAAAACACATTGCAAAAACAGTAGGTATAGGATTATCACATTTATCGACAATGGTTATATTTGGATAATAAGATTGAAAGTTTAGAAAACATTGATTGGTCAATCCAGCCTCCATTCACAACCCCGTCTCTCCAGCACTCTTACAACTAGGGATAAATTCTATACAACGAAACATAAGCAGAAGTCTTCTGGGTGGCAAAGTTTTGTCTTGATTAAAAGGGGCAAATTGGACTAACAGGCCCCGTTTTGTGCTATCTATACCACAATGAATCAACTCATTGATCCATGACCACAGACTATAATCTCAGCCAACCACGATAGTGGGGAAAAGAAGACAAGACCTTGCAATCGAATGGTAGATACCACAAGGAACAATTACAACTTGACCTATTTATTCACCTTTTAGCCATATGTTTTGGTGTTCATGTGGACATAATCAAAGGATAGTCCCTGGGGGCCTATGGAGTTTTACCAAAATGAAGTAAGGCTTTGGGTTGTGTACAAAATAATAAGTATCATTCCAAGAACAAGGCATTTGCCTCTAAATCACCAAAACACAAGGTAGTCATCTTGAAAGGTAAAAGTCCACTCTCAATACACCTTGATAATAATAAATATAGGCATGTTTCTCAGCTATCTAGGGCCCAAATAAGTAAAGGATAATATAAATAAGTGCCAAAAATCAATACTGCCTGAATTTACACACATCTCACATACCTCTATTAGAACAGCTATCATTTTATACTGTGGTAATAATTTGCATATCTGTCTTTCTGTTAGACTATAAACTCCCTAAAGACAAGGACTGTTTCCTTTCATTAATGCTAAGGATACTGAAGCCTTCTTCCTTCGAAGGATTCTGAACCAACTTAGATTCCAACTATAAATGCCTATAAAACAGGACAGCAATTTCGACTCTAAGTCCCTCTTGATTCTAAGCCATCCTACTTAAAAAAAAAAAAAAAGTCAATAACTTTTTACCATTTCCAAAATATTCTGAAGGGAGGGAAAAATCACACATTAAATTCTGTCAAGTAACATTTACTTCCTCAAGCCCTGACTAATCAGAAATGACTGAACTTGGCAGCTCCTTTTATCACTTGGTCTATAAGCTAAATTCAGCTCCTATTGGAAAATGCCAACATCCCTTCCCATCTTCTACAACAGCTCATCTTGTCAGTCACTCTAGCGGATGGCAATCTGGTGTGACCACTCCCCATCAGATCAAGTAGAAATCATAAGCCAAACTTACAGGATCCAAGTAGCCATATTCCAGAGGAACAGTGGTAAAGTTAAAAGAGATTAGAAGAGTGCTAGATTTATTAGTATTGATTCCCTGCTGACAATTTCATGGAAAGATATCCACTGCAGTTATATAAAGAGCATCTGGCTCATTTTCAAATTTTTTGCATTCAAGTTCTTTAAAATATCAACTAAGAAGGATAAGAAAAGAGAAATTGGTGGATGAGGCCCAAAGGTTTTCTACAGAATAAGAAGCCTTCATCACTATACACTAATTATGAAATCAGCTCCCACAGAGTTTATTTATTTATTATAATATATAATAAATAAATATATTATGGGGTTACCACTGCCATTCTGGTAACCCAGAGAAGAAACCAACATATAACGACTAAAGCCACATTTCACAATAGACTCTAAAGGACATATGATGTCATTTGCTAAAATGACTCAATCCAAATGGAAAGCATCCTGACATATGCATAATTGATTGACCTTTGCTATGTTTTTCAGGTTATTTATATACTATCATATGCATGAATGTATATCAGTGGTATTTACACTTGGCAGCTACTTTTGAGAACACATTATTCAATTGGGATTTGAAGCTTTTTATGACCATTTCCTGACCAAATATTCATAGATGAAGGACAAGAAAAGATATTATCTTAAAATAACATTTAATAGGCCCTGGAAAGTCAACAGAAGCTTTGTTACTCTAATTGTAGTGGACGAGATGTATCTATAGAAACCTGAGTTCAAAACCCTGAAACTGAGGCTACTAAAGGCATTTTATCTATTTTCCAGTTTGGGGCTCAATAATGATATTAAAATATGCCTTACCAAAGGAGTGGAATATTTTGGGTATTTGTAAGAGAAGCATCCTGTGGTGAAGGTAATTAGAGACCATAATTAATGGCCAGAGAGAAGAGCACAACTATGTGATGCTGTTTGACTTTTCAATGTAATTATGAATTTGGTTTTCCAAAAGGGGTAAGCTACAAATTCAAAAACATTGAGATGATCAAGATGGTTTCAAGATAATCATAGAAGGAGAGGCAGAATGGAGACACTAGATTATGGAAGGCAAATATGTAGTATATATATGTCCTTATTCCCATTATGCAGACCCAGGGCAAACATCAATAACTGATCACTGAAGTTTTACCTAAAGAACCGTGACATGGACTCAAAACACTTTCCCAATAGTACCCCATGCAAACGCTACCAATGAAATGGACTTGGAACATGAAGTGAAATATATTTGCCATTGCTGAACTAGACTGTATAGTTCATTTCAGATCCCAATACATATTAAATATCAAAAACATTAATGCCAGTGTAAAATCTTCATAATTCAGTACTCCTTAGTTTACTCGCCTAAGTAAATTTCCACTGATCTGAAGGTAGATTCACTGGCACATATTGCTATTTTGTCTTAATAATGTAAGTAAAGAAAATTGTGTCTTATATAATGATCAAATTAACTCTCTCTCTTGTTGCCATATACTCTGAGAGCTAATCTAAAACTAAACAGATTTTTAAAACCAAAATTTAAAAGCACCTCTTTGAATCCTGAGACAACACTAAATCAAATTCAGCAGTTTTTCTTTAGTCATGGTAGGCTGGTTTAATCACAACCGTAAATGAAAAGCAAAGAAGAAATCTAAATAGAATAAGAGAGAAATGCTCATATGTTCACATAAGAATATTATTCACCAGTAAAAAGGAATGACCACATGGATCTACAGGAATAAAGCTTAGACACAATAAAATCAAAGGGAAACAGCATGTGTAGAAGACTATGTACAGTAGTGCTTTCCAAGTAGTATACCCCAATAACTAGGTTATACACATCCTAACACACTGATCCCCTTAGTTCTGAAGGTGAATAGTAGCTGGAGTGGCCAGAGTCCTATGGTGAGACATAGATATTATTTATCCAAAGGCACTGTACAATATTTTCAAGTTCAGTGTAAGCCATGATGTGAAGTTGGGAAGCAATGACATATCATATAAAGCCATTTATATAACACTCAAAAACTAAAATGTCTTGTTTAGGGATCTATAATATGTGACAAAATGATTTTATAGAGAAAAGCAAAGCAAAGGGAGCATGAGTGAAAAATTCATCTACTACATCAATTCTTTTGGCATAATGGTTACTGCAAGAATGGAAAGTCAGGGAAGGAACACATGATAGATGGCAGTGTTATAGTTCCTAAATTAGATTGTAGATTCAGTGTTTAATTTATTATACTCCAAATATATCATTTCGTAAATATAAAACATTATATTATAATTTTTTTTTAAACATCGAGATTAAGAAGCCAGCTAGGCAACCTTCCAGATTATTCATAATCACTATAAAATCTCATTATGTCGATTTAAGTCTTGAACCCAGAAGTTTCTAATGATCAAAATGCTACTCAATGACGCCAAGATCTTGTTCTGCTAATTCAGCAGAGTAGTCCACAGGTTTCTAAAGGTCACTCGAATATCCTACTCAATGATTATAAGATTTTGTTTTAATCCAACTAGAGCATTCATGATGAATTACTGGAAACCTAAATTCCATTTCTCTATTCAAGCAAATATAAAATCCATGAGAAAGCCTCTTAATTAAGATTCATTTAGTTACAAAAAAACAAAAGTCCACTAGAGGAGCTCAAGTCAAATGGGTTCCTGGGTGAGGAATTAGAGGTAGGAGAGGTATTTCATAGCACATAGGACAGGAAGTATAGCCAACCTCATGAGGAAACAGACCAGGAAGTGGGAAATCATTCAGAACCAATATCAATGCACTCACTTTCTCTGGGACAACAGTTTCTTGTGTCTCTACTTTCTGAAATATTCACCCTATTGCCTCTGTCGTTACATGTGCTTTCTCTGCTTTGGCATTGACAAGACCAAATATTTGTTATCTCTTTGCAGCTTAAATGAAAACCAAGTAAGTCCTGAGCACTGCTTCAAAATGACCAGAGAAAAAAATCTGATTAACCCAGCTGATGCCAAGATCAGTCCACACCTGGTCTAATCCCAACTATACGGCAGGTATTACCAATTTAAACACCTACAGGGGCCAGGCAGGTAATTAAAGGTGTGAAGCTGACCAGGTGTGAAACAAGAAGTTAGAAGAAAAGGGCTTGCAACAGAGCTCATGCTGCTTCTCAACTTTAGCTGTGTAATAACAGAAATCCTGATTTTCACCGAAATTTGCCGGCAATATTAGGCCACGGGCCTCTGCTGTCAGTATCCAACAAAGAGTGAATTCTAGATATTCCGGATTCAGAGAGTCATATTGCGCAGGCACGGCTGTAGGTGCCAGCCCATTGGGTGGGAAAACAGTTCACAGAGACAGAGTCATAGGCAGTCACTCCTACAAAACTGGGATTCTGCATGACTCTTAAATATACTCCATCATACACAAAACACATCTCAGCTAATCTTCTAAAAATATCTCTTCAAGATCAGATACAGGCATACCTCACATATATGGTTCAGACCACCGCAATAAAGCGAGTCGTAATCATTTTGCTGGTGGCAGGTCCTGTCTTCAATTTGTACAAAGCACAACATCTGTGAGGCACGATAAAGTGAGGCACAATAAACTACGGTATGCTCATACTAAATTGAGTGGAGATAATTCTCATGTGGCTCTGCAAGCGTTCATAGATAAAAGCAGTAAAATACAAAGAAATCAGACAAAGCAAACAAGAGCCAGAAAAAGCATCATCTTTTCCACCCATAGCCATAAAAAGACTACTCACTACAAAGCAATTACAGATCCTTTATTCAATTAACTAAAAGTGACACAGGTGCTCCTGCCTCAATTTCTTCACCATACCAGAACTGCTAGATACAGAAATCTCAGCCTAGACGTACTTCCTGTAGGAAACCCGGACTGAGTTATTGAGACTGATGTTTAGATCACTAACATTTAGCCTTTCTTATTTCCTAATGTAAAAATTTAAAGCTATAAATTTTTCTATAAGGACTGCTTTAGCTACAACCCACAAGGTTTGATACGTTACATTTTCATTATCAGTTAAAAATATTTCTAATTTTCATTGTGATTATTTATTTTGACACATGAAAGAATAGTATTACTTAATTTCCAAATATTGGAATTCTCTCATCATTCTGTTACTGATTTTCAGGTTAATACAACCGTGATCAGAAAATAAACTCTATAGATTCAATCCTTTGAGATTTGGTAAGAAATGCCTATGTCTAGGAATATGGACTACTGCTAAATCTTCCTTGTGCAATTAAAAAATATATATTCTTCAGTTGATGGGTGCAATGTTCTATACATTACAATTAGGTCATATTTGTTAAGTGAGGTATCTAAATCTTCTATGTTTATTGTTTTTTTTCCTGCATGTTCTATCAATTATTGAAAGAAATATGGTAAAATTCTAAATTGGAAGATTTGTATATTTCTCCTTTTAGTAATATTATTTGCTTACTTTTTAATATTATAGGGTTGTGCCATTTGTATGCATACATATAGCTACACTGAATCTTTCTGTGAAGTGTTTGCATGGTATTTTTTTATATACTTTTAAACTTAATATGGCTTTATATTTTAAGTATGCCTCATGTATTCAGCATATAATTGTCTTGTTTTTATAATACAGTCTGATAATCTTTGTTTTTAAATTGAATAATTTAGTCCTTTCATATAAATGTAATTACTGTAATATATGTGTTCATTCGCCACCTTAATATGTTCTTCATTTGTCCCACACTTCTTGGTTCTTTATTTTGTCTTCAATTAAAGAATATGGTTTTTATTATTCTACTTTCCCTCTCTCTCAGCTTACTAGTTATGCATTCTTTAAATAGTTACCCTAGAAACTAAAATGTTTCTTATTTGAAACTATCATAATTAATCTTTTGACCACTCACTGGATATGGACTAGATAAGGACTTTATATCATTTCAACCTCATTTACCCAACGCTCCATTGCCACCTTCTGTGTTTTTGGTGCTTTTTACTCTAATTTTATATATATTTTATTTGTCAGGGTTTATGGTATGAAGAATTCCAACATATACAAAAATAGACTTAATAATGTAATTAAATCTCACCCCCAAATATTAAAATGGAGCCTGATGGGCTTAAACCTACTGGTGAATCCTAGATCTCCAGCCAAGTAATTGGTTGAGGAAAGGACACAGAATCTAAAGAAAGCCAGTGAAGCAGAGGAAAAGTTTGCTGGGGCTTCTGAGAATGAACAGTGACTCTCTTCCATGGAGACTACCAAAGAATCTTTCTTTTCCTTACTAATGAAGTAAGACTATTTAAGGTCTAAAGCTTCTGGATCTATTACTTTGATTATTTTTATCTCTTAATTTTTGGTCATTTCCTCCTATTTCTTGGTATGCCTATTTATTTTTTAGTAAATGACAGATACATTGTTTATGGAAAATTGTACAAATTTGAACCATGTTCTCTTTCTCCAAAATTGTTTTGATTTTCTTTTGGCACGAATATAGAATAAAGACAGATCATCTTGATTCAACTGAGGCTGATATATTTCCAGTTTGCTCTTATCCTAAGATGTAGCTATTCAGGGCCTCAATTAAAAGCCTTGAGTGTATACCAGGGTCCTACCTTCTCAGAAGCTCTGAACTCTGTGAGATTCTATTAGACCGCCAAAATCTTTTTTTTCTTTTTTTTTTTTTTTTGACTTTGAGTTTCTTATCAGGTATTTACAACTTCCTTTTTTTATTGTATCACCCTAGGAGTATGCGGCAAGATCTCAGGGAAAATCTTGGTTCCTCAAGCCCTGAACTCCACTGATAAGAAAAGAAATTAAGCTATTTCCATTTTAGAAAACAAAGGTTTAAATTACGTTTCTTAATGATGTGTTCATGCTTTTATTTTCCCTGATTTTTAACATTTTTAAAAACCTATCACATTCTCATTACTCGAATATGAACACAATGAAATATGTGATGTAAGGCAAAAAAGTATTGACCTTCATTAACCAATCGACCCTCAGATAACGTCAGGAAATCTGGATCTTTCTCAAGCAAGAATATGGAAGAGAAGACAAAGGAGATGTGTTATTTATCACAGGCAATACTCAGCACAATTTTATTGCTCTGTGGAGAATCCAAAGCTTTTAAAGATGCTATTATTATTTGGAAGCCCTCAAGAGTGCACTAAGAATTAAAAATAGCACTTGTATTCTGCTAAGTCAAATCACCTGTTTATTACCCAGAATGATGAAAATCATTTAATAAAATATTGCAGACACTTGGTCAAAATCATGGACACAATTCATATTCTCTGAGAAGTGAAAGCGATTATCTATGCCTGGGTCAATATATGTTTTTTAAATGAATAACTCATTTAATGGAGAGAAAGAGATAATTTCCCTATTTTTAAAAAATAAATGCATTAAAGTTTTTTAAAGTCAAACTAAGAGTTCTGTTGTATCATCTTCTATGTTTTCTTGCTCGGCATTTACATAAAATCTTGCCTTTGGGATAGCAGCCCATTTTTTTTCCTTTGTAGAACCTGTTCCTCCTCTTATACTTAAAGAGAAAAATATCCAGAAAATAAGCTCAAAGACAGAGAAATATGCAGCTTAAATTCAGGATGGTACTTCTGAAAAAACTCTGGGAGTTCCAAAACAGGTCATATCAACAATTTCAGTAATTGAAAAAACAACTAGATGAGCAGAGCAGGGAGATTGAAACTCTCAAAAAGAACCAAATAGAACTTCTGGAGATTAAAAAAAACACACTGCAAGAGCTGAAAAATGAAATAACAAGCTTAGGAAATAGAGTCAAACAAATGGAGGAAAGGATCAGAGATATTGAAGACAGAAACCTAGAAATAAATCAGAGGAAGAAGAGGGAAACCAAAGAATGAAAAATAATGAAAGAGAAATTCAAGAACTAGCTGATACCATCAGGAGAGGAAACATAAGAATAATGGGCATTACTGAAGGCAAGGAAAAGGAGCAGAGACAAGAAAGCATTTTCAGACAAATAGTGGATGAGAATTTCCCAAATCTAAGGAATGAACTGGAGCTTGGAACTGAAGACATCAACAGGACACGCAATTATCTCAACCTAAAAAGGCCTTCTCGAAGACATGTTGTATTAAAATTATCAAACATGGACGACAAAGACAGAATTCTCAGGGCAGCCAGGGGAAAGAAGACGGTAACCTATAAAGAAAAACCCATTTGATTATCATCGGACTTCTCAGCGCGAACCTTTCAAGACAGAAAGGGA
>NW_006440638.1:18436021-18444297 GCF_000325575.1 Pteropus alecto | reverse complement strand
TGATTGGCTAAAGAAGCTGTGGTACATATATACAATGGAATATTACTCAGCCATAAGAAGAGATGAAATACTGCCATTTGTGACAACATGGATGGACATTAAGATAATCATGCTAAGCGAAATAAACCAGACTGGAAAAGTTGAAAATCACACGATATCACTTATGTGTGGGATGTAAAAATCAAATCAACAAATGAACAGAACAAACAGAGACTCATGGACACCAACTACAGTACTAGTGGTTACCAGAGGGTAGGGAGTGGGGGAAGATGGGGAGACGGGGTGCAGAAAAAGTTGAAAATCACATGATATCATTATATGGGAGATATAAACCTAAAATCAACAAATGAACAGAACAAACAGAGACTCATGGACACCAACTACAGTACTAGTGGTTACCAGAGGGTAGGGAGTGGGGGAAGATGGGGGAGGTAGACGGGGTGAAGGAGGTCAAATATAGGGTGGTAGAGGGAGGGTGAAGTGGGTAAAGGGCATTAAATATATGGTAGGTGAAGGAAACTGGACTTTGGGTGGTAAACACACAATAGAATATACAGATGTCAAATTATAATGTACACCTGAAAATTATATAATTGTATTAACCAATGTTACCACAATAAACTTAATTAAAAAAAAAAAAAAAAAAACTACTGGAAAACGATACTTTGCTGGGATTGCTATACTGGAAGAATGGAAGGCCCAGTGTGGTGACCACCACATATAAAGAAGGCCTGCCTAAAAGTGAAGCCAAAACTACCTAAAACTTCCCAGTTACAGGCGTCAGTAAATGCCATTTATTGCATAAGCCAGATTAGTAAGACTAGGTTTCAGATCTGCAACCAAGAGTCCTTACTAATACAGCTACAACAAAAAACATATAACGGCAAACGAGGTTGTCAACAAGAGTGATTAACCCTCAGGTTTAAGACAAAACTCTAATTGAAATAACAGTGGCATTAGGGATACTTCTCATGTACATGGTAAAATTTATTCTAGTCCACTGTTGATGTTTTCATTTCCCACCTCCATTTACATTATACCTAAGACATGAGGCATAAAATTTATCAATAATATCAAATAACTATATAGCTCTATTCTTGAAGTTCCAAGGATATATTACTATTGGCATTTTACCCTGTTCCTCACAGATGCTTAGTTATTTGAGGACTAGAGCAAGTTATAAAATTTTCTAAAAAATGAGGAAATCTTTTATGCTTTTAAAATTCTGTCCTTATGTTTGGCTTGATATTATAGTTGTTGATGATAGCCATGAGTAATATTCCTGGAAGAAAGGCTAAAATGAAATAAGAATTTCTCAGTATCATTTTTTTCTTTAAATGGACACAGGTTCAAGCTTGTGCATGTGTGGGATCACAAATTTCTACTTGTGACATTTACTTATGAGTAAAGTAAAATGTGCAAGACAGAATTTTAAATATTAGTTTAATAACCTTTATGTGCCTAATTTCTGAATGATTCTCTTCCTCTCTGTTGTGTCATCTAATGTCAAACAGTGGTATTAAGATGAGTCATGATAACTGAAAAGGCATGAGAAAGGCACATGTCAGAATTATTAATTTTTTAAAAAAGGAAGTACTACCTTTTCTAAAATTATGCATGCCAATATATGCTGAACTTTGAAGTGTGGCTTTATTTCTCTTTCTCGTAACTAATCACTGTCTCCAGGAGAAAGAGGTTAAAGAGAGAAAATAAGAGTAGTATAGCTATTTCAAAACCTTCAAATAAATGAGAAGTCAAAAAAAATGACATTTGTTCATTACTAAAGGTAAAATTTTCAATGGGCCAATCGCGGGTGATACTATATCATGACTATGCCAAAATTCACCAAGGCAGTGGTTTTCAAACTTTATTGTAGGTTACATTAAAAAAAAAAAAAGTTTGAAAATCATTGCCTTATTGAATTGAATGTATTTATATAACATATATATATATGCAGATATTTATAGGCATATACAAAGTGACCAAGTATACACGTACATAATAAATCTCTTACCATATTAAATGAATCTGATATTTTCTATTCTATCCAATTTTTTCTATTCTGTTTTACTCTACTCCATTCCCTTCCATTCTATTTCATTTCACTAAAAACAACTGCTGATCACAAAACACTAAAATGTTTTCACAACCCACCATCAACTCACAACTAGACATAGAACATACGATTTGTCCTAACAGAAATATATAACAAATCGTAGGGCACGAGAATTAAATATATTCAAATTATTACCAACACTAATTTCACATTAAGACTTTTCTTAAAAGAAATCAAATCATCTCCACACAGTGGAATTTCTTATACTGTTCATTAACTTCATCTAATATATCCATTAACACTTAAACTGAGATATTTCATTGAGAATGATATTCCACTGAACATATTTTGAAATAAGCACATGGAATCTTACCATTTCAAATTGAATCCAAAGACACTAACCTTTCCCCCGCCACACTTTTTTTTTATTGCATGTCTCTATAAAAGTCAATGAAACACAATGCCACAGGGTAATATTCTAATGTAAGAAAGAGGTAGTCCCATTATCTGTTCTGTTTTACCTTTTGTATCAACTACTGTTTGATTACTGTTTCTGTGTAGAAAATGTTTTCTTAATGACCCTAGAGGAAGACAATAATTTGATGACTGAAAAATGTGACATGTAGAACAAAATACCCTATGTTCCACACTAGTGTGTATTACATTCTTTGGCTCCCTGGATTGTCTTAAATCTCAAATCTCACAATGAACTTCCCTCCCCAATATTTCCTTTTCTCCTGGAGGCCAGTGTTGAGAAGAAACATTTCCTTGCAAGATCTACTACTAACTAAAAATCCCAGTGCCTTGAATGTCTATTTTTTTTTCCATTTTTAAAAAAGCGATCTGAATTTCTATTAAAAAGATTTCCTTTATTAACTCTTTCCTAAGAATGTATGTCTCGGCATGTTTGAAAGTATGCCCTGCAGAAACTGGACATGGTGTTCTTTATCAACATGACAGACTGATGATAGGTAGATGGGCTTCCTGTTGATGACCATGTCACATTTGCTAAACTTCTGTTGAGACCACAGGATAGACCCAGCTTATGAAATTTTTTTGTCTTATTTCTGCTTCACATAGCATTCATAATCACACATGAGGGGGAGGAATATGAGAGAGACAAAATCATGGAAGCATAGTCCTACTGATGCTGAAAGCAGAAGCAAATGGCATAATCCTCAGAGCTAAGAGCAAACCTGTGTGGTAAAAGGCAGCCAATGTTACAGTATAGCTGGTTCAGCATTATGACCAAAATGGGCCACTCTAAACCCTGGGGTTCAGCCAATAGCAGTTTTCTCAAATTTGTCTTTAAAGGTTAAAATTTATCATACTTATGCTCAGCCACCCTTACAATGCTTGAGTATATGGGTATGTGTGAAATAGAAGTAAAACCTACAGAGCTGTTTTTGGGATTGAGTGAGAAACCAAATCTGCACAGCCTCCAAACAATTGTAAGTGCTGTAATAATTCTAACAGATGTGCTTGATGGTCAGATGCTGGCGTCCTCCGTTAAGGGAGACATTGTTAGCCATATTGTTTAGCACAATTTGAGGCATGAGGCTGGCACACACAAAAAAACTGTCAGAAATTCCTATTCCTTAATCGTATCAGTTTCTTTCTCTACTTACTTCACTGCCATATAGACAGTAAAAAAGACTGGAAAGAGACTAGGGGGTATTAAGGAAAAGAAAAAACAAAACAAAACATGTGACCCCTGTTGTTTGTAAATGTGCCTTGTCAGCTAATATCATGTACCTTCCTTGAGTCGGATCCTTGAAGGACCCAAGATTGAGCAAGTAGAGAAAGGCAGCTTGGGGGTGGTTAGGACACTTTAATGTGCCTACAAATCACCCTACGATCTTGTTAAAATGCCAATACTGATTTGCAGTGGGATCTCAGATTCTGCATTTCTTCTTTTAGGGGAAACTCAAGCTGGCATCCCATTTAATGCCCTTTGCCACTCTTCGAGTCTGGGGCAGTAGCTACCGTTAGCCTTTTTCTTTACAGAGATTTCACCTGTCTGCTTTTCCTTTCTAAAGACATCTCCAGTAGAGAGAAGAAAAGCAAGGCACAGTACAAAAGCACTGGCTCTGGAATCAGACAATCTTGAGTTCGAATCCCCTCTCTGCGACTGATAGGAAATCTGTATAATTTTAGGTAAGTTTTTTTCTTAACTCTTCTGTGCTTCATTTTCTCCATCTTTATAAACTGGTATACCGTCTTTCTAACTATCAGGGCTGTTATAAGAAACATATCATATACACAGTCTGGTAGGTTCATTTCTAGAATGAATGAAAGAGTCTACAGCACAACAGTTCTATCGATAGGTAATAACGAGGGGGATGGGTTGCACAGTGTTTGAATACACTTTAATTTTTTTCCTAATACTATGGTTTTGGCTCCTTTTTAGAGTCATAGCTGTGAGTAACATAGAGTTCTCGACACATTAAATCAAGTATTTCTCCTCATTTCCAGTATTTCTCTGACTCCAGAAAGCTACCTTCTAATCATGCTTTTAGTAATGATAGAATCCAGGGCAGACTGGGTTTCAAAAATATTTCTTGCTCTAATGGTGAAAACATACTTGATAATTTTCTTTTCTCCAATTAATTCAGTTTCTAGACTTGTTCTTCTGGACTTCTTTGGCTCCTATTTCCAATGACAGATCTTCCTTGCCCTCAATTGCCCCTGCCAGTCTCTATTCTCTGACCTGAAGTCAGGCCCCGCTTTGTCCTCATAGTAAATAAGGCAAAGGAACTCCGCTCCTACCCAGGCTGACCAGCTGGTAAATATGAGGAATCTAGGGAAATCTAGAATATATCCCTGAGTTAACCAGAGGAATTAAGAGGGAAACAGCTAATACAAGCCTTTTCTAACCCTCCCATATCCACAGGGTTTAATAAAGAAGGAATCAAAACCCAGGGTTTAATAAAGAAGGAATCAAAACCCAGAGTTTAATTAAGAAGGAAAAGAAAGTGGGGCAATTTTATTGAATATAATAGAAACAAGGAAGGACATAGAAGAAAACTGAAAAAGTGACATTAGCTGCCATATCCTGCCTTCCCTGACTTACTTCTGGCAGTCCCCAAGATGTCTGGGTGGGACAGTGAATGGGACTTAGGAATCATGCCTTTACCCTTCTGAGCCCCATCATGATTTTTGCTGAGGTGACACTAAATGGCCTTGGGCACCATCAGAATAGAGAGGACATGCCGGCCATAGAAGTCCCACCTTATGACAAGAATCAACGATTGTTCCAGGATGCTTGCAATGCCATCACTTCCCTTGCCTCGTCATCTTCTCTCCCATAAGCTGTTACAGCAGAAGTGGTGTCTGCTTCCCATCAGTTCATTTCCATCTCAGACTGAATAAGAATAAATTATTATTGGCTCACATGTTTTATTAGATTGATCCACATGATATTTCCATATTTATAGCTCAAATATTGACAGTTTCACGTGACTCGACCTCATATCCTGTTTAGAAAAGCAAAGTTTCATTGTCACAAAAAAAAAGAAACTAAACCATTTCTGTGGTAGAGACAAAATTATCTCAAATTCATTTACTAAGAGGCTACAATATTTTATGTGGCTTTTACCCTTACTTTCTATTTTTCTAAGGCAGAATAAATTCAGCAAACTTCTTTAGGAATCATCCCATCTGAAGCAGCAACTATCAAACACTGCGCAGTCATTATGCATTTACTCTGTGTAAGGCATGAGAAGGATAGAACAATAAACAAGACACTACTTCTGCCTCTAAGGAGTAACTGATCTAGCTGGAGAAAGCAGAGAGAATAACGCAAAAAGGTAAAGAATGCAGCAACAATGTGAGAAACGTCATAGGACAGACCATAATCATTTGCTAAATGAGTGGAATAGAAAATAAGTGCAGTGAGTCGAGAGGCAGGAACAATCACCTAGAATCTGATTTGAGCCACTTTCCATCTAATTTACCTCATCAATCACCGCACCCTCCCACCTACTTACTGTGGGAAGTTATCACAGAAAATGAAAATCGCCTTTCTGCTTACTCAGAACTCGCAGATGATGGTCCCAGAGATGTATACCCAGTAGGTCTCAGACCACTCCCTCTCATTTATTAGATCCATCTCAGGCAAAAACAGAAGAATGGGGACATTAATGCTGGACACTGTTCTCTCTTCCAGATTATATCAGTATATTGGGGCAGGGGAGGATAAAAGCTAATGCATATGCCTCAATATAAACTGCAGCCACCTGGTAGCTTAGCACTTAAACAAACTTTATGACACCTCTTAATTCTGAATTTCAACCATTCTGAGCACTTGCCAATAGTCAAAAGTGGCCATAGCTGTAAGTATATTATAAATATTGATTTGGGTACAAATGAGGTCACATTAACACTGCACAACCACTGGCTATCTGAGCTATTCTCATACTATCACTGTAGTACCCTGCTGTGCCCCTCTGCTAAGGTCTTCTACTTGAGGACAGTACCTAACCATGAACCTCGTCTCCACATCCTCCAGAATTAGGCTGTTTTCTTAACCAAGGAGCCAAGACCAAGTACTTTGCAAGTGGCAAACTCTCAAGGCAGCAGCAGCTGTGCCTGACTCAGTGCTCTCCACACTTAAGGCACATTGGTAAGTTCATGCAAAAATGCAGATAACGCCCTTTGGGAGAACAACGTTGTCACCTGGGCCTGATTTGCTCACACCCCGAGGAAATATCTCTTATTAGGTTCTTTCTCTCCCCTCCCACATCTAATCCATGAGAAAGATCTGTCAATTTTATCTACAAAATATCCCTTGAGTCCTCTCCTTTCTTCACTTCAGGAGGAATCCTGTTGGTTGAATATTAATCACCATTACTACCTACATAGGCCTCTACCCAAGCCTTCGAATATCCTGCTTTTATTCTCGCTCTTCCAACCTATTCCAAACATAGCAGCAAGAGGTACCTTCTAGCTATATTAAATGAATCATATATTCCAGGATAAAACCTTTCATTGCCTTCCTCAGTTACACTCAGAATAAAATCTAAATTCTGCCCAGGTCTACACGACTTTCTGGGACCTGGTCCAAGCTTCTCTCTACAGGAAGCCATCTAGCAAGGGTAACATGAGTGACCTGGCTGAAGTTTCTAGTGACCTAGGCTGGAATCCAAGGTTCACTTCTCCCCAGGAGAAGCCTGGGTCAGAATCTCAGGTCCCACTCACCATGTACACTGTGTAGTTTTGAGCCAGCCACTTAACTTCCCAGTACTTCAGCTTTCTCTCATGTAAAGCTACACATCTCATTGAATCCTTAGGAGCAGTAAAGCGAAATACCACATGTAAAATGCTAAGAACAGTGTCAGTCGTTAGTTAGGGCTTCATAAATATAATCAGCCTGGTGTGCTTTCACTTCCTCAAACATATCTTTCCGACCTCAGGGCCATCCATCCAACTTAGAAGGCTCTCGGCCCTCCCCTCCAACTCTGTACATGGTCATCTCCCCTCTTTTAGATCATCTCTGCACAAAAGTCTTCCCTAACATGTCCAAACAGGGACTTTCCCCACCCCCTCTATTATTTTTTATTGCAACTCTGTATTTTCTTCATAGCACTTGTAATAATTTTCAATTATTTCCTTTCTTTGGGTATTCACTTATTTATTGTCTTTCTTCTCCATGAGACTTTAATATTTATAAGGACTTGGACCACATTTATATTGTTTACCATTGAATCTCCAGCACCTAGAATATCTCCTTGACTCAGTCACTATTTATCTTTTTTATATTTCTTATAGGTTTTAAAGATATTTCAGTATTATCAATTGGTATATACACCTGTTTCAGATGAAATTTTTTATCAATAAAAAAGAACGACTTCTCGTAAAAAAAAAAAAAAGTTAGTATTTAAATTGTTAATAGCAAGTGAGCGGATGAATTTTGCTAAGTCCTTCACTTATATTCCCCTTTCTCCCTGGAGCTCAGACCAATTGTGTGGGGCTGGGCTGGAAAACAGACACCCTGACTGGCCCCTTCGTGGTCCATCTTCCCCTACTCCCTTTAATGTATATACACAAGCCTTTCTTCAATGCCTCCCTTCCCCTCAGGCAGATGCTTAGCAAACCAAATTCTAAATTCCCCTTTTGGCTTAACCCAATTCACTTTCTCTCTCCTTCTCTCTGTATGTATAGGGTGTGTGTGTGTGTGTGTGTGTGTGTGTGTGTGTGTGTGTGTGTGTGTGTGTGTGTG
>NW_006440638.1:18410453-18435977 GCF_000325575.1 Pteropus alecto | reverse complement strand
CTGTTTTGTATATTTAGATGTCATGTTAGCCCAGATTCCACAGAAAGCCCAGCCTGAGGTAAAAGCTTACGTGCTCCTAATTTATTAGAGCATGCCATCCCAGGAAAGCAAGAGGGGAGAAGAAGGAAATGTTGCAGGGATGGAGCAAAAACAGATACAAGGTACATTTCTAATCTGGCCACCACTGTTCTCAAGCACAACTGACTGTCATATCTCCCTGGCCCATCAGTGGAATGGGGCTACAAAATGACAGCTTCTCAGAACAGTCAGTCAGGAAAAAGGAAGACAAATTTTATCTACCTCATGGTCATCTGAGGGGGCTGAGCGAGTCCAGTGCATCTCAGGTCTCAATGGCAACAGGGGAGTCTCTGGGGAGGTGAAGGCTGATGTGAGGAACTGGGAGTCATTGTAATAGCCTTTAGCCATTAGAGGCAGCAGTAACGACCTGGTTTGATAACCATGACGGCAGCACGTCACCAAGTATCTAAATCTGAAGTTGGACCTACCTTGAGTCTGGTACAAATGGCTAAGACGGTGATAACCAACCAAATGTATTGCTCGAGAATGATAAGTGTGTGACATGTAAGATCATCACTATCAAAGCTTGCATTCATGACAGACATTTCCAGATTTTTAACAGTATTTTTTCTAGATGAGCCCAGGTTCAGTTTCTGAATACTTGACACAAGGCTGTAAACAGCCACTACATCCAATAAAACACAGTACATAATCGCAAAGAGAGGACATTGCAATAAAAATGTTCTTCTCTATACATTAACTAATTTGGTCTCTACAAATTTGCAGCATTCAGTGGGAAAGGTATGATTCATCTCTATTCTCAGATGGACAACTGAGACTTGGAGAGAGTGTATGGTATAAAGACAGTTACACTGTCAATAGCAGGCATGAGAACCAAGATTTTCTGTCTAACTATGTGTAAAACCCTATTATACACACGCTGTAACACAGCGATTTAGAATCATATTCACCCGTCCCTTGATTTACATAGTACTTTTTATATGAGTTTTTTAATACACAGTAAACATTCCCCCTATTTGTGTGGACTTTTTATACACAGTTTCCATTTACACGATCTCCTTTTACACGGTTCTTTATTTTTTTTTAATTTCCATTATTAGCGATTACTCTTTCCAAAGAAACAATAGCTCAATCCAGCCACGTACAAAGAACTGATATTTACTAACACAATAATTATTGATCTTTTGTTTATTGGATGGCAAATTAAAAAAAAAAAAAATGAGTGACTACTGATGTTTCCTGGAACTGGTTTTTCAAATGTTTTACTGTAGAAGCTAAAAATTATATGAACGAAAAATATCTTTCTTTAAAATACTTTCACTTTTAGATAATGCACCTGGTCATCCACACAATTTAGAACCTCCAAATACAAAAGTTGTATATTTGCCACCAAATACAACTGTCTTGATCCAACCTTTGAATCAAGGCATTATTTCCGCCTTTAAGATTAATTATTTTAAAAGAGTTTTAACAATATTTTTAATAAACTTGAAGATAATGAATGACTTACAGTTACAGAAGCCTGGAATAAATACACAATTTTAAGGTGTATCAAGAGTATTGCTTTAGCTTTGAGTGCTATAAAGCTGTCAACTTTAAATGCTTGCTGGAAAGCAATATGGCCAGAAGTGGTTGTACCAGGGAATATGGTTCCAACAACTGAAGAGGGATTAACTGGCATTAATTTATTAAATAAATTTCATGAGGAAGGCTCTGACAATTCAAATGTAGATGATATTAATGAATTACTGGTTGATCATGAATTAACTGATAATGAATTAATTCACTTAATAGCTGAAGCCCATCCTGCTGATGAATATGGCAGTGACCTTGAACTGGTTTCATTCGCTGCAGAAAATATTTACAAAGCTCTTCAATTGGCCACAAAGCTGGAAACTGCAATTCTAGGTATTGATCCAAACATCCAATGGGCCTAAAATTTTGAAAAGATTTTTTTAAATGTTGCAGTGAATATCTAAGAATTTATGAAAACTTAGCAAAAAATGGGGTTGGAAAAAGATTATCCAAAAACATAAACATAAATAATGAGACCCAAGAAGTAATTCCAAATATTTCGAGTGATGAAAATAGTGACTTTGTGCCAATTAAAAAGAAAAGGCTGATTGCTTTAGATTACAGTACAGACATCGGCAGCGAATAACATTTATTTTGGTTTTTCTAAATTTTTATTAGCATTTTTTTGAGAAAATACGCAAAATAAATATTTATGACTTATATTGGTCTATTTCTTTAGCATTTTTTACATACTGGTGGACTCTTTTTAAACGGTCTTCTTCCACATTAAAAAAAAAAAAGACGTGTGGAATGGATAATTAGCATAAATTGAGGGATGGGTGTAATTATTTTGTTAACTATGAGATGATAAAAAATGTGTTTCTTAAGGCCTGGTCTTTTCTGTTGTTTTATTTTTTTTAACATGTATTGAAAGACAGGAATGTGATCCTAAAAAGAGTCACAACAGCATTGCAGAATTGGAATTACAGAGATAAAAATATCTTATCAAGCTAATGAAAATGATCAATTGTAGAATGTGAGAAATGCCATAAAAAAGAAATCCTTCCCCAGCATCTTCCATCTATAGCTCAGGAGCCAGTGTCCGTAGCTGTCTTTGACATTTTGGGAAAAGAGAATATTATTCAAATGATACCCTTTCCAGAATCAAGCTCTCTGTACACCTTAACACAATAGCTCTCATCATTCTGCATTTGACACCAGTCTTACAGATTTAGCATCTCACAGTCACACATATCTAAGTTATGGGGCAAAGTTTACTTAATATAAAGCAGTTCTGACCTTCATCATGGAGTGATTAGAAGTCAATCTGCCAATGTTCTTTTTCTTAAGTTTTGACATTTATTATAGGGAAGATGTGTCAATATTTCTACCAACTCTTCATTCCTCCCCATCCACCATATATACCCAACCAAATGTTTGAAGCTTTATATATGCATCTTAATAATCTGTCATGCAATACTTGGAAAGGAAAATATACTATCATATAACATCAGGAATATATGGAGCTCTGGCTAAAACTTCATGCATCTGATATTTAAGCCTTATTGTAAGTCTACTATATGCAGAGAACTGTGCTAAGAACTGATAGTCCACCAGATGCATTATTGGCCCCCATTTTCCCTCCTAACCCCATTCTCAAACAGGCCCTTTAAAGCTTTAACTCCTCACTTTTCATCAGCAAAGTTCCTCCCCCACTCCACTTTATCCTTCCCACACTAAAGTCAACCAAACTGTTCTTCCCTTCAGTAGTTGTTTCTGCTTTGAGGAGCCTGGCTGGACCCTTGGCCTGTAGAGCTCAGCCCTGAGCTCCCCAGCACTGCTCTAAAGACCAGTATTGGCCTGGTATGCAGAACCTGCTCTCCCAGCATGGATCTTGCTCATTTTTATATCTCCCATAGTGCCTTGCACATAGCATACCATACCCTCAGTAAGTCTACATTGCCTGGTTCATTGAATAGGTGATAAGCTCCTCAAGGGTAGGGGCTGGGTCTTATTCATCATTTTGTTGTCAGCACGAAATTAAGTGACTACTACCTCACATGGGTTTTATAGTAAAATGAGAGAGACCAGACCATATGTGAGTAGTAAGAAATAAGTTAGCCAACTTGGGGTAGGGTCAAATTGCCTTGAATTTAAACATGATATAGCAGGCTCATAGCCATTGCAAAATCCTAAACAAGGGCATAAAAGTAAAATCATTTTATAGAGCCATATTAATAAGTCTTCTGTTTAACTCAGAAGCAATTAGAGAAAGACCAAAGGTTTTCCAGGAGGTCTGATTCTTCAAAGAGACAAGGGGATTGAAACTGGGTCCTTCAAGTTCTCTTCCCATCTCCTGATTCTAGATATTGAAGTATCTCTCTTTTGTTCTTGGTGATTTACTATATCTGACTGTAACTCTTAGAATTCAAACATTAGCCTCTGCCTTCTTTTCCATCAAGATTTTAAAATCAATATCTTTACCATTTATGAAATTGTGTGATGTGCTTTGAAGACTTAAGGCATCTTAGAGAGGGAATGTCACCTTGTACTATCATACCAATGTATTAAATAATGACTTCTTGAAAAATCAAAAGCTCGTTGGTTGAAATGCTACTAAATCATAACCTATAAGAGCAGCACATGATCATTTCAACAGTGCAAAAGGCAAACTTTAAATATAGTAGATGAGAACTGTTTAAATATAAAGGAAGAATCTAATTTAATTTTTAACCATTTAGTTAGGTGCGACATGAAAGAGAATAAGTTTTACTCACTATATTTGTCAGATAGAGCATCCAACTGTGCAGAGCACCAAGGACTAGTAGACATAGTGTGGACCAAAAGAATCCCTAACCCTGATGGGGCCTAGAGTCTAGTAGGGAAGATAGACATAAAACAAACAATTATGATAATTAAGTGCAAGAGGACAAAATAAAATAAAGGCATTTAGGGAGCAGCAGGAACATAGAACCAAGCATGGAACAAATCTAGAAGAACAAGAGGCTCTCTAGGAGTTGATATTCCATCTGATATCCTAAGGGTGAGTGAGAGTTGACTGGCAACACAGAAGAGGAAAGAATTTTCCAACAAATAATCAACATGTATGAAGTGGGAGTGTCTGGGGATGTGTTGGGAGTACTGAGACCTGTTCAAGAATATTCGACTTTGACGAGGTGGATGGGGACGAGCTTACACATTTGTTTGAGCTCAGTCTCTCAGCATTTTGCATATTAAATCTCCTAGTTCAATATAACTTTCTAGAGAGGAGACTATTCTTTATGAAACAGTGTACTGAAGGGAATTTCAAGAATCTTACATTCAATGTATTGTTTAGAGTATAATCATGATTCTAAGTGATACCTCATAAAAGTTTTTTTTTCAAATGGGCATAACTTTCTGAAAGGAATTTCAGATAACTTGATGACTAGGTAGAGATGTGACATAGGTTTATTTACTGAAGTGTTTGGTTTACATATGCACAAGTAGTGTCGGAAGGAAGCATCTGTACTTTAAGGTGTCTTTACTGGGTTTGTTGCATACTGCATGGACAGCACATCACATGCAGATGACAACACAGTTCTTAGTAAGAGATCTTACTATGAAGACTTTCAATCAAGTTCTTACTACATATGAGACAGTGGGCTGAGGGCTCTACATATATCTCTCATTTAACTTTCACAACAATTCTAGAAGGTGTGTACAACTATAATTCTCAGTTAACAGATATGTCACCTGAAGTTTAAAGAGGTTATGTAACTCTTCAAAGATCACACAGCAAGTTGGCAGTGGAGGCTCTTAACCATGTCCCCACCTTTATCCAGGAAAGCTCTCTTTTTGTTCAATTCTGACCATTTTTGCTGAAGGGGACAGGGGTGCTTTTCGACCTTTAAATTACCATCTAATGGCTATTGCTACAGTGTTTAATAAGCAATGTGCTATCCCTGGGCATTGGAATTAATATCGTTACTCAGAAACAGTAAACAGAAGTTTACATTTGTGCACTGTCTGGAGGTGGAAGCATCAATAAAAGCCAGAGGTGGGAGGAAGAGATGAATGTGCAGACTTGAAAGAGAGGAAAAGGATGCAATTTTTAGTGGAGTAATATGAAATTCTGCCTAGGCTAGCAGAGGCAATCCTTTACCATTTCTTGTCCAAACTGTGTAGCTGCATTTCTCCTAACATGGCTTTCCTTTCCTCCTCAGAGCACAAAAGTTAGGACGTTTTCTCTGCTTTTCCTTCGCCCTCTCCTCCCCTCCCCCCCCCTCCCCTCCCCTCTCTCTCTCTCTCTCTCTCTCTCTCTCTCTCTCTCTCTCTCTCTCTCTCTCTCTCTCTCTCTCTCTCTCTCTCTCACACACACACACACACACACTTCTAAGGCACACCCTAGGGTGCCTGACATGTAATATTCTAAGAGCAACAGGCTTCAAGTCCCTTTTACAAAGTTTGCTTGGGGCCCAGGAATTTTAATCTATAATCATGAACTGAAGACATTTAAATTAAAAACTTCCTACTGATTCAGCAACATCTAGGAGAGTGGTGCCCGTGAATTTACAGAGATTGGCCTGCAGCCTTCCAAATAGCAAAGCACTAGCTGAGGATCAGGAGCAGCTTGTGACTAAAAGGTATTCATGTTAATTCCATGCACTGAGCATAATAAAGGATCATTGATTCCAAGGCTTGTCATATTAGAATGGGTGGCAGTGATTAGAGAGCATCGAGATATGCTTTTCTGTGACATTCCTTGTTTTTAAACCCCAGCATTAAAAATATGTTTATTTTTATGATTTGTATCTCATGCTATGCTCTGGGTGAATACATGAGAGTTTCCGCATTCTAGCATTTCACAATGAGCAATAAACAAACAATAAACAATGGCAACAAAAAGGAACCACTTTCCAGGATTGTATAGTTAGTTCTGGTATCCGGGAAACTGCTTTCTTGCTAGAAGTCAATGATTCTGCGATTACGAGCATGCTTCCATACATAAAACAAGTGTCTATCTCCCCTCCCCCTTCATTTTTTCCCATGCAGATTAGACCCCCCAGCCTGTAAAGTCACATTTTTGAAATAAAATTTTCTTTATTTATAAAATATATAAGGACCTGGCCTATAGACCCCCCCCAAATCTTGGAAACACACATTTACTCATTCCTTTGTTCATTCAACCGATAATTATTGAGTACCTACAAAGTGCCAGGCACTTTACTATGAGCTGAGGACATTTTAGTGAACATGACAGTTTGATAAAATAAATAACTAATCTATTAAATGAACAAAATAAGGAGCAATTAGTGATAGAGAGGTAGGTCTTTCCTAATAGGTAGACAGAAAAGGACTCTGGGAAGGTGACATTTAAGCTGAGAGTTGAATGACAAGAAGCCAGTGATGCAAAAGTCTGAAGTGTTCTGGGTAGAAGGAATGGCAAAGCACAAAGGCCGAAGGACAGGAACAAATTCAGCTTGCTCAAAAATAGAGGAAGTTCCATGTGACTAGAGGGTGTTGAGGGAGGGACAGGGCGTGGGAGGGATGCACCAGGGTGGGAGGCAGGAGCTGATCAGGTCTGGCCCTTCAGGCCTAGGTGCGGACTTTACATTGATGACAAGCATTGCCACTGAGGGGATAAGAGATTCTGAAATTTTTTAAATTATGGCTGTGTTTCGGTCATGGGGAAAGGAAATGGATAAAACTGTGTTCCAGTCAAAGATGTCAGTTCCTCACAGATCATAAGGCCCCGTCTTTATCATTATGTGTAGTGATTAAGAGGACATTGTGATATTTGTCCTTCTCTGACTTATTTCACTTAGCATAATACCCTCTAGGTCCACCTATGTTATCACAAATGGTAAGATTTCATTCTTTTTTATGGTGAGGTGTACCACCTCTTCTTTATCCAGTCATCTGCTGGGCATTGAGGTTGTTTCCATTATCTTGGCTATTGTAAATAATGCTGCAATGCCATAGGGATGCACATTCGAATTAGTGTTTTGGATTTCTTCAGATAAATATCCAAAAGTGGAATTCCTGGGTCATAAGATAGTTCTATTTTTAAATTTTTGAGGAATCTCCACTGTGGCTGTACCAATTTGCAAACCCACCAATAGTGCATGAGGGTTCCCTTTTTTCCACATCCTCACAACACTTATGGTTTGTTGATATACTGATGATAGCCATCCTGACAGGTGCGAGGTGATATCTCATTGTGGTTTTAATTTCCGATTCTCTGATAATTAGTGATGTTGAGCATCTTTTCATATGCCTATTGGCCATCTGTATGTCCTCTTTGGAAAAATGTCTATTCATGTCCTCTACACTTTTGTTCGGGGAGCTGGGTGAAAAAGGTAAAAGGATCCAGAAGTACAAATTGGTAGTTACAAAATAGTCATGGGGATGTAAAGCAGAACATAGGGAAGATACTCAATAATACTGTAATAACTATGTATGGTGCCAGGTGGGTACTAGACTTATTGCGAGAGGGTCAATTCATAACTTATATAAATATCTAACCACTAGGAGGTATACCTGAAACTAGTATAAAGTAATATTGAATGTCAACTGTAATTGACAAATAAAAAAAATAATAAAAATATAACAAAATATGTCGTGAGTCAAAAAATCTAGGTTTGAATCTTTGCCATTAATATGCTATGTGATTTTAGGACTCCATTTAATTACTAAAGTCTCAGTTTCTGTACGTAAAAGCTGTGATAATAATTCCTCACAGGGTCTTGGTGAGAACTAAATGAGACCTTACACATAATACAGAAGAGCACTAGTGCCTGGCCCATGGCATATGTTCTGGAAATAATATGTTATTAATTAGTGTTATTAATATTAGGAAGAAGAGAGAGAATGAGGAGGTGAATAACTAAACAATTATCCAGATCATATAGGGTAAAAAACAAACCTATTAAAGATGAGATAGAAGTTTCTAAGAGCACAGAGTATCTCTGTGCTCCAGGTCCCTTTAGTGTCCCGAGCATGGTAGAATCTGGACCAAATAGAATTTTAGAAAAACTAGAAACACTTGAAATACTCAGGAACGGGAGATAGATCAATAAAATGTGGTATATTCATGCAATGAAATACTCCATGGAAATGAAAAAGCATGAACTACTGGCACTGCCAACAACATGGATGAATCTTACAGATATGTTCATTGAAAGAAGCTAGGAAAGAGAGACTACATGCTGTGTGATTCAAGAACAGTGAAAAAGAATTGATCTTGATTCAAAATAGTAGTTACCTCTTGAGGGTGTATATTTGGAAAACATTTGAAAAGGGCACAAAGGAGCCTCTGGGGTGCTTAAAAATGTTCTGTAACTTGATCTAGAATGTGGGTACATGGAGAAAAAAATATGTAAAAATAGTGTCAATTTAAGCTATAAACTTAAGATTAGCATATTTCATAAACTTTTACAATATGTATGTATACGCTAATAATTAATTTTAAATATATCACTTCAAAAGATCACAGGTAGTTAAATAAAGAAAGTTCTCCTCTGGTGAACATTAACCCCAGAATCATTAGGGAGCCTGTTAATTTCTAAGGCTGCTTCTCTTTTTCTATATTAAAGTTTGTCCATACTGCCAGCCACAGGGAAGGCAACTAACCATGAGAACAGATGAACTCAGCTTAGTAGCAGGACAACTGGGAAGCATGTCAAACTGTAGCTATGACTAACTTCTCAAAACCCATTCCAGCAGTTGCCAGTGCCTGCTTAGAGCCTTACTTTTCATTTGTGCTGAATTTTGTCTGCATTAGAGAAAAGCTCAAGGGGTCAGGACACTTCTTTTCTATATTAGAAATATACCTCAGGCACCTGGGTGTTTTATAAAGAATAAAAATAATAACAGGAGGCTGCGGAACAACTGATGTGAAGGGCATATGTTCAAACAGCACTTCTTGGTATTTTAATATGGGAAACTCAAAGGGCTTTGAGCACAGGAAAAGAACCCAATGGAATTATTGCATTTTCCTGATAGAGCATCCCAATCCACAATGCGAAAGTCATTAAATCTCATTGTGTGACATTTAAAAATGCTTTTCAGCTAAGATCATCCAAAAATGTGCCCAGGGCAAGTTTTTATGACCATATCATCATGACCTAAAATTCAGATCGGTAGACTAGCTAGAAATTACATGCTCACTAGAACAGTTCAGAGTTTTTCTGCATCTATCTCAGTGAAAAATGGTAGCAAAAGAAACCTTATTTTCCTGGAAAAACACTATCAAATAATAAAACAATTCAGGACCAGTTTTCACAAAGTAATAACAGGCCATGCATAATTGATTGCCTTTAGTCTGTGTCTCTGGGTATTACAAATCATAGTTACTAGCGCTTCCACCAAACAAACTTTCATTCTGGATTCAGGCCATCCATTTTGGCACGCCTGAAACTACTTTAGAGCCTTTATTGCACACTTAACTGCATTGTTCTTTACTTGCTTCTTCAGTGAAGTTTTCATATTCCCAACAATGTTACATGTCCTTCTTTCTGTGTGTTCACTTACTATCCTTGATGGTAGGCAAAAGGTAAACACTTCTAGAAGTGAATTGATTTGGACTTATAATCTCACCTCAGGCTGGCAAGGGAATACAAACTACCCTGGGAGATAAAACACTTTTCTGTGAAATCATATCCTAACTCCCTCCATTAAAACCCTAGACTTGCACTAAAAGCAGGAGAGAAATACTAAAATTATACCAACTCTTTGGTCTACCGAACACTGAGCAGCTGTCTCCATAAAAAAAGGAATTAATAATTCATTCCAAAACTCTCTTTCTTTGAACATCCCAAGGCTCATAGCATCAGTTGCAGGAAGAGATTTGAACCAGGACTTAGGAATTCTAAGTTCTGCCTAGGCCACCACAGGAACATACATACTCCTTTGCCTCATTCTCCCTCTGGATGTAAAGCTAATGACACAAACCTGGGAAGTCCATTATGGTAGCCATAAGCTACCTGTGTCTATTTGGCAACTGATGAGTCAGAACTGAGATATGTTGTATTAAATATACACAGGATTATAATGCAATAACCCAGAAAAAAAATGTAAAATATATCTCAATAATTTTAGAATACTGATTACATGTTGAAATGACAATTTTGGATATATCAAGTTACATAAAATACATTGTTGAAATTAATCTACCTCTTTGTTTTTACTTTTTTAATGTAGCTATTAATTTCTTTTCATTACATATGGGGTTCACAATATATTTCATTTGAACAGCACAGATCTAGATCATTCTGAATTGCTATAAAGGCTAAGATTCTCTCCTTGTGGAAATGGGGAATTACAATCCTTATAATGCATATTGACATTTTTGCATGTCTTCAAGGACACAGAACATAGAAGAGGTGGCAGTATAATCACCAAATATATTACATGTTTCATTATACTTATACTTTCCTAATCACATTGCAAAAAAGAAAAGAAAAAGAAAAAGCATGGCATAGTTCCTTATCTTCCATAAACACTAATGAGACAGAACATGAACTTCGAAATCAAAACATCTTACATTTGAATTCTGCCTCTAGCCTCAGTTTCTCTGTTTGTAAAAAAAGAAATACATATACTCATATTTTAGAAAATTAAACAAGATAATGTAGATTAATGCTTAAAATATCATTGGGCACTAGGGAAATAGAAAAGATTTTGGAATTGACATATTGAGCCTAGAGCTGGAAGGACAGAGGGACAGTGAGATAGAAATGTCTGTCAAGCAATTGAAATTCTAAGCCTGGTCGATATTGGTCTCTACTGGTCAAAATTGAAATTAATAGATAAAATCACTCCAGAAAGCTTATGCAATAGGAATTCAAACTCAGAAGTACTCTGGAACCAGAGAGGTGAGAAAATGCATGAAACCAGGTCTGTGGGGTATGCGTATGTGTATACGTACGGTCAGTGGGGAGCACAGACCCCATCTAAACCACACAGCTTCAGCTCAGCCCAGCCACTTACTACGATGAAAGAGGATAATAATGGTACAATGTTGCCAGATTTTTCAATTTTTAAAGAGAATCTAGAAATTCGGAATGTTTAAAAATTTTTTTAAAAGTACTCACTCTACATAGAACCCATGGGAAAATAATTTAATACATCTGCTCCCTAGAAGGCCACGAAGATAACTGCTTAGGCTCCTACCACATGAAAGTTAACGAAACCTTCAAACGAAATTCCCACTAGCCCCCAAACATTTGAGCTACCAAAGCTGGAGAGGGAGATTTACCTCTCCCTCCTTTCAGCTCCTCAAGCAGCAACAACCCAGTTGCCTTAGCTACAGCCTTCCCAGTAGTGCCTTCTTCCCGCCCTCCTCCCTCTCCCTCCCTCCCGTTCTCTCTACCTCTCTCTCTCTTTGTCAGACCCTGACCTGGATGTTATGTAGAATATTTCAAAGAGAGCTGCAAAAGCTCTTAGACTCTTCAAGAGATGGGTAACATAATCCAAAATGCTATTCTGGCTATTATTCGTTGCCTACTTTAGGTGTTTCATTGGAATATTGTCTGTTTCACTTTCAGGCACTCTCTGCTATGCATTTCAGTAAATAAATTACTGTATAGTATAAATGTGTACAATTTGTAAATATGAAAGAACTGACTTGCAGGATAATTTTTTAAAATATCATATTTAAGAAAAATACTAGTGGCCTCTCTATATCTATTGTAGGAGTAAAGAGAATTACAACTGAAAAATTAAAATTACAGTAGCTACTCCTTCCTCAAGTAAGTGGTTCTTAGGAAATGCATTTTAATGAGGATGACTTTCCACTGAACATTTTAATTTTAATTTAACCTTCTCAGAAAATGAAGTGCTTTGTGTAGATTCTTTTGGTTTTACTTAAGGCATAAAAATTAGTTCTGAGCTGTGATAATTGTGAGCTTAGGAATGTAATCATTCTAAGCACCACTTCTGACTTGCTTATAAACTCTACAAATCTTGAGTTGCTGTTTATTGCTAATTCGAAGTTGGCAAGTTATTTATTGTGAAGCTGAACTTGAAGTCAGAGTGTGATGGGACAGTTGGAGGTAAATTGTTCTGTTTTGCTTTCAACAGGTTACCCAGAGACTGGATGTGGTGCAAGGTATGTGCTTCTCTAACCGTTAATCTTCTTAATTAAAAATGGGAACAATGACATATTGTAAGGGTGAAATAAAATATTACTTAAACTAGGTCTCTGTCTTTTGAAACCAATCATAGATATGACAAACAATCACAGTTCCTATCAATCCACATTTTTGATTTTGGTCTTAATCGTGACTTTTTATTATTGCTATGAGGATCCAACCTAAATATCATTACTTATATTTTATTATTTAAAGAAAAATAAGGACTAAGGCTTTGGCCATGAAAAATTTTAATGTCCATAATATAAATACGTAAATTATTTCTAAACATTTTAGAATTATGTGTTTGAATCCATGACAACACATCTACACATCAACATCAACCAAAATGCCATGACAATTTTTTTCTTCTTTCATAAAAAATAGAGGTCCCTTGAAATGCTTTAAGAAAAATGAATTCATACTTAAGTATGGGCACATTTGAAATAAGACTCCTTTGAGTAGTTATCATTTTCAAATACCACTACGCCTGAAAGTGATGAGCATTCAGATACCGAAATCATGAAAGTTAACTTAATTAAAATGTTTAGCATATACCTGTATTTAATGTGCTTAATATTTTCCAGTAATTCAAGAAACATAAAAATTTCACCCTAATTTTACTTCTAAAATTTCCATTTGAGGAATAATAGAAATTATTACCTGCCTGAATATCTATAAAGTACTTCTCGGAATTCTGGAGTCGAAGAGATGACACACTGCTGATTTGTGTGCAGACTTGAGTCCCAAGAAGTATTTTGTGGGAACACTCTGATTTGTGGTTGCTGTTCTTTATTCGTCCATTAAAAACATGTACTAGCACACTGTGTAATATCAGGAATCTTGTTACACTATGGGGATGCAACAGTAAATGTGGCATAATCCCTGCCCCCAAAGCACCTTACAATCTCCTTCACTCCACAGCTAATGGATCCAAAACCAGGGAGTAGAACACGTCATAGCCACAGACTGCAAAAGAGAAAAATAGAATGCCGGTACTACCTAGTGTTCACTAGTATATCTATCTCTTTGTTTGCTTCTCTATAGTATATGTCAATATTTTTACACAAAAATCTGAATTTCTGGCTTATCTTTAAAAGAAAAAAAATAGATCTTAACACGCTGGACCAGAAGGCCCTCTTGGCAACAGCTAATCGGAGTCGAATGGTGGTGCTGCATTTCCCAGATCATTACATGTGCTTTCTCTAGATCACAAAATGCTTACATTTTTACCAAGATTGTGCCCATAATTTTAATACCCAGGAAGAGACCATGAACAACTGATGCCGAACAATGAAACACTAAACAATAAGGTTGAGCCATCATTTTCCAAAGTCATATTCTGGATAAAGAGTTTTTTGAAGAGGAACATTTTTTGAAGAGGAACACTTTTTAAAGGGTATTACATATTGTAACATCGGAGAAATATTTTGAATAAATATTTATAATAAATATTCATATGAGTTTTTTAAATTTTATTTTTCAATTATACCAGACATACAATATTATATGAGTTTCAGGTTTACAACGTAGTGATTAGACATTTTTATACCTTACAAAGTGATCACCCCAATAAATCTAGTACCCATCTGACACCAAATATAATTATTTCAGTCTTGTTAACTATACCTCCTATGCAGTACTTTACATCCCCATGACTGTTTTTATAACTGGCAATTTATATTTTTAACCCCTTTCACCTTTTTTCCCATACCCCAATCTCCCTCCCATCTGGCAACCATCAGTTTGTTCTTTGTATTTAAGACTTTGTTTCTGTTTTTTTGTTCATTTATTTTGGGTTTTTTAGATGCCACATATAAGTGAAATCATATAGTATTTGTCTTTCTCGGTCTCACTTACTTTACTTCTCATAATGTCCTCTATAATTCATCTATGTTGTTGGAAATGGTAAGATCTCATTCTATTTTATAACTAATTAATATTCCATTGTATATCTGTACCACTTCCTCTTTATCCATTCATCTAATTCATCTATCAGTGGACACTTAGGTTGCTTCCATATCATGGCTATTACAAACAGTGCTGCAATGAACATAGAGGTACATATATTATTTTAATGTTTTGGGCTTCTTCAGAAAAAAATATCCAGAAGTGGAATTCCTAGATCATAAGTTAGTTCTATTTTTAACTTTTCGATTCCACATGTACATAAAATCATGTGGTATTTGTTTTTCTCTGTCTGACTTACTTCATTCAACTCAGAATCCTCTAGGTCCATCAAGCTAACATCTTTTTCCATCTCCTTCCTTTTAATCTGTGTGTGTCTTTTAATCCGAAGTGAGTCTGTTATAGGCAGCATATGTAGAGGTCTTGTTTTCTTATACATTCAGCCACCCTATCTTTTGGTTGGAGCATTTAATTCTTTTACATTTGAGGTACTTGTTGATTGATATGTAGTTATGGCCATTCTTTATTCCTGTTTTTTGATACCTGTTTTTTCTTCTTAAAGAAGTCCCTCCATTACATTGTCATCCAGATCGCTGATTTGATGCTTTGTTTCCGCAAATCTGCTGTTGATTCACTCTAGTGTATTGCTCATTTTAGTTATTGTAGTCTTCAGTTCTTATTCCTTTTTATGTTTTCTATTCCTTTGCTGAAGGCCTCACTAAGTTCATATTTTCTTTTCCCAAGTTCATTGAGCATCCTTATATCCAGTGTTTTGAACTCTTTATCTGAGAGATTGTTTGTCTCTGTTTCATTTTGTTCTTTTTCTTGAATTTTGTTCTGTTCTTTGAGACAAGTTTCGTTTTCTCCTCATTTTGGCTGATTCTCTGTGCTTGTGTCTATGTATCAGGTAGATCTGCTTCATCTCCTGGGCTTGAAAGAGTTGCCTCATATAGAAGGTGTCCTTTGGGGCCTAGTAGTGCAAACTCCCTGATCACCTGAGCCAGATGATTCATGAATGTTCCCTGTGGGGGTTGATGTGCCTGCCTTTATTACTTGGCCTTCAATCGATGCTGGCGCAGTACTGGGTGGGGTTGTCCCTTAAACTGTCTATGACTACAGGGGCTGAGCCGTTGTGTAGAAGCTGACCCCACAGAGCAGGCCACCTCTGAAGTTTGTCAGTTGTAGATATGGTTAGGTGAGTCTCTGGTGCTATCTGAACCTGGCTGCTGGGTTTCTTGAGTCTGGAGCCTCTTGGGAAGGCTCTGATGCGGGCCAAGTCAGCCGCTACCTTGCCTGGCTTGGGGCTGGTCTATAGGAGCTACGAAATGATCTGGAGTCACTTTCTGCTTGTGCTGGGTTCTGAGGCACTTGGGAGGGGCTACTATGCAAGTTGAGACTGGCTGCTGCTGGTGCCAGGCTTTGGACCCTTTAGTGCGTACTACAATGCAAGCTTAGGCTAGCTGCCACTTGTTCTAGGCTTGTGGCCACACAGTGAAGCAACATTGCAGTCCAAGACTGGCTGCCACTTATGCCAGGCTTGGAACCATCTGGTCTGAGTTACAATGCAAAATGAGTCCGGTTGCCAATTGTGCTGGGCTTGGGGCTGCTTGGTAGGAGCAACAATGTATACCAAGGCCAGCCACTGCTAGCATGGTGTTTGTGGACCTTTGAGAGAGTGTCCAGCACGAGCAGAGGGTGGCTTCCACTCATGCAGAGTTTGTGGATCTTTGAGAGATTCTGCAGCATGAGTCCTAGGTTGGTTACACTTGTGTGAGTTTTGTGGACTTCTGGGAGAGTCTGCAGCATAAGCCAAGGCTGGCCACTCTTGCAGAGGAGCAGCTGGAAGAGGCTCAGGCCTGGATAGTGAGTTGAAACCTGGGTTGGAGGGAGGATGAATGGAGACACTAGGGAGGGGCAAACAGTGTTAGCCAGGTTAATGGAGGCTGACAGTGTGTGGCACCTGCCTGAATCAGGCTAGCTGACTGGAAGGAGAACTCAACAAAGGAACAGTAGTGCCTGCAAGTGCTTCTATCCCAGAGACAATTCCTTTCACCTCTGCCACTGCAGCCCTCACCCTAAAGTTAGCCAATTTAGTTCCTCCTCATATATCCCTGGTGCTTCTTGACCTGCTGTCCCTGTGTTGAAGCTCAGAGCAAGTTTGTGAGCGAGCTTTTAAAAACAGTGTCTAGGTTTCCCACAGCCCTTCCTCTCTCATTTGTAATCTCCACTGGTTTTCAAAGCCAGATGTTATGGAGACTCTTCCTCCTGGAACAGGTGCCCCAGGTTGGGGAGTCCTTTGTGGAGCTGAGATCCATCATTCCTCAGTGGGGACCATCGCAGCCAAACTATCCCTCCTGGTTATTAATCACCACACTCCATGCATGTGCACTACCCAATCCGTGTCTCCACTTCTCCTACCTGTCGCAATATGGCTTTTAAAAACATCCTTAGTTATAGGCATTCTGTTCAGCTAGTCTTCAGGTGAGTCTCAGCGATGGTTGTTCTATAATTTAGTTGTAATTTTGATGTGATCATGGAAGGTGGCAAGTTCAGAGTTTATCTATTCTGCCATCTTGACTCTGCCCCCCTTCAACACTCACAGAGACTTTTAATAAGCTGGTAAGTGTTAAAGATTTTAAGAATGTACTTTCCATGAAATGTTTCTCAATGTTACATTATTTTCTTAGAGACTGTTACCAGAAGTAGATATTCAGTAACCTCTGTGAGAAACCAATGTCCTTAATTTTATTAAAGTCTACTTTTATTAATACCTTCCCTACCCTCTATTTTAGCCCATTTGAACCATATTGCAGTTCAGAAAGAAATATGAGAATGCACCTGGCTCACTTGCATATAAATTTTTTCAAGAAGACCCTGATATAGTAAAAAGACTGACTTAAACAGGAATTAGAGATTTATCACTTACCTCTAAGAAAAGATCCTCCATAGGAATAGTAAGCTTTTCTAATGCATTTACATTTTTATTAGGCTTACAGAAATTCAATTTACTGGTGTCTTAGGTACACATTACTGAATAAAGTCAAATATGTAATATCTTTATAATAACTTTTTAAAAAACATGCAATGGACTTAAGTTTCTTCCATGGTTCACCATAATTCAGGTAGAGAAAATTCTAAATGAACAAGCAGAGGAGTGACTTCGGAGCACATAGGAGATCTCCATGTAGTTAATTTAGAGGCACTGTGGGAAATAAATCAAGAGATATATGAAAGAGTAACCAGTTCTTGGTAGGAGGTGTATATGACTAAGTACTGTGCAAACTACTGTTTACACACTGTAATCAGCTAGTGGCTAAGAAAAAAGCTTAAAGATAATGGCACTGCCACTACCATGTTTTTGTTCTACACCTACAAATTAAGCAATGAAACTCAGACTAGAGTGCCATGTAGAGAACAGAGTGCCAGGAACCATACACTTAGCATGCAGAAACTAAATATTAACAGCAACTGCAGATGAGATTGCAGTAGTGAGTAAACTTTCTGAAACAATAATCTACAAAACTGGCTATGTTTGGTGATGTTCTTCATAAAAAATAGATAGTCCCAAGTCATCTAAAAGGATTCTAAGCCATGAATCTCAGGATATGAATTTCAAAAATTGGGGAGAAATGCATAGCATCCTAGCTTTTCATTCTCCTAAGTGAAGGTTTAAAAGCCAAATAGGATCGCCATGAAGTATAGCCATCATTTCATTTAAAAAATAAAACAAAAACACTATAGTTCTAGAAGAATTAGATCTCTTTACAATGTAAAGAGAAATATACAGGAGAAAACCTGCAAAAGACTTTCGAGGCAGATTGGGTTCCCTAAGAAACAAACTCTTCACACATTTAATGAGAGAGATTTTAAAGGAGTTCTTTTGGGATCAACATATGTGGAAGGAAAAAGAGGAAGAAAAAGGAAACAGAATTGGTAGAAGGAGAAATCCAAATGGTAGTTTGTGACTAAAAATGGAAAATGGAGAGTCTTGTTTTCGGTCATGAGTCACTGGAAACAAGCCACCATTACATGAAAGAGGTAAGCCTTTGGGAGCAGGCTATCTGTGGGCAGCATCCCCAGCAGGTGGGGTAATGAGTCCTTAGTTCCCAAAGACAGTTCTGGGCAATGCACCAAGGAATCCACAGAACACTTTTTCTCACAGACTAGTAAAAATATTTATAAGTATTGGCATTAAGGGCAATCACTTTCAAGCTTTTAAATGGTCATCATAATGCAAAGGCCACTTAAGACATAATGGTAAAACCATTAAGAGGTAAAAAGCTTACAATGCTCTCATGTTGTCAGACAACAGTTCTGGGAAAATTAGCCATAGCCATGTTGTTGTTTGATACAAAATAGCTTATTATTAAATATCAAATCTACCTGAAATTCTAGAAAAAGATGGTGTTGATTCATTTTTCCTCCAATTACAACTAAAAACCCTAAAAATTATTCAACAGAAAATGATAAAAGAACTCTAAAACCTGGAAAAAAGAAGGTAGACTGGCTAGGGACCTCAGAACTTGAGGGATGAGTCCTTTGGGTTTTCTGTTTATCTCCCAGATGCCCTGGACTGGGCTCCAGAGAGGCCTGCAACCCACACAAAAGGAAAAGTCTGCTCCCTCTGGCTAAAGAACCAGAAAAGGGAAGCTCATAGAGACCTGTGAGGAACACCAGCCTCAGTTCTACCACCAGAGAGCCAATGGGCAGTCTGATCTGTAGGCAGCAGCAATGAAGTTCTGGGCTGACCTCGCTAAATAGCTGGCAAAGAATTAATATCTAGAACATATTTTTAAAATTCTCAAGACTCAACAGCAAATAAAAACTAATAAAACAAAACAAAAACAAAGACAAAAATCTAAAAAATTCAATTAGAAAATGAGCAAAAGACAAGAAGTGACATTTTACCAAAGAGCATATGCATATGGCAAACATGTAAAAGGACATTCAGTATCATTAGCTATTAGAGAATTGCAATTTAAAACCATAATAAGATATCACTATGCTGAAGCCCCGAGAAGGCCACCCCAAAATATCCCACAATGGCATATTGATTACTTTCAATTAAAGTTACTTGACAAACAGCTGGAGCAAGAAGGGCACATCGACCCTTCCTTGTCGTCCTGAATGCAAGAAAGGTGCCCTCCTGGCTCCAGTGTGGTCAGCTAAGAGAGACGACCTTATCGCTAGAGTTAAGGAATCCAGAGTCAAAAAGCTTACATAAACAAAACTTGTTACTCCTTTACAAATTTACTACCCAAGCCTAAACTTTGTTTAGATTCTGGTCAAATTTTGTCCAGTCAAATCTTCACAAATTTATTGTTTTTTTGTCTAAAAAAGATAAAAAGCTAGCTAGTTCATCATTTCTGGATGGATCTCCACTGTGCACATATTAAATTGGTTTTTATCCTGTTAATCTGGTCTTTTTCTATTTTATTATTAATCCAGCCATAAGAATTTAAGAAGGGAAGAGTGGGGGGTATTCTCCCCTTTTCCACTACATACCTTTCAGAATGACTAAAATAAAAAAAAAGAATGATAACATCAAACGCCGTAGAGGATGCAGAGAAACTGAATCACACATTGCTGGTGAAAATGTAAAATGGTACTATTATTCTAGAAAAAATTTTGGTGGTTCCTTTTAAAATTAGAAATGGGCTTACCAAGTGACCCAGCAATTATACTCTTAGGCATTTACTCCAGAAAAATGAGGACTTATTTTCATGCAGAAACTTGTACATGAATATTCATAGAAGCTTATTTGTAATAGCCTCAAACTGGAAATTATCCAAATGTACTTCAGTAGGTGAATGGTTGAACAAACCACAGTACAGCCATAAAATGGAATATTACTCAGCAGTTTTTAAAAAGCCAATCTCAAATAGCTATATACTACACAGTTACTTTTACATAACATTCACGAAATAGGACAATTATAGAGATTCAGAACAGATTAGTGGTTGCAAAAGGTGTGACTATAAAGGAATAGAATAAGGGAGACTTATGATGGGACAGGTAGGTATCATGATTGTATTCATGACTTCATGATGCTACACATATGATAAAATTGCACAGAGCTACACACACACGCGCACACACAGAAGTGCCTGTATAACTGCTAAAATCTGAATAAATTATCTGGATTATATCAGTTTCAATCTCCTGTTTTTCATATTGTACTATAGTTAGACAAGATATTAACATTGGGGAAAGGTGAGTTAAGGGTACACAGGACCTCCCTGTATATTTCTTTGCTAGTTTCTATGAATCTATAATTATTTTGAATTTAAAATGTGTTGTGTTTTTTTTTTTTTTATCAGACCTACCCATCATTCAGTGTAAAAATTCCTTATCTACGTATTGTTTCCTTTGTGGTTTTTCCAGCATCTGCACCTATCACTGGAAGCAGATCTTAAGCCCATCTCAAATGCCCATACCTCCAATAACCTCTCCTACCCCCATGCTCAATTCCTCCTTTATAACCCTTCTTATTGTTTGAAGAAGGAAACTGGAAGGGCTGGAATCTTAATGGCTTAGCAAAACTCTATGCCAGTTCCCAGGTTGTCCTTCAGCTCTGTCTTGGCCCTATTCCACCTCTGTTGTCATTGCTTTCTCCAAGTCTAACACATCAGGGATGCTGCTGAAAGGGGATTTTTATTGTCATCCTCCCCCATCAGACATAGTCCAATTTTGATTGCTTGTGGCATTTTGCAGTGATACATTAAAAAGAAAAACAACCTAAAGCATGGCAGATGGCTCTTAAGTTTCTATATAAATAATTTATTGTATATAAATTCTCCCAAGAGGAATCCATGTCAGTCTAGAGAAAGTGTCTTTCTTAAGGGACTCATACCAGTTGTCTGTATATTCAGCATATTTGCTGATAGCCATTTGCAATCTGCAAAGATAAAAATACATACCTGAAGGGGAACACCAGTGTTCTTCCTTTGTAATACTGAGAAACATATTCTAATTTAAAAGTCAGCTGAATTCTTACTCTTTTTCAACTAGACTTTAAAACACAGCCATTGACCAAGCACTACCAGTTTTTATCCTTCTGAAACTTAAGCCTATCAAAGCATTTGTGATAAAAGCCTTCATTTTAAAAATCCTGATAATTCTACTGTTTAATTATAATGTGCATTTCACTAACACACTGTATTTATGCCCCTTAAAAGCCAAAGCTGAGACTGCTCTAATACTGATTTCTCCAATGCTTATCGTTAATTAAAAGGTAAAAAACTACCAGGGTTTCTGCAATCAAGCTTTCAAAGTAAGAAACATCAATATCCAGTAATCGAGAACATTTAGGAACAAATTTTAATAAGCAAAAAAGTCAAAAGAGAAAAGAATTTTTCTGTGTTATTTCAAATTATAACCAGATCAGTATATGTACTGAAATGTTACAAATGCCATGCCTTCCAGGCATCTATCCAATTTTTCTCCTCTAACAGATGCTAAAGAAAAGAAATAAAGTCATATATGTCCATTTATATAATGTTTACAAATATAATACATCAACAATATATCGTTTGGGGTTTTTACGGAAGCCGACATCAAGAAGCAAAATGTGTTCTGCCAGTGTACTTGTGTCATTCCGTTCATACTCATCTTTTGAGCATGGACCATTAAATTATAGCTGGAGTGCCTACTAAAGCATAGTGGTGTACCTGTGTTGAGGGCACAAAGATAAAAAAAAAAAAAAAATAGTCCATACACTAAAGAACTGCAAAATCTAGTACTGCAGTCACATGAGTAGTCTGCAAATAAAGAACTCAGAAACAGAGCATGTCCATGGTGGAAGGGAAGTCATAGAAAAGTAAAGTCTCTATATGAAATGGTTCATCCACAGTGTTAACAAGTTTGAATTATAACTTAGTCAATGAAAGGTTATTGTTCTTATTTTATTGCTTTTGTTATTTTTTATTTTTTTAGTAATTATCTTTGCAGTCTGTCTAAACAATTCTCTGTGCACTAACATTTGCAATACTATGTTTACATCGCAGTTAGGCTCTGTCATTTGATGTAACAAGAGGCTATATTTTGTAGCACCCAGACACTTTGCATACTTCACTTCCTCTTTGGCATGAGATTATAATCGTTTTTTCATCTGTCATCTTTAATTACTTTCACAAGTATTAACATATTACTAAAAATATATGGTGGGTTGAGAGATTAATTAGGTTCAGTAGGGTAAAGAAGTGTCATTTTCTCAGGTGAAGATCTACTGGAGAACTAAAACTTCATTTTCCATGAAGGTAAAAAAAATGTGCTAGTCAAAGTCAATAAAATTGTGTCCGGTAGCCCCTTCCTCCCCATGGGTGTCGCTGCCAATCTTCTCCAAAGGACTGCCCTTGGGCAACTAGAACTCCCTCACCCAGAGCTTCCTGGGAGATATACCACCACATTCAACCCCCACCGAGCGCCCATAGCTAATGACTGATTTGATGTGAAGGGGAAGTACAAACGCCCACTCCTCACTTAATATGGGTCTGATTCTGTGGTATGATTCATGCTCCAGAGCTCCCCATGTGATCAGGCTGGTTTCATCTGAAACTACATCCTTGGTAGCTTCTTCCCCTGCCCTCTCCTAATTTCCTCACTCCCTTCCTGGTTCTTCCCAAGACCTTCCTTTAATAAATCACTGGCACACCAGCCCCATTTCAAACTCTGCTTCTAGGGAACCCAACTTAAGACTACATGGAAGCAAACACGGAAGAAAAGACAGGTGCATAAATGGTCGTCCAGTGTTTGCATGTAATCAACAATATCTCATTCATTTTCAAAGTCCCTATCTACAGTGCTTGATAAGCACTAGTTGGTGGTGGTAGGGGTCAAATGCCAGTTACATGATCTTGTAAAGACAAGTTTCTAAGATCTACAAACTCATCTCACTGACAGAAGTCACTAACTGATTCCTATTGTGGAAAAGGCTGCAGTTGAAAAGGATAGCCCTGCACTGCAATTCTCCATGCATTGAGAAAACAAAAGGAATCTGGGGCTCGGGGGAAAATATGGCAAGCTAAGCATCAAACTAGAAACAGCTCTTTAAAACCTCCCTGATAGAGGTAGTGGTGTTTGCGCCACAGCTATTGGGTTGAGTCTAATAATGAAAGAACAGATCACCACTTACTCAGTGCTGTCAGTAATGAAAGCTATCAAAACTAAGCCTGAATGGGCCTCACTGTCACCCTGTAAATCTTACATGGACAGCCTAATGAGGGAGGGACATTATTTTTTCTCACATTCTAATTTTACTCACGTAAGAAATGTGGCCCATATTGGCAATTAACTTGAGAGATTAATTAAATCCAATAGCAAGTTCAATTCCTTCCTGGGTGCATTCTGATATCATGTGAAGGGACCAACATGCTGTGGGCACTTAACGCATGTTAAATAATAATTACTAAAATAATAGAACTAATTTGGAAGGTTTACATTTTTTTATTTTATTTAGTTTTCAGAAAACTGGCAGCTAGCCTCAGTAAATGAATTCCACTATCTGACAGAGCTACTCAAAATTTCACATAGTCATATTCTAAACTCTGCCTTATTACTACTGAAATTCCCAACACTGCACAATAATTTCAGCAATTTTACTCGCCAATTGTATTTACTGTATTTTATCGGGCCCTCTGAAGAGTGAGGAGGCAGCCAATCAGACAAAACACAAACTCTAACCCGGCTTCAGAAGTGACAGACAAGGATCCCACTGGGTCTCCTTCAAAACAATGACTGATAGTGACATGGGAAGGAAAGAGCAACACAAGATGCAAGCCTGGCCTTCGCTGGGAGTCAAAAGGCCGTATGACATGTGCTCTGGTTCTCTTTCTTATGTGTTCTCAGAGACATCTTCCATATTTTTGTACTTTTTATCCCTAAAATGCTAACGTGCTTTCCTCTGCTATCATATGTAAAAAATGGTTTAGGAATCTTACAAATTTAACCAGTTGGCAAAGTGGCAATTAAATTCTTGTTTGAGTCACGTCAATAAAATTGTGTTTTAACTGATTGCTGTGGAAACATGTGCCTTTAATATAGATCAAATTGATATAATGCAGTCATTATATAGAAACTGTATATGAATAATGGTAGTGCCTACTGTCCCAACCCCAGCTGCCAAATCCACCACCCAAAGCAGTAGTTCCCAACAACATCAATATCAAGGACTCCTTTTATTATCATTTGAAAATGGAGTAAATATTTTAAATTTTTTCATCTATCAAAGATAAATAATTAATAAACTTCCTTTTGGGGGTTATTAAGAGAGATATATACCTTGTCTGAAAGAACTTTGAAGCAACAAATCACCAATATTAATATACAGAATTAACTTATTCTTTGGCAAAAACAGGAAACTGTGACATTTGGGTAGCCCTGTCATAGTCAATGTTCTTACTAATAATATCTAGGAAATAATCAAAAGAGCTTGAAGATCTCCTTTCTATTTGGCGGGGGGCGGGAGGGAGGGGGGTACTCTATAACCAGGTAATATCCTAGACCTATCCTAAAATCATTAGTGAAGAAAATCTGTATTAACATCTTTTATATTGCAAGAAGCTTCATTAAGTGACATCATGAAATTCCTAAGAGATGGTAATTAACATCAAGTCATAATCTTCCAAGAATAATCATGTCACTTGAAGCATGGTATCTCCAGACATATCTTCAATTATTATAAAAAATGTCTACACTATTAATATATTTGATCATTGTTACATATTGAATGTTTCCGTCCTGCTAAAATTCATACATTGAGATCTTAAAATCAAATGTGAACATATTAGGAGGTGAGGCCATATGCTGAGGTAATATAATGAAATTAATCTCCTTATAAAAAAGACCCCAGAGAGTTCCCTCACCCCTTCTGCCATGTGAGGACACAGCAAGAAGATGATGCTCTATGAACCAGGAAGCAGGCTCACAAGGAACAACAAACCGAAACTGT
>NW_006440638.1:18347105-18410007 GCF_000325575.1 Pteropus alecto | reverse complement strand
AAAAGATGCAAGCCTGGCCTTCGCTGGGAGTCAAAAGGCCGTATGACATGTGCTCTGGTTCTCTTTCTTATGTGTTCTCAGAGACATCTTCCATATTTTTGTACTTTTTATCCCTAAAATGCTAACGTGCTTTCCTCTGCTATCATATGTAAAAAATGGTTTAGGAATCTTACAAATTTAACCAGTTGGCAAAGTGGCAATTAAATTCTTGTTTGAGTCACGTCAATAAAATTGTGTTTTAACTGATTGCTGTGGAAACATGTGCCTTTAATATAGATCAAATTGATATAATGCAGTCATTATATAGAAACTGTATATGAATAATGGTAGTGCCTACTGTCCCAACCCCAGCTGCCAAATCCACCACCCAAAGCAGTAGTTCCCAACAACATCAATATCAAGGACTCCTTTTATTATCATTTGAAAATGGAGTAAATATTTTAAATTTTTTCATCTATCAAAGATAAATAATTAATAAACTTCCTTTTGGGGGTTATTAAGAGAGATATATACCTTGTCTGAAAGAACTTTGAAGCAACAAATCACCAATATTAACATACAGAATTAACTTATTCTTTGGCAAAAACAGGAAACTGTTACATTTGAGTAGCCCTGTCATAGTCAATGTTCTTACTAATAATATCTAGGAAATAATCAAAAGAGCTTGAAGATCTCCTTTCTATTTGGCGGGGGGCGGGAGGGAGGGGGGTACTCTATAACCAGGTAATATCCTAGACCTATCCTAAAATCATTAGTGAAGAAAATCTGTATTAACATCTTTTATATTGCAAGAAGCTTCATTAAGTGACATCATGAAATTCCTAAGAGATGGTAATTAACATCAAGTCATAATCTTCCAAGAATAATTATGTCACTTGAAGCATGGTATCTCCAGACATATCTTCAATTATTATAAAAAATGTCTACACTATTAATATATTTGATCATTGTTACATATTGAATGTTTCTGTCCTGCTAAAATTCATACATTGAGATCTTAAAATCAAATGTGAACATATTAGGAGGTGAGGCCATATGCTGAGGTAATATAATGAAATTAATCTCCTTATAAAAAAGACCCCAGAGAGTTCCCTCACCCCTTCTGCCATGTGAGGACACAGCAAGAAGATGATGCTCTATGAACCAGGAAGCAGGCTCACAAGGAACAACAAATCCGAAACTGTGAGAAGTAAATTTCTATAGTTTAAGTCATCCAGTCTATGGTACTTTTGCTATAGTTGCCTAAATGGACTAAGACAATGACAAAGCATTCTTACACTTGATAACAACAACAACTAAACAGGTAATTGAATTTACCAGATGTGAGGTGGTCTTAAATTTGCGTCTAACTGAAGCAAAAAATTTAATTCAATGGATCCAATATTAGTCTATATTTTTTACTTGGGTTATTATTTCAGACCCACTAATAATTATAATGGTTAATATTATTAAGCTCGTAAAATGTGTTTTATATGTATTCAATCATTATTTGACTCAATCTTATGCAATAAGTACTACTATTATCCTATTTTACATATGAAGAAACTAAAGTTTAGTGAAGTTAAGTAGGATGCGTAGCCACTCAGTATCTGGGTTTACCTGCTGCTTGGTCACTCTGGATCAAACAAACAAAGGGCAGGGGAGTCAAGCATCATATTTTGTTTTATCTTATGGCCAAGGAAGAGACTGCAATGACTGCACAATAACTTAATCTAAGACCACAAGTTTAACTTTAGTAATGTCACTACCAACTCTGTTAATATTGTAAGAGATATACCTCAAGTTCTTTCTGATATTTCTTATAGCACCACTTTCATTGCACACAAAATAAGTAAACTGGTTCTCAGGTGTATTTGAATATTTTTCGTTGTAGCAGAATGTGTAGGAAGGAATAGATAATAAAGGGAGCTGATTGTCCTGTGTTTTACAGAAAGTAAAAGTATAAAAATATAATCTATATAATTTCCTTGAACTCTCAGTATAGGTAGGAATAATGGCATAATAATACTTTATTGGAAAGATTAAAATAGTTTAAATTCACATTCTCTAATATGAACAATTTGTTTCCTTTAGGAGACCTTCTAATGCTTCCTTTCTCTCCACCAGGTAGAAATCTATTTATCAGTTCTTAGATTTAGATTATAAAAGGATTTTTGTATTAGAGATTTTTCCAAATCCTTTACAAACATGGGTATGGAATCCCAGAAAACGGATCCTGAAGCAGTTCCTATTTGCGACAAATTTTTAAAATATTGCATCATGAGATAGGTGCAAAAGACATGAATTCCAAGGATTTCTCACTTTCGATATCTAAAAGTTTACCTTTTATTTTAACTTTACTCATATTTCATGGAAATAGATCTGAAATGCCTTTTTAGGCAGAAATCTGTCCTCATAATTAAATTGTTCTTGACAAACTGAACCCAGATCACAGTTGTGAACGTCAATTATTGAAATCCTCAGAAAATGTTAAAAATATTAATCATGAATATACCTAATGCTCCTATGCTATTATGTATCTTCATTCTTCTGATTTTTACGGGCTATATAATATTTGTTTTCTAACTGGAGTTCACAGAATCAGATATTTATAAAAGAAACAATTTCCAGATGCTCAAATTTTTTTCCTAAAATTGATCTCTCTGAGAATGCACCTGTAGTCGAGGAATCATGGGGATGATAACTCCTTTTTAAAGACCTTGCCTTTTCATTTACAAGCCATTGTCAAAGAAACATTGCTCCTGAGAAAAAAGTCCAATTAGGGAAAAGCAAAAAGCGAATTGATAAGAAATACCAACAGTGGGGGTGCCTTATTTCTCCCAGGCACAGACTCATTGCAAGCCCCCTCACCATACCTAGCAATCCATTTCAGACTAAGAATTCAGAAATGGAAAGACAAGTCATTTGGAGACCCAAGAGAAAGTTTATTTGAATATAAAAATTCAACCTGAAAGAAAGTAAACCTGATCTAGTTGATTGACTCAGCAAATACGTTTTTCAAATAGGTTATATGGTAGACATTTTCAATAACTTGAGCTAAATCTGAAGCTTCAAGGTTTTGATGAAATAGATTTAAAGCATATGATAAGATAAAGCATTTTGTCCAAACAAAATTATATTTGCAGAGGTGTTCTGCACTTTGGAATATTTCTATTTTCCCAACTTTGAGTGTATCCAGTTCAAAACAGTGCATCTAAGAGAAAGAGTAACAAGTGCAATTAATGGGTATTTGAGAAGTTGGGGTAAACATTTTCTGTACTTCCTAGAAATAGAGAAAACGAATGTCTTAAGTGACTGATCAACAAATCCTTTTGCAAGTCAGTTTTTCCTTTCAACAAAATTGGAGAAATAATTGAGCTGACAGAGGATGAATCATGAAAAATAATTTGATAAGATATCATTACATGATTTTTGGCATTAAAAAATTGGAAGAAGTTTAAAAATATCAATGACATAAAAATCTCTCCAATCTCATCCACCTATTTATGTGAGAAAAGTTTCTCAATGTTCACATCTAAAAAATGAAAAATTGGAATTATGCTAAATCCCGTCTCATTGCTAAAATAAAAATTTGACTTGATTTTTTTAAAACTATTTTTTTAAAAAAAAACCTTGTCCATTTTATTAATAAAGCTCTAATAAACTTAACTTTTATATTTAATGATAATTTGTCAATATTTGTTATATATTTGTTGTTTTGATCGATCTGTACTAATGAAAACAATAACAAAAATTAATCATGTAATTTTGGAACAGATGATTATAGATTCTGGAATTTATTTTAATTTAAGGATCTAAGACTGTAAGATGATCAACTGTACATTATTAGAATTCTGTGAGATAAGTAAATGAAAATATAAATTAAAACAGAAAAAGGAATGGTATAAAATTTTCAACCAATAAAGAACTTATTTTTATACCTTTAAATAGACAATGGTAAGAATCAAATCATTATAGTATTAAGATTCTAAATGAATGATTTAAACATTTAATTTTAAAATGTCTATATTTATAGTATGCCAGAAATTATGTTATTTGATGAAAACTTTGGAGCCTATAGTTTTTCCAAAAGTCTTTCAAGGTTTGGAGAGCAAAGAAATTGGAGCTTTCTGCTGTGCTCTCCTGCCTTCTTCTTATTTCTGGAATTAGAAGGTATGTTTTCCTGGCCCCACTTTCACATTTGCCCTTTGATCCACTATCCCCTTAGAAATTAGGTGTCTGAATAGCTGAGGACTACAAATCACTGACTAATGAACTGTGCAAACAAAAAGGATACAAATTATTTGCTTTACCATGAGTCTCATCAGGAGGGTCTTTCAAATAACAATCTCCTCTAATACTTCTGAAACACTGCTCTATGATTATAAAATTCATCTTTACATCCTATTTACAGGCTTCTCATTTTTTAAGTCTAAAATACAAAGGTGTTTTGATTCTGTTGCAGATTTTCAGAAACAATCCCTTTGTAAAAAAAAAAGTATCTCACAAATATGTTATCAAGTTCAGAATGGCAAAGAAAAAAAAAAAAAGGAATGGAGGAAGAAAATACAGGAGGAGATGAAATGGTGTGATGATATCAGAGGAGAAGGTGGGCAAACTTCACATAGCATGGCTAAATTTTATCACTAATTCACAACAGGATTAAAACTTAAATTGTTTTTCAGTTGAGAATAAGTATACTTATTGTTTAATTGAGTTCTTGACTCAACAACAATATCAGCCTGATTTCTCTCATGGTTTTCTTTCTGAGGCAAGAAATGCCTAATAAAACAAAGAGCAGGGGAGTATTTCTTAAGGTCTAATGATGTTTATAAGACTCCCGACCTCTTTGTGGAACTCCATTTTCTTACATGTGAAAGGATAAGTTTGCTCTAAACTAATGGTTTGAAGAAGGGCAGGAAAGGGGGCAAGGAGGGCAGATGAGAAGGGCTATGTCCCAAGGGACACATTTTTTTCAACAGAATAACCACACCTGGCAAGATCGCTCAAGGTTCTGACTCAAGCTGCACTGCTACCCCAAACCCCTCTATTTACTTCTTGTTGCCTAGAAGAGGATGAGGTGTGTGCCCGGGGGATGGGGAAGGAGAGAGTAATAAAAGATGTAAGTAGGGTCATATTTTCAACAACTATGAAGCTCAAGAGCTACATTAATTTGTAGTTCTAAACTTCATGACTTTACAACTCTACCAGCTTAAAAAAAATTATGAGGAATTTTAAAAGATCTACTTGTTTCTCATCTTGATGCCTGTTAAAAGATATTTGTAAGAAGGACTTACAAAAGATGAAGTTGCCAGATAAGGTATTTTTTCTAAATCAAAGAAGCTCCCAGACAAAATGGGGCCTAACCTGGTGGTCAGCTGTCAGAGTGAAATTTAATTTCATAGTAACAATAGACAAAGTATGTCAGACTAAGTGCTTGATCAAGAATCTGAAATTTTTTCAATAAAATGGCCTTGATGTCAGCTAAAGCAGACAACCTCAAGTGGAGAAAGACTAGACCATGCTGGAAATAAATTAGAAAACATCCTGCAGACTCTAGGAAAAAATTCTTTTTTTATCTTTCCAGCTTGCCTTCCTCTATATAACTTTTATAGGTTCTTGACTTCAAGAGGTTTTCCAGACATAATAATGGGCTGGTGACAATCTGATGACTTCTTGTCATGGCTCTGAAGCTCACAGTCACTCTCACTTAGAAAACTCCTATATCCTTTTGGATTATGCTTGATCTCTTTTTATCTAATTAATTACATTTCAGGAACCAAGAGGTAATTACATTAAGTACTTGGAGGCATGCCTTCAGGAATGTCACTATGGCTTTCTGTTTTGTCTACTTTAAAGCAAACCAGCACTCTGGAACTTGGTTCAGATTAGCAGTTTGTGCTTTCAGCTGGACACAATGCAATAGTTCTCCTCCAGGTTGTTAGAATAAGAAAGCAAGGACATAAAGGAATGTGGTTCAATCTCTCTCTCCCTCCTTCCCTTTCCCTCCTCTTCTCCCTATCCCACTCCCCTTTCCTTTCTATTCCACTTTAGGTCTCGTTAGTATAGTGACTTTAGGCCTCGAGGTTTTAGTTTGGAGCATAGTGACTATTGGGAAGTGTTTACTTATTTACTTGAGGGTCAAGTGGAATGAAAAGCAGGAAAAGACAGATTTTTCCAAGGACTGGCACTGGTTAAAGCACAGAGAAACAATAAAGATATTCGAAGGGACTTTGTCTTTGTCTTTCTTTTTTTAAAAAATGTCGTCAGTCGAGTAAGTGTTGAAGACTGTGCTTTAAACTGTCTAAAGACATAACTATCCTGAGATTTCTCCCTCACTTGCCTACTCTCATACGCCTCTGCGACCATCTGTGCCACATGTACAGGCCTCTTCCAAACAAAGAAGGTCCAAAGAGGATTTGCTCTCTAGAAGGTTGTAAATGCATTTACATCTGTGCCACATGTACAGGCCTCTTCCAAACAAAAGGAAGAAGGTCCAAAGAGGATGTGCTCTCTAGAAGGTTGTAAATGCATTTGAGAAATTCTCTGAAAGCTCATGAGCCACCTGACTACCTAGGCAAGGCCTCTTATCACATTAATCACAATTTAAGTAAAGAGCAGGTGGAATAGATTAAAGACAAAAGGACAAGAATGGAAGGGAAGGGAAGATGATAAATGATTAATGGAAATCTAGTGATTAATGGAACATAGATTTTTTAAAAAATAATAAAGAGTTTATCCCTAGAGTGGAAAACAGGAAACAAAAATAAGAACCAAACTGCCAAAACAATAAAATAAAAAAGTAGAGAAAAGAAACAATAGGACAAAGAAATGCTCATTTCAGTATCAGCATTGTGGAAAAGACACAAGTATTTGGGAACTTAACACTTAAGAGCTATTTTGTTTAAACAAAAACAAATTTATGTTGCTTGGTTTCCTAAAAAAGTTATTTACTGATAATGGGCCATTTACGGATAAGAGCAACAGCTATGCAGTTATTAGAAAACAGATTTTGTGTCTGTTCAACACTTCTTTCTCTAAGAAATCTAAGTTACAGCATCGCCATGCAAGAGAACCCTCAGAAGCATGGCTCAGTCACTAATGGAATGAGCACCTGGATTTTCATAGCAACCACGGAGTGTAAACTTGGCTCCCCAGAGGAGTACTCTATGTGTGAATTATCTATGTGGGTGCACAACCTAAAGGCAAATTCATATGAGACACAGAAGGAATATATAAACACGATCTGTTCCAAAAATCTGTATACTGATAGAAATACAAAAACAAATCACAAATGGGTATAGATGTCCAGCTGTTTCCACGAAGCTGACCTATACACATGCAAGGGCAAAATACCACAAAAACAACCCAACTGCAATACAGGCAAAGAGAACTGAAAATAACAATGTGTGTGCATGTTAATTATTATGAACGTTAGTTGAAAGAAAAAAGTTTAATCAGAAGAGGAGCTAATAAAAACAGTTATGGACATTCTAAGAGAACTTCTTTACACATTCGAGAACTGATTAAGTCTATAGTATCAGAATCACAAGAAATAACCAGCTGATACTGAAAAGAAACACCTGTCTTATGCAGAAGTGACTGAAGAAAAAAGAATTGCCACAAAATATTGGGAAAGATGGTAACAAAGCAAATTTCAAAGGTGGGCAGTCTATGAAAAGGGAGCAAGAAGATGTGAGAACAATAGGACTTGAGTTCTAAGATAAATTAGTAATAACAATAAAAATAACAGGAATTAGTTATTGAACATTTACTATGTGCCAGGCAGTATAAACGCATTATCTAATTTAATCTTCATAACAATCTTTTAGGTAAGTATTTTTATCATCTTCATGTTACAGACCAAGAAACTGAGGCTGAGAAAATTTTCCCAAAGTCACCCAGCTAATAAGTGGTGGTAACATAAGTTAAATAAAAACCTGTCTGACACCAGAAGAGGCTCCAATCAATATAGCAGTAGGACACATGAGACTAATCATGAAAAAAAAAAAGAGAGAATTTAGAAAATTCTCTCCCAATTTAGAAAAGATGCAGGAAAATACTAGAACCTTTATTTGTGAGCAAATGGCAAACCATCTTGATGTTAAGGAATTGAAATGCCATGTACGTTTACCACTTACATTGCTTTGAAAGAGAAGTAAATGTTCGATTCTTAGTTTCTCTAAATAGTTATTTAATTCTTATTTTCCTAAGTTTAACCACAGAGGATAGGTGACTGTGAAGCGAACCACTTCAAAGGCCAGCAAGATTTTTTGTCCAGTCAAATATCCATAAGAAATAGTCCATCAATTTGATATGTCATTCCAGCAATGAAAATTCAAAGCAAAAACTTTTAAGGCTACTGAAATAAGGTTAAATGGAATCCTGCCAATATTTTTCCCTTTGCTAGGAAACCAAAATAGCAAAAAAATAAATTATAAATCACAGTGTGTCTAATTTAATCACCCATCTGTACTTTTCCCTTCTCTCACACCTGGAACAAATGCGTATTCTCATTGCCATTGTCCTCCAGGTCCTCGTTCTCTTTCAATGTGTCCATCTTTGGTAAAACACAAATAGTTCTGCTCAATTGCACAGCTGATAAACCCTAAAGATAATAAACTGGACAGAGTAGCACTGAGATTCTAAATTAGACAGACTAGCAGTCATCCTCATAGTAAATGGAACAAATAAAGCATGAAAAATTAAATTAAATGACAATTTCTGATTTGAAGTTTGGTTTTCCTGTTTTTACATAGTAGAAAAATTAGACTGAACTGGTCTTCCTTAGAGGGAATTTCCCCTAAGGAACCTACATGCTTATTTTTTAATCTATAATAATATCTGACATATCAGCTACAATGCACCCATGTCTTCCTCATAATTAACTATATGTATGTACTGTCTATATATTATATGCAATATGTTAGAAGATATATTGGAGATTAGTTCATACAGTCAAGATTGGTTATAAAGAAATTTTATTTATTAGTTCGCTTTAAAACCATTTTGGCAAGTCCCCATTATAAAATGGTTCAATTGCGGGTTGGTTTTTGTTGTTGTTGTTGCTGTTGTTAATTCCTTTAAATCTTATAAGGTACCATTCTGTGTCTGGTAGGGGCATGACAGAGAGGTGAGAGGAAAGAATGAGGAAGCCAATAGAACATTTTGAAAATAAGACCAGTCAATAAGTATATTTTGAGTCTCTTCAACATATTGACTGGGAAATTTAATAGATTACTGTATGTGAGAACAGAAACTGCTGTTTTAGCAGCATCTAATGAGATTCCAACTGTTTAGTGACTTGTAGGTTCTTTCACACTCATACTCTGTGCAGTGTGATGCTATGCAGCACATTTAACTCTCTTTATAGCTTGGTGTTTTGATGCAAAAGGAGATTCTTTTCTCTGTAGCTTTAAACATTATCCAGGAACTGGCTCCAATGAATCTCTTTCACATTCCTATTCAGAACTCTCCAAGAAAAGCTGTCATTTCTTGTTCTATTCAAGTCAGACTACCTGGTCTCCAGGCACCAGAGTAAAGGAAATGTCTAAGATAATATCTTCATTTATTCGTATGATTTCATCTTGGACAGTATTATAAAAGCCAATCATAAATTGAGAAAAAAATAGGATAATATGACATATTTTATACAATAAAATTTATGATGCAAACAGAATAGAAGAGATATTGCTGCACATGAGGGTTATATTCTTGTCATTTATAAGCATCTTTGAACATGACCTATACAGCGTAAGTCTTATAAATCAGTTTCTAAGGAGGAAAAAGGAAAGAGAAGGCTAAACTCTAAAGGACTCACTTTTATAAAAATATATAATACTAAGTATTTTTATATGTAATTCAACCCTGATCTCCTTAGAAGAAAACCTAATCAAACATTAGAGAAGCAAACTCTAAATACTTTCTACTACTCAACACTAGAAACTGGATGCACTAAGGTCTTTGAAGAGGCCCAGCTAAGACTTCTTCTAAGCTTTAAATTCTCTGGTAAGGCTGAGTTTCATCTGGAGGAAAGAGCTTCTATCTGGTTTTTCTTTGTCTTTTAAAAGACAAAACAAAAAACAAAAAACAAAAATAAAAAAACTGTAATTAGGGGTTTATGGTTATATATGCGAAACAAAGTATGGATAAAGAAACAGATAAAGAAACTAGCTATGACTAAATATATAAAGCTGAAATATTCTACCAATGCCAACTGAATATATACCATAACAAAACTAATTTAAATCAAGCTATCAAATTATTTCAAAAGAAAACAAATTTTATGATTTTTAAAACATCTTTAAAATGAAGTATGATCACTGCTATTTACAATATGCTATAAAATAAATATAGTACACATTACTTCTATTAATAATCACTACAGTTTCTCGAGAAACCATCTTTACAGAGTAACTCTGGTTACTGTACAAGAGACAGCTTTTCTTCTTTGAGCCCTAACCATTCTGTATGCCACTGTTTTCAAGATAGTGTTTATAAAAGCTGTAAAGATTACATTTTAAACATCACCTTGCCTACATTTAGCAATTGTCAATATAAAATATCCCTTCTTCACCTTCTCTCTACCCTCTATGTCTCAGACATTATTTTTCTATCTCTGTATAACTTGCTCACCTTAAACAGAAAGATAACCAATAAACACTTACATGCAAAATCTGAAAATGTTTCTTTTAGAGTAATACAACCTATTAGAGATCTGAAGATCAAGGCAGGAATAAAGATTTATTAGGCCAAACCGCACAGGACTTGTATATCATGAGCTGCAGGACAGAGCTTTTAAATGATTTCACTGGTCACATAACTGAATGCAAAAGGGGAAACATTTCACTGACTGTGGTCAAATATGATTGTTGCCACAGTAGATTAAAGGCCCCAGAAGTACCCTTAGTTAGGTAGGTGACCAAATGTCACTCTATATAATTTTGTTCTTCATGGGCAATGTCTCCAAAGGACTAGATGTGTGAAAATCTAGCCTGAACCCATGTATGAATTTTGGTTTGCTTTCCCATTCTAGATGGATAAGCTCTTCTGACATAAAAATCTTATTTTTCTTCCTTATCAAAAAGGTACTAACAAACAGAATTCAAATTAATTCAGATTTACAGACCACGCATAAAATTATGGTAAGTATTCTCAATATTTGATCAAAACTGAAATTATCCAGAAAGTAAATACCTAAATTTATGGGTCATACAAACACAGTGACTCTCCTACTTGCCATCTATCCAGGGTCGGAGATAAGTAAGAAATGAAAGTTAACCTCAAATTACTCACAATGTACTACTTAATATATCTGGTGACTATCTTCTATGGGAAAAGACTGCAGTGAATAGAAAAAGATGCGGTGATTATATGTAGCTTCTGTTTTTATAGTTCCAGTCCCTAAGTTTTACTTTCCAAATAGCCAAGGTCTGCAGGTTTCAAAAAAATTATGAAGAAATAACTGTTCAAAAATAAAAGTATATGGTTTTTTTTTACTATACTAAATATTATTTATTTTTCATGTTAACATACACCAAATTTTGATATATATTCTGAAAAGTTAAAATTTTGGTTACCTCTGGGTGATGAAATCAGAAGTAATTTTTATTTTTACCTCTACATTTTTATGCGTTTTCTGTTGTTTGCAAAAAGCATGCAATGATTTTCTACTCAAGGGAAAGAAAGGGACGTTCTCCCACCACCACATACGTATACCTCAAGAAGAGTGAAGGAGAAAAGAGAAATATGATAAAAAAAGCCTACTTCTCACTCTTCATCTACAATTTACCTCTTCCTCTTACATCTGCTTTCCTCAGCAGAAGCCATGAGTGTTTCTGGGTTATGGGTCTGAGTTCCACCTCCAGCAATGATCAATGTGTCTCTGATTCTCTCTAAGCCTTGGCCTTCCCTTCTACACAATGAGGGTAATGACAGTATTTATCTTCTAAGAAGTCCAGGCAGGATAATGCAAGTAAAGCTTTTAGCCCAGGGCCTGGCTCAAAAAGAGGATCCAACAATGTTAATTGTACTTTTTTTCACCAGTCTTGCCTGATCTAGGAACTCTTAGGACTTATAAGACACTTTATAACTCACGATACACTTTATCAAACGGTAATTTAATCTATAAACCGAAAGTGAAAAGCAGAGCTGGAATTCAAGCCTCATTCTCCTCACTGAACTCTTGGTTTCCCTCATGACGCCCGCTTGTTTACTCCGTCTGAGTCAACCATTGTGGGGAAACTTGCAGCCTTTCTACCAATAAACTGAGACTTGCCTCATCCAATGAGAACTGCACAATTTGGATACCTCATTTACATAAAACTGGCAGAACTGGAAACGTGGGCAGGAATTTTCACTATAAAAGGCAGCCTCCCCTTTGTCTCAGAACACAATTTAAGTTGATACCTGAATCTGTGTCTCCTGAGATGCATCTCTTTTTGCTCAAATACATGCTTTTTATTCTTTATTACAGTCTAAGATTAATTTTGGTTTACAATGGTACCAAGGTCAGTTGCCTCAAAGCAAACAAGAGAAAGGAGGAAAGTTCCAGGGAGAAGAAGAAATCTGGGCAGTATGGCCTAATTGTTAGAAGGAAGGATTCTAGAATCAGACAACCTATGCTCAAACCCAGGCTCCCCCACTCACTAACTGTGAACTTGGGCAAGTTATCTGGCCCTCTGTTTCTTTATCTGTAAAAGGAGGATAGTGACTCCTCACTCAGAGCATTGTAGTGAGATTCAAATGAGACAACATACATAAATTGCTTAGCACAGTAGCTGGTACACAAATGTGGTGAAATAGGTACACAAATGTTACCTATTACTGTGATTATTGTTGTTAGCCTTGAGAGTTGAAAAGATTGCCTCTAGGTAGTGGTGGAAGGGAGGAGGGGGTCAGGAATTAAGTAGATGAAAGAGAACAAGCAAAAAACACTGAGGTCATGTTGGGGGCCAGTTAGTATCCGAGGTACCAGAATATTCGTGCAGGCTCAAGCCAGGCACAGCCACAGCAGATAAGGCTGGAAGACTAGGTCAAGGCTCTGCCAGAAGAGTTCACCCATCCCTTATCCTCTTCCCTCATCTTCTTCCAAGAAAAAAAAAAAAAAGTCAAGTTTTCAAGATAATGTTATCCTTTTTCTCCTGACAAGTACTGTAATTGTGCCTCTGATATATTTGTAAAGACCTTATAAAGGAATGATAAACAGGCAATATCACATATATACATCAGTACCTTAATTGCTGTTAAATGCTAACAACACCTAAAATTGATCTGCACTAGGATTTACCACTCTGACAAAAGACCCACCTGGAAAAAAAATACATGCTAATTAAGAACAACAACCACGGAATCGTGGCAATGTAAGGCATATGAGCAAAATTTAAACTCCTCCCTGAGAAAATAACTGGGTGATGTTTATTCTGTAGATGAACAATGTCATTATAACAATAGAAAAGATCGATGAGATTTCTTTCTTTCTTTCTCTTTTTTTTTTTACTTATAGGAGTTTGAGTTTGCCAGCTGGCTTAGATAATAGGATGAGAACTGAGTAGTCCAGAGCAAGTCCAGCACCACTTGAAAATTGTTTGCGAAGGGTAACTAGCATACATCTTCAATGACCTGGAAAAACAGATTACAAGTCAAGCGAGTGCATTAGGCAAGTACAAACTGGCATAGAAGTGACCAGACTGAAGAAAAATTTTCTAAATTAACCACAACCGAATTCAACTAAATTAGAGAAAAAAGGGACAAGGAAAATCATATTCTTATCACAAATAAGGAAATAAATTGTTCTCTTTTTATAATCTTTTGGGCCTATTAGCTACTAGTTGGGTCTAATGGGTAATTTTTAGTAATCTCTCTTGTGTAGAAAATGAAAAATCACCCAGCCTACCTCAGTAAACACACAAATTAAAAGCAAAGCAGTATTACTCTTTTAGAATCTTGCCACTTAAAGTATAAAAATATATCACCTGGGACCTTGTTATATACACAAAATCTTGGGCTCCACCCTAGATCACCTGAAACAGAATCTGCATTTTTACAACATCCCCCAGGAATCCAGGTGATTCCTTTGCAATTTAAGTTTAAGAGACATTGATTTAGAGAGCTAGACATTCATTCATTCTATAAACTTTTAAAATCTAGACTGTCTAATATGATAGATAGCCACTTGCCCCATGTAGCTATTTAAATTTCTATTAATTAGAATTAAATCAAATTAAAATTCAGAGGTTCATTTGCACTAACCACATTTTAAGAGGTTACTTAGTACATGGGGCTAGTGTCTACCATATACATATCCATCATCACAGAAACTTCTATTGTATAGAGCTGATTCAGTCACTTGAGATATATCACTGAAGAAAGAAGACTAAGATCCTTATACTCACAAAGCTTGGATTCTATTGGCAGAGAGGCAGATAATAAACAATAAACAAAGTACATGACTAAATTTGAGAGTATGTTAGACAGTTAAACGCTAAAGACCAAAATTAGAAATGCAGCCTTAGAGGGGTCAGGAAGGTGTAGGGGCAGCTGAAATTTTGAATAAGGTGGGTCTAGTGTGCTTCATTAAAAAGGTTACATTAAAATAGAGGTAGACTGTTAGCCAGTGGGAAGAGTATTCCAGACAAAAAGAAAAGCATATGCAAAGGCCCTATGGCAGAAGTATCTGAGGAACAGCAAGGGAGCCCATGTGTCTAGAGGAGAGTGAGAAGGGAGGGCAAATAAAAGGGCAGCAGAGCAGAAAGGTAAGGATCCAGGATAGGGAGAAGGGCCTGTTTGTCCAGGGATAACAGGCTTTTACTTGGAGTGAAGTGAGGAGCCCTTGTAAGATTTTGAGCAGAGGAATGATATGCTTCGAAACCATCTTGTTTTGAAACAAATTAGAAAAATTGTTCTAATTCAGCAGAAGAGGACTAAAAGCAAAGTTATTTAATTCTAGATCATATTTAGGTATAGAAAGATACTATCTGCACTGACAAATTGACTGTTTACAAGTTTTGGTAACCAACAGAAGCTTGTTAATGATACACAAACAGAAGTCATTAAAACTGATCACTGTAAAATTCAGACACCTTTTCAGAGTCTCCATTAATATACAGTCGCAAGGTCCTTCAGGTTCTCACCCAGAACCTGGAGCCGCACTTGTTATAAACACTTTCGGCAAATCCTGAGGACTGCAAATCAGAGGCATTGACCAATTGCCTGCAAGCTGGAGCTCCACCAACATGTCTCGTCTTCAAAACTTGTTGATCATTTTGTAACTTTTTTATATTTCTTTACAACATTAAAAACCTGTTCAATGGTTCCAAACATTTTTTTAGCCTATCCTCATCCTAGATAAGTGCCAAAGCTTTGGAAATCAAGGTGTGGGGTTTTAAGTTGGTTTTTCCAGAGTTCCCAAAAACAATGACACATGCTACCCACAACTGAGAATGTTGCTATCTTACAAGTAATACAACCATAGTTCTAAGAACTGGAGGTCCCTGTAGCCTGTCTATAAAATGCCATCATCAGCCTTAAAGCCTACGTTTACTACATAAAAGTTATATTGAAGAGACAGCCCTAATATGACTGAGAGGCACCACCTGCAATTTATTTCCTGGGGACCACCACCAACCACAGTCCAGCCAGAGTTCTGTCAGAAAAATAGAGTAAGGTCACCTTCAGTAAATTAAATCAAATGAACAATAAATCAAGGCACGCCAGGTCATTGAGAACTAACTGCTCAATTGTCATGGCAAGTGAGTGAATCAAGGAACATCATTTTTATGCATATAACATTTTAAGCTACAGAACATAAGAGGAGATTTTAGCAACCAAATCTTTACCAACTGGAGATATAGGAGTCCAGAACTGAAGCTGCTTTATTATTTCATTCATTTATTCGTTAAATAGATATACGTTGAAGCCCTCCAATGGGCAAGGATATGTTAACTGCTGAAAATATAGATGTTCACATACTATAGAACCTTGTCCACATGAAGGTTACAGTTTCCATTTTAAACTGCTTAATGGCTCCCCCTCAGAGCCTGGAACTTTCTAACATAAGGAGACCTGAAGAAATGGGAAGGATTTGGAGACCACTTTAGAGAAACAGGAACAGGAGACATGCTGCAGAAGGTGAATCTTCACAGGCATATGTATACAATAACTTTTATATTCTCCACTCTGAGCCCAGACCACTTAAGAGTCTCTGTTGCGCCCCAAGATTTGAAGCACCCCTCCTCAGTTCACCCCTTTTCAGGTCCAGGAAAACCAGAAAGAGCAAAGAAAAACCATTTCTGTGGGGGCTGGATACATTAAGACACTAGAAGTGAGCAAAGGGGCTAACTGGCCTAAGGAATTAACTGCGGAGGAGAGAATATCTCTTTTCAAGACAGGGCTAAAAGGGACAACCTAGAATAGAGGTCAGGAAACCACAGCCTGCAAGCCAAATGTAGCCTGCCACCTATTTTAGGAAACAGAGTTTTCTCCAAACACAGTCACACTTCCTTGTTTACATATTGCCTATGGCTGCTTTTGATACAAAAGTAGGGTTGGGTAGTTGCTACAGAGATTACATGGCCTATAAAGCCAAAAATATTTACTCTCGGCCCTTAACAGTAAAAGTATGCCTATCTCTAGTCTAAAACTGTACTGTCTAACGCAGTGGCCAGCAGTCACGTGAAATGTAGCTAGACTAAATTGAGATATTCTATAAGTGTAAAATACACATCAAATTTGAAAGACTTAGTGTGAAAAAAATAGTGAAATATTTCATCAGTAGTTTCTATATTTGATTACTGGGTGAAAAAGCAATATTTTGGTATATTAGGCTAAATAAAATATATTATTAAAATTCATTTCATCTGTTTCTTTTTACTCTTTTTAGTGTGGCTACTAGAAAATGTAAAATTACAATGGACCTCACATTATAATTGTATGGCATAGCCAGGTATAGAAAGAAAGCTTCCAGCATATATACAGAATGTGGAGGTAAGCTAAGTAATAAAACTCTTATTTCTACTCTATCTTCCACTTTATCTTTGTTTTCCATACACCAGCCTCATATCTTTCGATAATTACCCCAAATTCATAAACTCACAAACCTGAAATTCTTGCAGGTCACTAATGATGAATTTCATCAGAAGAAAATCTGTGTACTTCAGAACTTCACACTAACAAGGGTTAGTGCCTGGGCTGTGCAGTGGGCTGTATTTTCTGCCCCATTCTTTCTGCTAGAGCAGGGCTCTAAGCAGACTCCACAAGGGAGACACTCTTTGAAGGTTCATGTTCTACATTAAAAATTCATGTATATCCATTGATTTTCAACAAGAGTACCAACTCCATTTAATGGGGAGAAAATAGTTCCTTCAACAAATGGTACTATGATAATTGGATAACTACAAGCAGAAAATGAAGTTAGATCCCTATCTCGTACCATATACAAAAATTAATTTTAAATGAATCAATAATCAAAAAACGATGGCTAAAACCATACAACTCTTTGAAGAAAATATAGGGATAAATCATTACCCTTGAATTTGGTAATGGATTCTTATATATGACACCAACAGCACAAGCAACAAAAGAAAAAATATATATAAATTAGACTTCATCAAAATTAAAAATTGTTTTGCATCAAAGGATATTAACAAAAAGTGAAAGGACAACCTATAAAGAAAGCAGACATATTTACAATTCCTAATCTGATAGGCTTCTAGTATGCAGAGTATATAAAGATCTCTTATGACTCAACAAAGACACACACACACACACACAAATTTTAATGGTCAAAGAACTTGAACAGACATTTCTGCAAGAAGATATACAAATGACCAACAAACAAATGGAAAAATGCTCAACATCATTAGTCATTAGGAAAATGACTTGGAGAAATTAGAACCCTCACGCTTTGCTGGTGGGAATATAAATAGTTTAACCAGTGTGGAACATGGTTTGGTGGTTTCTCAAAAAGTTAAACACAGAATTACCATATGACCCAAAAATTCCACTCCTAGATGTATACCCAAGAGAACTGAAAGCAGGGACTCAAACAGATATGTGTACATGCATGTTCACAGCAGTACTATTCACATAGCCAAATGTAGAAATGGCCTAAATATCTATCAACAGATAAGAGTAAGCACAGATTCTGATATATACACATGCTGTAATATTATTCAGCACTAAAAGGAAAGAAGTATTAATATATGCTACAACATGGATGAAACTTGAAAACATCATGCACAGTGAAAGAAGCCAGGCAAATAAAGTCATATATTATATGACTTCATTTATATAAAATATCCAGAATAGGTAATTCCATTGATACAGACCATAGATTGATAACTGACTGGGATCAGAGGAGGCAAGGGGCATGAAGAGAAAATGATTAATAGGGTATGGAGTTTTTTTTTTTGGAATGACGAAAATGTTTTAGAACTAGATAGAGGTGGTAGTTGCACAGCATTGTCAATGTACTAAATGCTACTGAGTTATTCACTTTAACATGGTTAATTTTATGTTACATGAATTTCACCTCAATACATTTTTTTAAAACTGTATTTTTTTGCATTCTATACATAATTGTAATTTTTAAAATTTAAAATACACTCTTCATTATTTAACCATTTCTATTCATCACCTTCTCACCAAAATGGATGGATGGATGGATGGATGGATGGATGGATGGATGGATGGATGGATAGATGGATAGACAGACAGACAGATGATAGATAGATAATCGTAAAATTGACATTAAGACTTTATAAGCTACCCAAAATCTACCCTATATGTAGTACTTTTCTGGTCAAGTTAGAATCAGTTTTTGTCGCTTGCAATCACATAACTTTAATTGATACAGTACCTTAGTATGTCAGTCAGGAAACCTGAGCTCTAATTCTAGGTCTGCAACTAATCGGCTGTAATACCAACACAAATTACTTAAAACTAGCTGCCCTTCAGTTTCCTCATGTGCAAATTAAAGAGATTAAACTAAATTATTCCTAAAAGTTTAAAATTCTACGAATGACCTAATGACATAAAGTAACTAACATGTTTTTTTCTCCATATTATCCAAGAAGAAGTCAGTGTCAGACAATGATGGTTTGATATTTTCCCAGTAACAATTAAATTTGCATGGTAGGTTCTGCTTTTGCTCCAGCTAGTTTCTCCACCTCACTCCTTGGCTTCTCCAAAATGTTTAACAGGTACCTTTCAATAGAGGAAATTTCTCTAAGGATTTCAGTGTGACTTTGAATCTCACTACTATGGAAAGGCAAATCAAATGAAATGGTAAGAGACAATGCTCAAAGGTTTTGCATCTAAGTTTCACAAGTAAATGTTTGGATTGTGGTACAGGGACTCTAAAGGCACATTAAAAGTTCTTGTGATTCAAGGGGCTGGGCAATAATTTGCCTGAAGAAAGCTTTCTGCCTTGACTAGGCTGGTTTGTGCAATAGCATTTTCTTCCTATAAACAACAATAATGGTGTCCATCTGTTGTCTTATAGAGATATGTTTTAAATTATTCAGAATAATAAAGAAAAGACCAAAAAAAATGTAATTTGTATTTATCCAAAAACTACAAAAACATTATGTTGGAGAAGTCTGAGAAGTTTGTTTGGTCAATCTAGGCTCTAATATTCTCAGGTTACTGATTTTAACCTGTAAGTTCAATAAATCATACCAGTCATAGAGGAGGCATCAGCTAAAAGTAAGAACACAGATAAATTATTTGAGAATTTTGGGGCGTCTCAGTGGCTTCCCAATTATAAAATCATTTTCTTTGTTCTATCTCAGGAACCAGCCTGCCTTTTTTATATACAAAACTTTGGCCACCCAGAAAAGTGCTGTGAGACTGGGGTAGTAATAGCTTGGCTTTGATGTCAGAGCACTTGGATTCTAGTTGAAGGTTCAACGCAGGAATGTTGATTGGCCCCACAATGCCTTGGTTTCCTCATCTGTAAAGCAGGGAAAATTATAATGCTTCCCAAAACCTGGTGCATATACAACTGGGAGTATAACAGATGATATGAGATTACATATGAGTGGTTTTCTTTTTATTTTAATTATTATGTGTTTAATTCCAAGCACATTGATTTATAGATATGTATATATACATATGTGTATGTATATATGCACATATGTGTATGTATATATATGAATATATATAAAACTAGCACATCAAGATAACTCTTACAGTCTCTCTAAAATTTTTGAGAAATTTTTGACTGTGGGCTACTGCAACGCTTAGAAGAGAATATTATTACCAAATTAAAGATTATTTCAAAAGCTAGGCCCTTCTTCAGAGGCCAAGCGGCATTACTCATGGAACAAGGAAGGAGTTAAAGTCTTTGTGAACGATACTTTAGGTTTTCCTGGATGGGAAAAACCATTTGCAAACTTCAAAGGGGTACACTGGAACCTCACTCTCCCCTCTGAATGTCCATATTAAGCCCTTCTTTTGATGGTAGTACTTCATCTAGGTTTATGCAAAATATCAGTGCAAGAAGGTCATAAAAGTATGTTGGAATGGAAAAGGCTGTTTTCTGCTTTGGATTAAAACTATCTCAAAAGAAATAAAACATGAAAGTTAGATTATTGCGTATGATCTAAAATGTTTGCTGAGTCACAATAAAAACATGCAGCAACTCACAAAACTCAGAGACACACTGTTTTACCAGTGTCTACCATAACCCATACCTAAATCAAGTTTCACAGACCCAGAGAATTTCTTAGCCCGTTTTGTTTTTTAAATGTTGAACTAGAAGTACTCTTGAGATCGGTAAGGTCTGTGAAAACCTTATTTTGCACAGAGATCAATTTAGGGAAAAATGTATAAATTTATAGACCACCAATTTATGTGTCCATCCAAAATGACAACAGCTTTGTTAAGTCTCGTTGGGAAAGAAACGTTCTTAACACATTATACTATCCACTTTGTTAAAAAGTACATCCATGAGAAAAGGGTCTCTGCTTTTTTCTAACACCATAATATTTATATTTTGGCATGTTTGAGATGAAGCAACACAGAGGCAGTTTTCTAATTGTAAATCCTGCAGTAGATTAAGGGGCTTACACAGAATTAAGTAGACTGTACATGGCCCAAGGGCCAAGGGTTGTAGAGATGTGTGTGGTACTTGTTGCATCTATTAAATATTTATACATGAAACATGGATATCTGCTGTCAAACAGACTGTTTCACAACAGTCATCCCTATTCAGCCATCTTCCCTCAAATCAGATGGCAACATAATAAGAGCTACTTATACTCGATTACCCCTAGAAGAAAAGTCTTTGTTTCTCCAAAGAGCCCATTATCAGCTGTAGCCTGGCCCAGACTGGTAACCCAGCAGGGACGGAGCACACACATAAATCAGTGATATAATGCAGAGAGAGCCTTTCCCTGCCTTCCGTTCTCCTCTGGGAGTATTTCCTTCTGCCCTGTGTGCAATCTGGATACTGGATGTCACAGGTTAGTTTAGAATTTACTAAAACAAGGTTCACTACCCTTAAATTAAAATTGAAGGGACTATCCAGAATCTTCACCTCCCAAGAGATGGACATCAAGTCTGTCCATCTCAGTCACCATTCCTCTTGGGGCTCCACTTATCTATCAGCTAATAGTACTATTGGACCTTCTTCTACCTCTGTGATCATGAATATTAATCATCCTGTTTATTCTTGATATAATTCCTAGTTTCTTAGACATTTAACAAACTCAAATTACGGGTATCTATCCTACCCTCCTTACAAAGATAGAAACACCCATCTATTACTTATAGATAGGTATGATCCCATAATAAAAAAAAAACAGAGAAGAAAAAGAAACTACTCAATTAAATGGTCATTCATCACTTATTTCCTTCAGTGCCCTTGTTTGGGCCAGTAAAATTCATTTACTGTACTAGAACAATACCTTAGAGACATAACAAAGGTAATTATGATGATGATGACAAGAGTGAAAATTTCAGAATTATTCGTGGATTTTGAATGTATAGTGCAATGTAAGAGAAACTGAAAGCTATTCACCAAGAATTCATATATTCTTCTTTCCAGACATTTATTCTCACTGACCAGATCTGCTTGTAGGCTCATGTGACTGAGTTCTACCTGATGGAACATGCATCAATTCTGGGTTAAGGCTTTCAAGAAATGGGTGTAACTTCTAGCCCTTTCCTCCCCTTCCACTGACTAGATGTAGATAGCATCATGGACCTCAAGGAAGGCAGAAACACAAGACAGGAGAAACCTGGATTCCTGAATCATCTCAATAGGAAAACTCCTTCAACGGGAGCATGAATACCAGATTATAATGTGAGCAAAAAATAAACTCCCATTTTAAGTCACATTACAGATTGAAGTTTATGTGCTAAAGCAGCTGGTGTCACTCTAATTAATCAATGCAGTAAGTTAATGATTAAAGATTAAAAGTACATGTTCTACCTGGGACATCTTGTTGTGGTATAAAGATAGATGTTAAAGACTAAGGGGATTGAAACTTATATATTCAAAGATGAAGGCATAAGAAATATAGTAGGAAGGAGATGAGTTGCAGTATAAGAAGAACTAAAACTGGCCATGAGCTGCTCACTTTTGAAGCAGGATATGGGTACATGGGGATTAATGACACTATTCTGTCTAGTCTTGTATACATTTGACATTTTATATAATAGTAATTTAAACGATTAAAAAACCAATATGAATTAAAAATAAAACAATAAGACAATATGAAAAGAAAGAAGGGATATTTGAAGGAGTCCCTACTGGCCTCAGATAAAAAAATTTGAGCATCAAAAAATTAATGATTGAAATGAATTGAAACATATAAAATATCTTTTTTAAAAGTTCATAAGATACTTTAAAAAATACATTAAATGCTAATTAAAGGTTACTAGGCCTTTACTCATTAATCTGAAAGTTGAAATATGGTAAAGAAACGAGTATTGTCCTGCCAGTATAAACTGTACTTCTGGGTAGCCAAGTGGTTGATGAGAAAAAGTTCTATACAGAAGAATTACATGTAATAAATGCAGAGAGAATGACAGAATTAGAAAACTGCCATTTGCAACCCCTAATGAAAAAAAGGCCCATATCCAGATATAGGCAACTATCACCAATGGACACTAAAATCAGGTGAAAGCACAATGAGGAACTTAGTAACAAAAGAACAAGCTGACAACACCTGAACTTACTGATTAATCTTGGCTTCAAAAAGGAAGGACAATCCATCATGATATGCTTCATGCTGTGATGCAAAAGGACATACCGGGCACCACCTATGAAGTATTCTTGCCTAAAAACAATTCACGCAATCTAATCAAGGCTGGACTAAATACCGAGCTATTGAGGGATAAATTAAACACTACCACAAGGATACAAATAGCCAAGTTCATAATACAGAGCAAATAACCCAGTTTCTCCCCTAAATCAGGGCATTGAAGGGAGGGGTTAAGAAAACTGATATCAAATAAAGGAGATTTAAGTAACACAACAACTCAATATAGTGTGTGGGTCCCGTTTGGATTCTGACTTAAGAACAAAACCAACTACAAAAGGACATCTTAAGAAATTATTGCTAATTTTATTAAGTGTGACGATGGCATGGTATTTAATTAAAGGGGAGTGGGGATGTCCTTAGTTAGAGACACACACTGAAGAATTCTCAGGTGAAATAATGTGATATCCAGGACATGCTTTAAAATACTTAAGAAAAAACAAAACAAAACAAAAACCAAGAAAATGAAATAGATGAAGTAAGACTGGTAAAATGTTGATAGCTATTAAAGCCGGGTAATGAATACCTGGGTGTTAATTATGCTATTCATTCTACTTTGGTGTATATTTGAAATTATCTCTAATAAAATTTTTAAGGCACAAGCTCGAAGTCAGACAACATTGGTTGACCAGCTATTCCACTTCCAGTGGTAGGAAATTGGGGAGATCACCACAGCCTGCACATTGCCATCCTCTGTGTCATCTAGTGGACAGCAGTCTAAGACTGCTCCAGTATTATTTCTGGGATTTTCTTCCAAGCCACCAAAATCCATTCTGTGAGTTTTGAGGCTGATTCTTTCAATGTTCACATATGCGCAGGCAAAAATTATATACCAATGGCTACCTACCCAGAATGATTATAAGTGAGCATCATTTATGAGATATATCCCAATATCAGAGGTTAAAAATATGAAAATAATGCATTTAAAAGTCTATTAAGAAAGAGACTCTAGAGAGGTTATGATAGTAAAAATGTTAAATACGATGAGATCATCTAAATACCTACAAGGCATATCGTACTTTATAAATAAAAGTATTTCCTTTATTTCCTATAATTCCTGGGTCATTTTTAGCTTACACATCTGACTGGCTTAAGTATCTCCATTTTTGTACAAGCTACAGCAGCTTCCTCTGGGTTGGCAAATGACAGGCCCTCAAAAGGATGTTTGTTGCACGAATAATAAACATGCAAATTTTAAGCCAGAAAAGAAATACAGCACAGGCAAAAAGGAGGAGGGTGGGGGAGCCTAAAGCTCTTCTGTACAAAGTTCTAGAATTTAATTTGAGAAAATCTGTCAAGGAGTTGTGTGTGACCATTTTTTCCAAGTCGAGTCAAAATTCTTGAGACAGAATAAAAGTTATACTCATCTAATGATATCTAAGAATGCAAATCAGCTCTATGGAGATGCTATCTATACACAAGTTCTAGTCATTTCCATACAGCATCAGAAGCTACAAGACTGAGAAAACTAATAAGGATATAATCTTTGAGAAAAGACTTTTGTTGAAACCTAAGTACAAAGCTTTCCATGTCCTGAGAGAACTTTATAAATATATGACCTAAATAAAAGCATTATTATATTTTGTTTCCTACAATCCTTCAGATAAGGATACAAGGCATACATAAGTTTTACTTAATAACAAATCATGATAAACATTTATTGAGTTTTATTACACACCAAGCACCTCACTCAAGTTCTTTCCAGGGCTGTGTAATTTAGCTGAATCGTGCCTTGTATCCTTCCCTATAACATCTATCCTAACCACAAACCTGCAAGGTAAGTACAAGATCATCTTACCTACATTTTCAGGATAGAATACGAGATTTAGAGAAACTTGATAACTGGCCCAAGTCAGCCAGTAAACAGCATATCCAGGACTCACACCCAAGGGGCTATGCTTGGGTTCCTGCTTTTAACCTAAACTCAGTAATGTTTTGCAAATGAACTGTGATGAAGGATTGGGGGGAGGGGAGGCAATCTACCACAGATAAGTACTTGTACAAAAACCATAAAAAATAATTACTAAAAATAAAATAAAAATACAAGCCATCATATTAAAACCCCAAATTTGTTGTTATTAGATTCAACAGACAAATTTACTCTTAGTTGCGCATGAGTTTCTAAATCCTTACTCTCAATTTCTATGAATGTTTTGTTGCACACTGCCTGCCACTAGACAAGGACCACCCTTTGAGCAGTGCTACACTATACTGTCATATCCAAACTGTTATACTGTTATAAACAAACACTGTTTATAATAAGGTTCCAAAATTCTTCCATCCATTGAAGTTGATAGATGCCAATTAATCTATTATTTTTAAATAGATTGTTTTATATGTGATTATTAGCTTTTTTCCTATCTAAAAATATTTGTCCAGACACCAGATATAGGTTGCAAAGTAAACAAAAATAGAGAATTTTTCAAATTTTATGCTGATTTATGATACAAATGCAATGGTATTTTGAAAATGGTTAAGGGAAAATGGGAAAATAAGAAATACATTTTCTTGCCAAGGGAACACTGAATAATAGTGAAGACAGACAGAGAAAAGAGGATCAGAAGTACCAAATGCCTCCTTCCCACCCTCTACAGAGAAAGACTCTTTCAAATCCATCCTGAGAAGTAAGTGGCTACCAGGAAACTAAAAAGTAAGTACTTAAGAGATCTCGAATACAAGGTGACACATAGGATTCTTCAACTTGCCATAACTCTTGAGAAATTCTCAGTTAAATAAAAAGAATGACATCCACAATACGTTCACACACAAAAATATGTTCTAAGGTGGGGAGGGATTGGGAATGAGGGGAAGAAGCCAAAGCTTCTTGGATTTTTCTTTAATTTACTCTAAAGTTCCAAGGTAATAATAATAATAAAAAAAAAAATTAAAGTCACCACAGTTCTTGTGGCTCTGGTATGTGCTGATGGGTCAAATTCAAGGCTTCTGAGACTACTCAAAAAATTAGTGAGGAAGGGCACAGAAGGGGACAACATGGAAGAGAGAAATTACTAGACAGGAGTCAGCAATCCAGAGCAAACCCAATCTGAAGGAGACAATTAGAAGCTGGCACAAGTCCCAAATCAATAAGCGGAGGTGGCTGTGGGCAGTGAGCATAATGGCTGGGTAATGAAAACTCAAATGCAGGTAGCTCAGTGCCGGGAGTGGAATGACTCTTCAGTGTCTCTTTGGCTGAGGAGAGGGTCATTTATCCGGAGGCTGAAAAAGACACATCTAAACAGGCTCTCAGAGCACAGCTAGTCCCTGATTTCACAGCCCATGCGAACAAACAGTACTAGTGTGGTTTTCCCAAATCCTGTGAGAAATAAAGTCCTTGCAGCTCGCCTTGTCAGGCCTGGAGTGCAGTCCCAACAGAAAAATACTTCTTACAGAATATTCAGTGGATTCAAAGAGCTTTGTAACTGTATTTCCCATTAGCTCTAATGGAGGCTGTGCTAATAAATTCCCCAGCTCTGGGCTGAACAGGTTTAATTCAGTAATGTAGCTGTAATTGAGTGATGTCAACTCAATATAATTTGTAATGTTTTTCTAACAAATTATCTCATTTTTTTCTGAAAAAAGGTATCTGTGATTCCATGTGATAAGTTACTTTAAAAGGCTGACATACAGTGCTAATGATAAAGATCTTTAATTGACGGAAATGTTAATAGAAGCATCAGCTAAGAATGATCTTGGTTAATTCTTTATACACTATTAACCTTTTAAACATAACAAGCTTTAATTTACAACCAGCAAATGTTTTGAATTGGTGACACATGGTCCACATATATTTCTGTATTTCATCACTATGATTGTTCTACTGAAGAGGTTCTTTATAAACAGCAATTTAGTCATTCCTTTCTCTGCACAAATTCTCAAGTCAGATCTCCAAGTTGCCACCTCTGTGCCTATTACAAGGCTGCTTTTCTTGTCTGGACCTCCTTCTCCTCCTTTTCCATGTACTTGACAGTGACCTTTGTTTCTCATGTCCCAGTTAAAACTCTCTTTCTCCATGAAGTTGTCCAGACCTATGGTCAGAATTACTTTCTCTCTCATCCCATACTCCTATCACCATGTTACAATTCAGATCCCCTTGCACATGCTATTCCCATTGCTGCCCCTAGTTAAGGCCCATTCATCCTTGGGGTGTCAGTTCAATATGTTCCCTGCCTCAGGTTAGGGCACATTACACATGCATTTTCATTCTACTAAATTCATTTCCTTTGTTTCATTAGTATCATCTTGTCTCTCTCTTCCCCTAGGATTAGGTTACAGCTGGGGTCAGTCTATCTTCGATTTTTCTTAAACCTAATAGCAAGCACATACAATATGATATCTGAAGAAAGAATAAGAGAATGGATGAAGGAACAAACATTATCTCTCTTTCTGTCTCTCTCTCCATCAGTCTTCTCCACCAGATTGAGAAGTCAAAGGCAGCACACTCCTCATTGTAATGACCATAATGTCTAACTACAGTTTGGCACATAAGAGAAGAGAACAGTTAATTAAATTGAATTTCTTCTATTGTAATGTCAGCCATCAGGTTGGCCATAGAGAATTTAGTCCCCAGAGGTTATCCTATTTCACACCATCTGCTATCAATTGACCCTCATCACGCTTCTACCATGTGCCAATCACTCCAGGATATTGTGAAATGGAAGAGAATGCTATTTAGAGCCAAGTATTCTACAGTTTCAGGGTGATTCCCATTTATGACTATATTTCTACATTCATGCCAGATACTGGGGGAATTATAGAGGTTAATCAAACAGATGCTGTCCTTGAGAAGCTCAGAATCTAGTAAAGGAGATAAAAATGAAGAAAAAATATCAGGAGGTAAAACTCATGAATAACATAAGAGGGGTCTCGATAAAGAATCTTGGTGTTCCAGGACAGAGGGGATGCAGGCTCGCATGGGTGTGGTTTTTAAAATTAGTGGTTTTTACCCAGGTGGAGATTGGAATTAGGAATGCAGCAAAAAGGAATGGAGGTGGAAAGCAAGGCCATTCATTCCTTGATTCGACAGATCTTTATCACCTTTTATATAAGGCATTGAGAATATAGTAGTTAGTAAACCTATGTCCATTCTCAATGGAGCTTAGATTCTAATGGTGGAGACAGATAAAAGCAAACAAGCAATGATGCCTGGTGATGATGAGTGCTCTGAAGAAAATCGGGGCAGAGTAAAGGGCCAAGCCAATGGGAATGCTACCCTAGACGGGTGGTGAGGGGAGGCTTTCCCATGACAGTAACCTGAATGAAGTGAGAGAGGGAGCCATGAGAAACTCCATGGGGAGAGCATTCCCAGCAAAGAGAACAGCAATCCTATCCACAGAGGAGGGAGTGCTGCCAACTTCTTTTTCAAATGGGGTCTTTGGGCATGTTCTTGGTCTGAATGTTCTTGATGAGATTCTTTTAAATTTTTGTTTGCATTTAGATAACACTCATTTAAAATGTTCCAGATGTACTATGGATCAGCTACATGGTGTCTAAAATATGAGTACCAGCACAAAATCTATGCGTCTAGGTTTGCATCTGTATCTGCATTTATAATTATGGTGGTGTCTGGTAGCGCTATTTTAATTAAAAAAAGAGGTAGAATTACCACTTAAATAATGTCTTTGTGACTCAAGACCTAAGAGTAGGGGGGAGGGTCCAAATAAATTGTCCCTCGTAATAGCCACTGAGGGTGTTAGAGGAAATTGAGTCATCATATAGTTCCGGCTAATACAGGCTTGACAAGCTGTGTAGAACCTGTGACATAACAGATATCCATACTGATATTTTGAGAAATGATTCTGTTTAAATAAAACACATCATCCATCATGTTAAATTAATGTTGCTAATTTGAATTTGGTTTTGTCATTTTGATGTTTGGTTTCATATTTGTCTAAGAACTACATACATAGAAGCTTAGACCTAGTTTTATATTTTGCAAGTTTAGTAATTAATAAAAAAAAATTAAGTCAATATTGGGGGTTCGTAAGAATTTTTCCCTTTAAATAGTACCCATACATTACTCAGGTTTGGCCACAGAAAACAATAGTTGCAGAAACAGTCTTTGTTTTCCAGAACTACCATCAAGTAATAGTTCTTGGTGATTTCCAATGAACCACACAGTAAGTACAGGAAAGAAAGGAGGGGACTATCTTTGATAGAAAAAAATATCACAGATCAGATATACCTAACAACTGTAACTTCTCTGTATACAAAGCCATAATTTATGTAACATAAAGAAGTCAAAGCTTCTTCAGAGCTTCTAGCCCATTGGACCCTTTAACAGTGGAAAGGTATGCAGGGGAAAGAGAGAGGATAAAGAAGTTATAATTAAAGGTTCACTGCACTCCCCTGGCAGATTAATCACAGAGGCAGATGAAGAGGCAAGCATCACTAAAAATGCAAAATAAATCCAGCAAACAGATTTCACCTGCAAGAAAAAGTAGTTCTCACCACACAAGGCTTTTCTATGCCAAGAAAAGTGAATGAGAGCCAAGACAACTATCTGAAATGCTCAAGCAGTTGATGGAGAAGGATTCCTGGGTCATAGGACCTTATACATATAGTAGGTGAGAACTGGCATCTGGCATCAAACTTACTGGATTTCAAGAATCACCTCCAACAGTGAGCAATTAGCTCTGGGACCTGAGCCAGTTCTTTAATATCACATTAAAAATAAAAATAAAATAATACCTGTATTATAAGTTTGTTGAAAAGGTTCAATGAGATAATCCACGTAGAACATTTAGAGCACTGCCTATCATGTAGTAAGTGCTCCATCGATAATTGTGAGCCATGATTTTTCTGATGCTACAGCTGTATCATAATATAAGCACGAATCTCCACAGATGACCAAACAGACTATTTTACTCAACTTACAGCCCTGGAACAATATCTCCATATTTTACACATTCTATGACAGTTCTTGATGATTAATCATTCACAGGTAAATACATTAAAGATTACCCTTAAAATAGCATCATTCTCATTCACTCATTCATATAACCCAACAACCTTACTGGGTAGGTACCATTATTATCCGTATTTTCCAGATAAACAAGCAAGGTCCATAACAGAAGATGGACTTGCTCAAGCACATACAGCTCATAAATGATGCAGACAGAATTTGAGCCCAGTTCAAGGTCCAGAAACCTACCTTCTGAATCACCACACAAGAGAAACACTGGGAACTGCAGGTCACGCACACATATTTGTTTATTCCTCTAGCTTCTCCAACTTCTAGGCATAGAAAACTAGGGTGCTTCATTTCCCTAAATCACAACTTAGTGTTATGCTGTTAGCTCATATAGAGTCAATTTAAAAAATAAAACCACACATTTGAACAGTTACAGTAACTTTTAAACCTAATTTGAAAATACCGTCCAGCATTTTACATAATGTCCCATCGACCACACTAACTCAATTAATCCACACTTGAATTTAGTTCCAAAAAAAAAAAAAAAGGATGCTTTGCTTTTGTCAGATATTGAAAGCCATTTATTTCATTTATTTCCCAGGAAACACTGAGAAAAACTGAATATCCACAAACAAAATAAAATCAGTTAATTTGGGGTGCCTTATTACACCTATTCCTGTGCTTTTTAAAAGAGAGTCTATGTCATTGTGTATCCTTTTCTCGAATTACCCTAGCTAAGTAATATTTTCATTTGTAAATACATTCTCTTTAAAGTACGAAGAAACAGATATTTGTTCCTTAAATATTTCAAGGAACCTCTGGGTCTCCCAAGTCTGCTTCAAATGAAACAGCTGACAACTGTCCCTTTGAAGCATCAAGACATGGCCATCAGGGAACTGAGGGCAGTGAGCAGCTCGGTACTTTACTATAGCTGGCTGCTGCTCAACCTCTTAATGAACTACAGTGGAGATAGTCAATCAGAAGCCAAATTTGTAGCTCAGGAAAGAAAGTCAGCAGCAGAGGGAAAGCTCCATTTAGCTGGAGCTGTTTCCTAGCAGTACCTTGCTGCTACAGTCCAGCCTTGTCATCTGTGTGTACTCCTCATTAGGAGCCACATTATGGAACATCATATCTTCTCCAGCTGCAAGCAAAGGCAGCACCCTGAAATTGCCCTGTGTCCTGGATGTGTGACTAATGACTAGATTTCCTGCTTCTTGCTTGATGCCTGGCCTTCGGAATTACACAAACCTGTTGTGAAAGACACACCACAGTCACGGGTGTATGGAGACAGATTAAGCTCCAGATGGAAGACTGTCAATGTCAATTGGTCACTGTTCTTACAGCCTGTTGGTTTTTCAACTAAGTAACACAGAGAATGATTTCAGCACTCAGTTCCTTAGCTCAATTAAGTCTTAAGATTGGAATTCAAGTTATCATGGCTTCTTAAGCATTATCCACCAAATGCTTATTTTTTACCTGCTGCTGCCTACTCATTTATCGTGGCTTCTTTTGATAACATTCATCCTTGAGCATGTCTTTCAATTTCCAAATAATTGTTTCACTATTCTGCAGAATGTTCCAGCTCTTCAACGAACTATACATTATTTTTGTATCAGCCGTCCCACAAAGAGATAAAATCTGGATCAAATACAGGACTTGTCGTTGGGGGAGAAAAGATAAGGTGAAGAATTAGAATAAGGAGAATAAGAGAGAGACCGACCATTGAAGTTTATGAGACATTTAGGAGGCTATGAACATCTTCCCCACCCCCTCTCCTTTGATTCTCTGGATCTGCCAGTTTCAGCTGGTTTGTTTTACGTTCCCATTGTGATGTTTAATTCAAGGCTGTTGACTTTGCTCCGTAGTTACAGGTAAGGGCCTCTGTGTTTCGAGGGCTTATATATCCAGTTACTTTTCACCTCTGATAGCTTCAATTTAAAGTAATACATATATGTTATTCCATATTGAGGATGACCAAAGTTTTGCCACCTCAAAATGTGCCTTTTGGGATACCGACTGATTTTAGAAAACAATTAAAGCCCAACAAACTCATGAATCTGATACTTCTGCCTTACCTGCCTAAAAAGATTCAGATAGAAAAACCCACTCAAAGGAAGGGAGCATCACCTTTGGCATCATTATAAACTAAATGTGTGAGACAGGGAGAAATCTAACAAAGCCTGTTTCCCTCTGTGTCCCATTGTTCTTGGGTGGCCCAGCAAGGATTTGTTTACCACCTATTTGCTCTTTCTCATCTACCTGTGAATTGCCTGCTTTCCCTTTGATATCCCAGACCCCTGCTTCCCTCTCCTTTGTCCAGAATGGGATATAAGCCTCAACTGCCCAATGCGTCTGGGGTCTCATATTCTCAGGGCATCTCTGCATGTACACCCATAATAAATTTTGGACATTTTTCTCCTGTTTATATGTCTCATGTTAGTTTGATTATTAACCCAGCTAGAAGAACTTAGAAAGGTTGGACCCTTGCTATGTTAAAGGAATTTCATCGCATTTCATAACTTCTTAACATTAGACTCCAGGTGCCCATGGTAACTTTTGTTTCAGATATTTCTGCATTTTTTGGTATAAACCTGCAATAATAATAATGTTTTTCTAAATGATGTACATATAGCGATTTGTTTAATCTTTACAACAACCTTATAGGGGATCATTATTATCCTCTTTCACAGATGAACCAAGGCCTAGAGAAATCAATGGACTTGCTTGAGGACACTCAGCTCACCAAAGAAACAGCCAAGATTCCAGTTCTGGCAGCCCGGCTCTAGGACCTGTGTTCTTAGCCTCTACACAACACTGCTCCTCTGAAGGAGCATTACAACTCCCTAGGTTTTCATTCCAAATGCTCAAATGTAAACACTAATTATAAATAGAGTACATGTTATTAAAAAACATATAAAAGTACATAAATTAAAAATTAAACTTCACCTCCTCTCTTTCCACTCATCCCCCTATCCTCATATCCTTACAATTTCATTCCTGAGGGAGCCAATATTAACGACTCGGTATATATCTGTGTTTCTGAATACAGATATACATTTTTACACATTCATATAATACATACTGTTCTGCCTCATGCTTGGCATCTTTTTATGTCAATTCATAGAAATCCACTCCATGCTTTTTAATGGCTACAGAGTAATTTCAATATAGACACATAATACTGTATTTAACAAGTCCTGCTTGATGGGTATTTAATTTATTTTCAGTTTCTCACTACTACTAACAATGCTGCAGTAAACGTCTTCATATAATTGGTCAAGTATATTTACAGAGTAGGTTGTTAGAATTTCAAATAACTTCTAGGTCAAAACATTTTAAACAATGGTTGATAGTTCCTAACTACCTGTTTCAAAGTTTATTATATTGATTTATACTTATAACAGGGTCCATGTGCCTATATCCCCGGATTTTTGCCTACAGTGATTATTATACCAACCAAATAATTTTTTATTTAATTATGAAAAAATGAAATTATAATGAGGTCCCTAAAGTTCCCTTTGGGATTCCTAATTTACTAGGACCTGCTCAACCAGGCTTGCGAATGTAATAAAGCGACTACTTGATCTCAAGACATCCTGCCTGCCTCTCCCAAATAACTCTTCTACTCTGACCTCATTTATACAGCGACCTCTAAGTCTTTCCAGATTGAGTTACAGATGGATGAATCTCATGAAACATAGACTGAAATCCAACAATAAAATAAAAATATATCTTGGTATGGAAAAATGACTCTCCAAGATCATTAGAGGTGTCCAGAATTGTCTCCCACGACTCCAGGCATAAACTAAAATATCCACTGTATTTTGACAGTATAAATGCAAAATGTGCCCCCAGTCTGAATATAAATGAGCAAATCTTGAGTACACAACTATGTTTCTGGAAGCTGTGTAGGTGACCTAGAGGCATGAATTAGGTAGATCTGATTCTATCTTGAAATGAGTAGAAAATATTATTCTAGGTGGTTATTGCACCTCAAGCATGGTCACTCAAAGGACTCTCTTCTAGCTCCAAAGAATGTACGTAGTTGTCATTTATCAGCTCCACTCGCTGATGACCCTATGTTTTGCATTCCAAAATGGCAACTCAAAGAACTAACATATAATAAATACAAAGTAATAGAGACACAACATCTTCATCACCATCTTCGAAATTAGCATAATGTGAACCAAGAACTCGGCTAACTCTCTAATCCACAACATGAGGTAAATAACATTATTATCCAGTTTTACAGATGTGAATATGAAGTCACAAGATAATAAGCAATATTGCCATGGCTCAAACCACTTCTGTATTATGTCAAAAGCCATGCTCTTGACCGTTACACTATACTCCCTTCCACGGGCATAAAATAAAGAAACATATACCAGAAGAGCAAAAGAATTCCAAACATAAGAAAGATGAAAAAGATTGGTGGTGATTGGTGTATTGGATCATGATGCAACAGCCTGATTGTAAGTCTGTTTCAAAATGTCTTCATGTAACTGAAAAAGCACATAGTTTAAGGTTCACAGGCACAAATGTCTATGGGGGTCAGGAAAGTAACATGCATGAGTAAAAGAGGGCCAAGTGTATGACCAAGGGAGTGGTACACACACCTCATCTGAAGAGGGCAATTGCAATGTTTCCAGATCACTGATTTTTTTTCAGAGAAGTAATGCAAAATGCAAAATGCTCCTACTTCTAAATTTTAATTTAAAAAAAACAAAAACATTTTAAGGGTGAGTTTGCAACCTCTGACCTCCATATATAAGCAATAACATGGAAGGAGTCTTAGCAACACCATGAGATGCTTTCCTAACAGCCATCTGTCCTTCATCCTTGCTAACATAACTGATCTTTCTCAGGAATCTGGAAGATGGTCATTTACTCAGGGAAGACATACCCTGCCCCCCATCCCAAGAGGCTAAATTATATTTGGCCTAAGCCAGTGAAGGTAACTGAATGATCCTTTGCCAACAACTAGTCTGAGAGGGGTACACATGTGACACAATTCTGGCTAAAGAAAGATAAAAAAATGTAACTGCTAAGAGACTTTAAGGCTGTTTTTGGCCCCATGCCTCCCATCTTGTGTTGAATGCTAATCTGGAACACTGCGGGATTAAAAGCTCTGGCAGCCTTCTTGTGAGTATGAGGCAACCATCCTGAGAATAAAGGCCAACATACCACTGATGATGTAACGGAAGCAGAGAAGGTGTATGGGTCCTGTTGAGCAGCTAAAACAAAGTTGCTTATTCAAAAAACAGTAGATGTCCTTGTATTTTAGGACACTGTTAGTTGGGTTTTCTGCTACTTGGTACTGAATACATTCTAATGAAGGATGTCTCAACCTCACTTCAGAGTTCTAGCCCTTTGTTTACAACATCTCTAATGCAGAAAAAACTTCAGCAACATCAAGCTTATGTAGTTAGAGTCTGCTGTTAGATGTGAGATAAGGCTCCACCACTTGAAAACACCCACACACTGCTTCGAAAATTTAAATTACGCTGTTAGCTTTTCAAGATGGATGAAATACTTTACAGCATCATATAGCAAGGACTTAACTGCTCTCATGGTTGCCAGGCAACTGCATAAATGCTGCCTAGAAACAAAATTCACGACCCTTGACTCCCCAAAGGAGGGTCTTTCTTCATAACTGATATGCATGTGCCCAAGTCTGACACTTTCTATCCAGCAAAGGTCACGGCGTACATCTGGGCTATCCAACAATCCTAAGCTCATTATACTGCCAACTTATATCATTCTCGATCACATCATAAATTGTGGTTCCTGCATGCAAAGCCAAACGACAAAATGAAGACTGTCCTGGGGCATAATTCCCTGTCCTTTGGCCTGTCTCATTATATAGACTGATTGGGTACCATCCAGGCAAAGGAAAAGAACATGTGAAGGTTCTTATCAGCCTGAACAATCACTGTCAGGTGAACAGTTTTGTAAACATCTTCCAAAATCCAAGGAAAGTTTGAGTCTTCATAGTGAGTGATATGATGAACTTTAATAATGCCTCAAGAGGCTTCGAACTTTGAGTCATTTAAAAAAATACATGCACACGCAGGCTAAGATGTGCTCACCATTCTATCAGTAAGGAAATTTCGAAATGCAAATACAGATGACGCTCCACATTTACATTTCATAATGCTCTGAATGTATTGTATTTGCAAGTGAATTTTTTAATATTTTAAATTCATAGACTCACGGTATGTAAAAATCAAGAGAGACCCTAAGATCAAGCAGTCCAATCCAAGCAAATATAAGATGCACAGCTCCTTAGGTGTCAACACAGAATCCAAGTTTCTTGACTCCTGGATTAATGTCCTTTTCCAAAATAATGTGTCTGTCCCTCAAGCAACCCTTAATCATGTGGTTATGAAGGCCAGGGACAAATGAATTTCAACCTTATAACAAACCCAAATCTCCATTTAGCCATTAGTTGCTATGTTAGTCACAATTAGGTTAAGCTGCGTGTGAGCCACCCTTCACCTCTCCACTTCTAAAATTAACAGTGGCTTAAACATACAAACTTTATTCTCTCATTTAACAAGTTTAAAGGACAGCAATCCACGGTTGGTACAGCAGTTCTAAAAATTCATTAATGACCCAGATGCCTTCTAACTTCCCAAGTCTCCATTCCTAGAGGATGGTTTTCCTTAACACAGTTAAATGTTATAGATGAGCCACACATGTGCATCCCAGTCAGCAGCAAGGAGAACACTTTGATATCCTGTCTCTTTAAGAATTCTCCTACTTTGGGTTCACCTGAAAGCAGAGCCTGAGACAAGGACCAAAGGCATAGGTTCAGACAGCTTATTTGGAAGGTGGAATGAAAGAAAGGGGGAAGTAATAACTAAAAGAAAAGGGAGAACAGCAATAAAGCATGAGTCACCAAACTGGTTATATCTATGGGCAACTGAGATTACATCTTGGGCTTCTGGGGACCATATGAAGAACTGTGTAGAATGTATCTCACAACTACCCATCTAACTGACAGAGGCTAGGGCAGTTATCTACCAACTTCTCCAGGTCCACCAGAGATCAAACTAATAGAGCATGGGTCAAGTGGACAAAAACACGAATTCACCATAAATCACATGGTTAGCATAAATTTTTTGGCATGGCCCAAGTTCTCAGGTATACAAAGTCACTCTAATCACACAGGATATTTCAAGGACTCAGGGGTTGCCTCTAAGAATTGATCATAGCTAGTTTTTTTTTTTTTTTTTTTTTGAAATGTGCAGTTTTAACACCCCAAGCCTGAATTAACTCTTGATTGTACAACCTGTTTGGTACGATCTTAATACATGGCCAAACCCACCTAAAATGGAAGTAGGAAATGCAGTCTTTGTTTTGGGCAATCATGTGTCTACTTAATGTTTGGGAATTCGGTTAATGTACAACAGTGGTTCTCAAACTTTAGCATATCCAAACCACATGGAGAACTTGTTAAACTCCACTGTAAGCACCCCACCAATTCCACCCCTCCAGTTTTTGATTCAGTAGGTCTGGGTTAAGGACTGAAATTTGGCATTTCAAGTTCTCAGGTACATTAGTTTTCTGTTGCGAGAACAAATTATCACAAACTTAAAGCTTAATACAACACAAATTCACTATCGTACTGTTCTGTAGGTCAAAATCCTGACACAGGTCTCACAGGCTAAGATCAAGGTGTAGGCAGGCTGTGTTCCTTTCCAGAGGCTCCAGGGGAGGCTCTGTTTCCTTGGTCATTCAGGTTGTTAGCAGAATTCAGTTCCGAGGTCCCTGTTTCCTTATTGGCTGTGAGCTGATGGCCATTCTCAACTTCTCCCACATTTCTTGGCATGTGGATCCCTCTCTCCATTATAAAGTCAAAAATGAGAGTCTTGGTTCTTTTAGTGCTTTGAATCTTTCCTGCCTCTCCTATCATCAAATCTCTCCAATTACGGCCTAGAAAGATTCTCTGATTTTAAGAGTTTATGTGACTAAATTGGACCCACCCAGATAATCCAGGATGACTTCCCCCCTCGTCTCATTACTCATAATCTAAATTACATATGCAAATTCCCTTTGGCCATGTGAGATAAAATATTCATGGGTTCTGGACATTAGGGTGTAGACATCTTTGGGGGAAGCCATAACTCTGCTGACCATACCAGTTCATTCTAATGCTGCTAATTCCAGGAGCACACTTTGAGAACCATCACTACAGAAAAAAGGAGACCCACCAGTCTCTTCTGCAGCAGTAATCTTTTTGATATTGTCTGAAAACATCAATAAGAGCTTGTAATAAACAGATTTACTGCAATTTTATCTTTTCACTAGGCTCCACACCTGCTCAAAAAGTACTGGGGAAAAAAGTACAAAAGGGGACTCAAGAAGAGAAAAAAAAAGACACAAAAATCACCCCAGATTAGATAATCAGCTCTATGTATAATCTAGCCATTTCTCAGACTGTATTTGGAGAAATTCTAAATTGAGAGAGAAAGCAAGTGAGCCAAACTTGGATCAAAAATAATAGAGAATTTTATTAAAATTTAACATGTTTCTTTATAACAAAACTACTCATGGCTCTCAGAATACCAGTGTATGCTGTGAACCTCCATGAAGGAGGAGTTTTTCAAAACTATCTGGCCATGGACTATTTTCTTCATGGCACATATCATGGAATTGGGCTCCTTAGAAAATACAGTAGCAAAGTTTGCTCTGGGTTGAAAGGTGGTAACTCAATGAATCTTCACTTTCTAAGCTGATGCCTCTCAACTTCAGATGCATGAAATACTCCAAAATATTGCATACTAAAGTCACCTGAGCTTTAAAAAACTGATGCGTAAATTACACACCCCAGAGATTCTGATATGATTGGTCTGGGACATGGCATAAACTAGTGATTCTTTTCCACATTCCCCAGGTGATTCTAATAGGCAGCCATGAAGGACCACCACTATGGTGATGACCCTGTTCTCCTGACTCCTTTAGAGTGTTCAGTTACTAACCACATTGAGAAAATCTGGAATTGGTCTGTGTATTTTAATTCCTGCCCAACCAAAGTAAGGGAGTGATTTTGAGGATTAAAAGACAAAGCCTGGAGTAACAGAAAGTAACAAAACAACTCCACACTCAACAATACCATTCTTTTCTACCATCATTGCCAGCCCAGATGACTTTATTCTCATAGTATCGCCAAAATTTAGCACAAAGGCCCACACATGGTAGATGTTCAGTAAGTCATGTTGTTAAGTGTTGAAGTATGAACAAAGTCCCCTTCGAAATGTGTATCCTGAAAGAATCGACCTTCGATCAAACCTAAGTGTACGCTACTCTAAACAGATAAAGGGACCAGATATGCGAGATGAGGAACTGGCATTTTGATTGGCATGGCACCAGGCACACAGGCCTTAACTAATAAATATTTGATGTGCAAGTGAATGAATGGATGAATCAATTAATGAATTTTGGCATAAATAGGCAGACATAAGTAAGTCAAAGCATGAAGTAACTAGGAGAAGGCCAGAGGGTAGAGCCCCCAGCAGTGGGTGAAGTTAAGAGAGGAGGTATATATTCAACATACTGGGTCTCTTCTTCCAGGTTTCTGTAGGTCACCGAAAACATTTGTCATGCCAGTGGTAATTACTCAAAGACCTCTGTTTAAATGGAAAGACTAGGTTGGGAGAAAGAATTGTACACAAAATCCTCCTGTTTCCTGCACCTTCTCTTTGCTGACAACTTGGTGTTGCCCCGCTATTTTCAACTGCCCCTTTCCAGGGCACCTTTTGAGAGCTTCTCCATTAGACCACCCAGATTAAACAGTACCATTTTTTTTTGGTTATGTTGTAAGTCTATGGATACATGCATCCCCAACAATTGCCCAGTCCTAAGATGATACAGCCTGTCATCCAATGTTCTGTCATTTAATTCACGGTGCTGTTTATCTTGGCTGCAAAAGAATGAATTATTGCTATATTCAATAAGTCTCATACCACCTTTCCTCTTTTCCATTATCATAAAAGGTAGAATTATTTATTTATGAACTAATAATTTATCTGAACATTTTAACAATGCACTAGAACTTATGGAGGTTTTTATTTCAATTTTGTTAGAGATACAAAGTCAAAAATCACTTCAGTACAAGTTGTTCTGGCTTTTATCAATATCTAATAATATATGGGGTTCCATTTGGCCCTGTACAATGAACACAAGAAGCATAATGGACCCTCCACAATCCCTTTGAGAAAATGACAAATGTGTATCATCAATAATTTCTCTATGGGATGTAAGGACTTGATACAGAATTTTCAAAACTGTTCCAAAAGAAAAAGTAAGGAAAAGAACAACAACAAAAAAGCTCGAAGTCAAAAGCCATCACGAGAAAGCCAGACACTCTCACAGACTGTTCTTGGGAAGACAGAGTGTATAACATTTCTGAATTGCAACCTGGCAATATGCATCAAATAGTCACAGCTTTAAAATGTTCATTTCTTGACCCATTATTTCAAGGACCAAAAGTGAAAGATGTGCCCAAAAATATATCATATATTGTTGCTCATTTACAGTGTTACTTTCCACAAGAGAAACTGAGAAAAATATACAGGCCTACAAATAAGGGGCTTGTTGAATATATTTTGTTACCTACAAAATGGATCACTATGCAGTCATTAAAAGTGATGTTCCTGAAGAATTACAGTTATAAGAAAATGCACAAAAACATATATGTGACAAAATTAAGTGGAACAGCAAGATGTAAAATAGTCTATACAGCCAATATCCAATGTTTATAATGTATATTTGCATGTACATTTATATATTCGTACATTCTACTTAGAAAGTGAGAAATACTTTTGAACGTATAAGTGGTATATAAGTATGTTTGTGTGTGTGTGTGTGTAGATAGACAAAGATGAAATACTCCAAATGCTAATTGTGATATTAGAATTCTAGGGGATGCTTATTTTCTTCCTTATATTCTTCTATTTTATAAATTGCCTCAATGCACATATTATTTTTATATTCCAAAATATTATATTATTACTGATTTGTAGGTTAAAAAAACTAATTGCCATTCTCCCTAGAGTATTCCAATGATGCAAGCACTCTGTTGTTAGATATTTCCCTCTTTGTTTAGTCTCTTCCAGGATCCATGGCTTTGGAGCCAGAATTATTTGGATTCAAATCCCAGCTCTCTACATCTCTTTGACCTTGGGTAGGGTTATTTGTCTCTCTAAGTGTTCTGTACATCTGGTATACAGTTGTTGGGAGAAATAAATAAGAAGTGCTGAATGCCTATCCAACAGTCATTTGTCCCTCCCCTTTCTATTAATAGGACTTGACTCTGATTTTGTTTAGTTATTGGTGGTCCATATCCCACACCCAGAAATAAGAGGCTGGGCACTACTCAGCCCTAGGCTTGGCTAGACTAGGCCAATCATGGTAAATTTATTCTCCTTACAAACAACTGTTTTAGGGCATTGTTTGAAATTCTGGCCATTTGACAAGGAGAGTGAATTGTTGAAGGGCTTCTGGGAAAGTTTTCTTCATTCTTAAGAAAACGAAGGACACATGAAAAGATGAATCTTATCTATTTCTGGCCTGCAGACACTGCTATGTCAGGATGTCTGGGAGCACCCTAGCTAACCTGGACCATAAGGGGCTAAGCCTACGAAGAAAAATAATACCTGACAGAGGACAGAAACCAAAGATGGAAAGAATCCTTGTTCTCGATAATGTTATTGCTGAATTCTGGAAAGGCCTCATCTACATTTTTGTTTAAGTCAGTTAGACTGGGATTTCTAATATTTCCATCTGAAAGAATCCTAAGTGATACAGAAAACAAAAGTGCCAAGCCTAGGACAAAGAGCTGAGTTCAAAACATGTAAGCATCTCTCATCCTCTAACTATATATATATACAATGTACAATATATATTTGTTTACAATTTGTACCCGTAGTTTATAGAAAAGGTAACAAGAAAAAAAGGGGTAAATAGGTCTTTCCCTCCCTCCCAAAACATGCACACAGGACCCAATTTCTCCAATTTTAACAAAGGCCCTAATGACGGACCTTGAGAAATAAAAGTTTCCCAAGGAAAGACTTGTGCTGCAACAAATGATATCCTGCTAAAAAGAAATTCTAGGTCTTTTCAAAAAATCTAGAATAAGAAGACCTCTTCCAATCTCTCCCTCCCTGAGGTCTTAAAACCAGCCATGCTTTGGCAAGAGGTTCCCTAAATAGATCAGGAGGATTGAGTGTATGCTATTAGATCAAAAGCAAGCATTTGCTACTTGAATATACATGGACTACATTAAATGTAAGTCTTAATCAAGTCACGAAGACTGACAAGTTACTTGGCCTAAAAATGACATTGATAAGAGTCAAGCGACTGGACAGTCAACTCAGTTCCATATCACAGATTGAACAACCTCCTTTTCCCATATCCTTTTGCATCTGATCCTGAAGGGGAAGAATAATCCAGCCCGAGTGAGATACGCTTAGATATTTTCTATTTTAGTGAAAAATGAAATATTGTTTAAAGCCTAGAACATTATCTGTGATTTGGGTCTAATCTCCAAAAAGTATTTTAAAATGAGAACTCAAAACATTCTACCAGCATTGCAAAGAATTCATGAGTGTTCATGCCTATGGGAGTTGGTTTATGTGTTTTCTCCCCATCCCAGAACGTGGCACTCAATAAGAAGGGCTAACAGTGTCCTGCTGGCCCTGTTTCTATGTGTCATCTTGCTGCATTTCCAGTTAATGGCATGACTGTAATGACTAGCAATTTAAATAATGGAGGCTGAAGCAGAGGCAGCTATGAGGACACAATGCAGAAATTACCACAGTTTATCAACATCACTGGCACCCAGCTCTTCATTACCTCCTTGAATAGGGTCAAAGTAGTTAAAGTGATGCTGTAAATACCAACTAAAACAAAGCAGCAGTTTATTCTTGATTTGGCATTAGGTATTTACAACAAACAAGTTGCCGTTTCCCAGGCATGGGTTATTAGACGTGAGAATGTAATTGATATTAACCAACTTTCAGGCTCCAGTAACTTTTTCTCACTGCGTGTCAGTTTAAATTTTTTTAAGCATAAGTAGTGCATGCCAAATGGAAAACAAGAGGAAGAACACACAAAACCCCTTAAGCCTTTAGTACTAAGTGAAAAACAACTAACCCATTTATCTTATAAAATCCTTCAGAGGTTTGCTATAAACTCAGAAGAGTACACCGTAGAGTCTTCTCTTTTTGAAAGGGCATTCAAGTGATTTTTGGAAATGAGACAACTCTAGCCATAATCTTGTTTTTGTTCAGAACTAGAACAATTTGTGTTTGAAAACACTAATTGTGCATCTACTGTATCACAGCAGAGGTTGAACACTGGTGACCCACAGGCCAAATCTTGTCTATCGCTTTGTTTCTTTTGGACCATACAGAAATGGCTGACTTAGTGTTTTAACATTTTAAAATTCTTCGTAACATATGTAAATTGAGAGATTTCACAAAAAATATTGGAAGCTCTGATCCTACAGGCCCCAAACCTCTAGAGCCGAGTTGAGCCCAGTGGAGTAGGGATGCACACAGCAGCTTGCCTCAATTGCACCCTGCCACTGAGGCCAGATGTCAATTACCTCCCTTATTCTTAATTGTAGCGTTATTGTTCTTGCAGTAAAGGTGGAATACAAATATTTCGCATTGGTATGTCTCCATCGCAAGTGGGAAAACCAAAGATGGGTTAAGAGGACTGAAAAATGAAGAGAATAAAGAGACTACAACTCTTTACAGAGGTACTGAATTTCATATCTAACCTCCTTTGCTCAGTGTCAAAATCTCCCTGGCTGGCCTCCACAGGCATTTGAATGAGTGGCCTTTTGTGAAAAGCATCGGGTAGAAGTTCTATAGGAGGAATGCCATACATGGAAAAGCTAGACAAAAGCTGTCGAGCCAAAGGGAAAAGAAAAAGCAAGTACTCTGCCCATAAGAAAAACCGAGTAAATAGCAATCATGGTATTGAGGACTAGGAAGGACAAAGCAGGTCCAAGTATTCTACCAGAAATGTCTTAGCCCCTGGCCAAGCTCCTTTCAGAGAACTGGTTAGGCTCTACAGAAAGCTGCTATCTCTCTCTGAAATCACCTAGACATTCTTGGTGTGAGCTGTTGCATCAGCCTCTGGTCTGGTCTGCAGCTGTGAACCCTCACTGCCCACTTGGTTTTATGATATCTCTCTCCTTCTGCAAGAGGCAGGGGAACTGCTATAAGGGATATTTGTTTTTAATAAAAGGAATAAACACACATGCACATAGATACTCCGAAAATATTATTCGATGGCATCCATACCCATAGGGGAGTTCACCTGGAAATTGTTTTCTAGTAACCAAAAGAACTAGTGTTAGGAACCAACAAATCTGAAATGGTAGCAAATTAGGAAGATCACTGCATAAAAACAAGCTGAAAAAAAAAATAATAAAACCCTTCGGAGAACCAAAAGAAGTGAGTTAGAACACACAGTCATTTTCACTAAATCTCATAGTAAAGAACCCAAGGTAAACTTTTCAATATCACTGGAGAAAGTTACACAAAAAGTCAGGTAAGGAACAACTGTATATTAATTTCCTACTATGTGCCAAGCACTGTATATACATTTTAACACACGTTGACAATAATATTTTTGTTCATTCACTTATTAAATAAGTATTTGTTCACTGCCTTCTATGTGTCAGGTATCTCCAAGGATATAGAAATTTAAAGACATGGTATTTCTATTGCCAAGTTTTGACAATCTGATGAAAATAATGGTTATAAATATAATAGTAATGACACAGTGAGTTAAGAATAGTTGTCATTTATTGTATGCTTACTATGTGCTAAGAATTATGTGGAGTACTTCACTTTATTTTCATTTAATCCCTCGTAAGTGTCCTGGGATCAACGTACTAATACCTTCATTTTACAGAGAAGATAAATGAGCCATAGAGAGACTAAGTAACTTGCCTGAAGTTATAGAGCTAACAAGTGGAAAATTTGAGATTTAGACACTGCCCGTTTTCCACACTAGATCAACAGTTATCTGCTACATCGACACTATACCAGCCAAGGACAATGGAAGCAGAGCACAAGGCTCTTAAATACTTTTTAATTTACAAAGCACTTTCCCACATAGAGAGTAAGGTTCCAGAATTCATCAGCCCCAAGAAGTGGTATTGAGAGAAAATATAATAGGCTCTCAAAATGGCTTAGTCAAGGCATTAATGACAGAGTTACAAATGACTAGTAAACGAACTCGGGATGGACCAAACTTTCAGATCCAGAGGCAAAAAGAAAAGTGAGGTCCTCTCATGACATGTTTCTTAGGTGCTCTTTTAGGACCAAAATGGTTGTTGTTAGATAGCCCATGCATGCCTCAGTTGGTCAATCCTTAGGTTTCTAAGGACAAATATACTACAAAACTTGCACCCCATTTTCATACCTAAAGTCTATTGAAAATAATATAATACATAAAATATACATCACTAATTTAGTGGTTAATATATCCTTGGCAAAATAATAGGTACCTCGTGGATATTGTTCCTAATCTCCATAACATCATGAGATAGAACACTACAGAAAAGAAAAACACTAGGCTCAGAGAGGTCGAGTGATTTATCAAGGCCACAGAGGTAGAGGCACGATTTGAACTTGGAACAATGTGACTGCAAAATCAATACTTACACCCTTACAACAAAGTGTAAAGTAGCAGGCCAAGTCTCTCTTCAAATATTCCCCATGCTTCTTTTGACTTCATTCATTCATTCAAGACCAATGTATTCTGCACATACAAGGAACACAGTACCTATCCTCATGTACCTGACAAGTAACTCAAGGAGACAAATGTATAAATACCTAACCACACAGACAAGACAAAGAAGGCTAAATGTGTTTGTTTAAATGAACTCCATGAATGCAGGCACTTTGGTTTGTTGATTACTGTTACATACCTGGGACACAGTCTAGAACCAATGCACATTTGTTTAATGGAAGAATAAACAAAGACAGCCACACTTAAGGTAGTACGAATTTAAGGCAAGATTAATTCTGACTGATTAAATCAAAAAAAGCTTCCCAGAGAAGTGACACTGAATTGAACTCCCTAAAATGTATGAGTATAAGACAGGTGAGATATGAGGTAACAAGAGCTGGAGGTCAATGGCTCAAAGTGAACACAGGTACAGAACCACGGAACATTTGGGTAATGGAGTGCAAGCATGCCTAGAGCACAGGAAAGGTGAGAAAGGGGTTGAGGACTAAGGTCAGAAAGGTAATAAGGCACCACTTTGCACAGAGCCTGTAAGCCCATAAGAAAGATGGGCAGCCACTCCAGGTGGAATGCAGTAATATGTCAACTTTTGGTAAGAATGGGAAGATACCTCCCCGACTTAAATCATTTAATATCTCTCTACTGCCCTTTTACCAATCCTATCTGCTTAACCCAGTTTCCAAGACCTTATGAAACTCTCCAGCCTCACCACTTTGACCACCTGTAAACCATCACGATTCGACTTTTCTCTTTCACTTACTGGCCTTTGCATGGGCTGTTCCTTTGGCCTAGAAGACTGTTTACCAGTCCCAGCTCCCTTCTTGCCAGCTAACTCCCACCACTCAGCCGAGAAGTCTCAAGCCAGAAGTTACAAGCCTCTGGGAATCCTACTTTGATGCCTCTAAATCTGTATTCTTTATATCCTACACTTAACCCAGTTAACAAGTTTTCTTATCTCTCTATGAGGGCAGGCACTATCTTTGTTAGATCCTCAGAACCTTGCAGAACAGCATGGCTTACAGCAGGTACTCAATAAATACCTTGGAGGTAATTGTTAGGTTGGTGAACTGAGTGATTGATGGACTGATTGGTTATTGTTGAGAATATTGAGTCAAAGAGAGCCATAGGAGGTCACTGTTCTAGTTCAAGAGGCAACATCTCTTCATAAAGGCGCAGAGCATTTATTAAAGTAGGCACTTTGCTACATATAGATAGTGGAATCAGTTGTTGGTCTAGGGAGACAGCAAGTCAGAGAAAAGCAGAGCCAGCGGGTAGCTGCTAGAGAGACCACAATTCCACAGAATGATGGGCCATTAGCATGCAACACTTGGTAATCTGATTTTCATGACAGACAGATTTATTATGACTTCTAAATATATAAATCCCAGGTTATGCTTTACAGCTAACCTAACAACTTGATATATGTGTCTGACATCCCATCTTAAAATCAGATTCCAGCTTCTAATTAATTTTTATTCACCCATCGCTATAACCAGAGAGGCAGAAAATCTCAATGGGATAAACAATAGACAGGGTATTAGTAGTTCCTATTTTGTGATGCATTTTTCATCAAAACACTTTGTTTTGTTTTTCTTTCCTACAAAAAAAGGGTCAGTGCCCAGACTTCTCCCTATGACTGCTATGAGGCATGAATGGAGAGCGTTAGACAGGAAGCTGTAGTCACTGTTTCTATTAAGTAACCAACCCCCTCCTCTACTCCCACCCTCTCCTTCTACCCACCCCCACACTCCATACACAAATTAGAATGATATCATTCTAGCCAGTTCCAAGACTGATCACTGCTTAGGTATTCACACATCTCATTTTCTCCAGTAATATTTTTATTAAATAAATCTTGAAGCTGAATAGCAAACTCCATGAACTGACTTTAAACAAATAATAATAATAACAGCTGAAAATACTATCAACAGTTTTTTAAATAATCTCAACAACATTCATAATTCACTCACACCCAGATCCATTGTTAAAGGTGTAAAGTGGTACGATAGTAGCGGGGAAAGTTTTGTAATCCACTGATTTCCTTAAAATGAGCATTCAATAAGTGTGTATTTTTTAATATAATTTTTCTAACATTTTCCTCCACCCCCTTTGAAATCAACATGGGTACGACAGACCAGGTACGTGTGGGAGGGGAGGAGGCTGGTCACATTTGATTTTTAAAAATTTTAATATTGAGTTATCACTATGTGCCAGGCACTGTCCTCAATACTTTAAATGCATTAAATCCTTCCCAAAACTCTATGAGGTATCATAATTTTCCCTTGTGACATATGAGAAAACTAAGGCACACGGAAGTTTAAAAATTGCTTGCAGTCACAAAAGCTGGTAAGTAGTACAGCTGAGATTTCAATTGAGGCTGATAGCTGAGGCTCTATCACCTTGGTCTTAACCAATATACTGCCTCAGGAACTTACAGGAGACCTTACTAAATAAATAATAGTATAAACGGCCAATGTGTTTTCAAAACCATAGATCCAAACTATAAAATCAACCTCACATTGAAAACACTACAGTGTTTCTGATATTTTGTAAACCAAATTAAATAAATTTGGATGCCAGCCTGTTTACCTACCACTGTAATATGGACTATCAGGAAGAATACATTCAACAAAGAACTTTATCTGATGTGCATCGTGAATTACAAACACTGACATTTTTTGGTTCACAATAAATAGCAAAAATGGGGAAAACTTTTTCAAATCTGGGGGGAAAAAATCTCATTTTGTTATAAGTACATAGTTTCAAAATTTCCTGTGCCCCTCTAATTTATTTGATGGTATGAACCACGCACTGTTAAACACACACACACTCTCCCTTTCTGTCTCTCTCTCTCTCACTCTAATAAATTCACACACCCCACGTATACCAGAATTTCTTGATACTCACTTTGTCTTCAGCTGAGCCCTGAAAACATTTTAAAAAATAATGGATTCACATAACAGCAAAAAGAAGTGTATGCACTTACCCTTCAGGCTACATAATACTGCATTTACATTAACAAAACTGAATATTCTCCCTGGAAAATCAAATTTAAATATACAAAGTATTTTCATTTTTTTCTCAACAAAAGTTTTATTTGTGAGGATGGAACATTGTCCTATATACTAGTAAAAATAATCATTCAGAATAAATAAAATTTTTAATTAAAATTATTACTAAAACCTTAAAAGTATTTTTTCCTTGAATGAATTTATACTAGAGTAGAAATCAAACATTTGAAAGAACACATAAAGCATTCATATTACAACTAATCTATATATGGCTGATTTGTAAGTTTTAGAACCTTTTAATAAAACCATATTTTAACTCTAGCACTATTTAGTTAGGGCTTTATCAAAACATTTAATTACAAAATAAGATCAATGATGTTCAAATGTAACCATACACAATATAATCAAATGCTTAGCATGAAGCCCTTCAATTTGTCATTCTGAGGTTTTGTTTTCTGGGCTCACTCCAGTTTAAAATAGCTTCTCCAGTAACACCACACTGCCCTTCCTCCCCTTTGCCCTCAGAATTATCAGAGCATAATGTAATTCTTTTACAAGCCTTAGGAAAATATTATTGGAATGCATGGTAAAAATGCAGAGATAAAATGGAACTGGAGGAAAAAAACCCAAGTTTTTAAAGAATGGAAAATTAATTACTATTTTTAATAACAGTAGTAATAGCTTTTGTGCTAAGAAAAGAAAAATTGCCCAGAGACAAAATAGATGTTCAATATTACAGTGCACTAATGAGTACATTTACATATAATTTTCTAAAATTTATGTCCAAGTCTAACTGCAAGTAGAATTCAGTATCAATAAGAGTTTACAAAATCATTCATTTTTCCTCTAAGCATAGTGGATATTTAAGGTACTTGCTTAGACTTAAGTATTTATCTTCTGGAGCCAACAAAGATTCCAGACAGCTTTGAAAGAGATGGATTAGTGGTGCATTGCCCACCAATGGGCAAACATTCCCACTGTCACAGCAGGAGGAAAAACAATGAGAAAGTTTATTTGAATTCATATGCAGGCCGCTGAATAAAATCTGCTGAAATCAGGGGGAAAGCCAGCCTTGTCAATGGCCCACTGCAAAAGAGAAAGAGGCAAAGACTCAAACTTAGTGTGACTCTGCAGCCTCTTCTTTTCATGGTGGCCTGGAGAGAAGTCTCTGACATAGAGCCATCTCCTTCGGCCCTTGAAAAGATTAAAAGAATACAGGTCTTAGCAAATCTCCTATTACTTGGAATTGAGAAACAGAAAGAGAAATGCGACAAATTTGTAGTAACCCTGCTATCTTGTTCAAATTTCCCGAAGCATAATAAAATAGAGAGGCTGTCTCTAGGGTTCCACTTCCAGCTGTGCCCCATAAGATGGAAAAAACAAGAAGGGACATGTTAACTACTCACACCAACCTGCCCTGCTGCTGCCATTCTTCCAAATAATTCTAAGGGACTGGTAAGCCCTTCTTTAAAATGCTTTAAGAAGAAGGTATGTTCCTGACTAGACTAAGAGATTTAGGTGAATTCCTTGCTGAACGCAGAATGAGAAACAAAATGCTCTCTTGAGGTGCTCGGTCCTTGATGCATTATGTTCTACTGCTGGCTAAAAGCATCATCATACCCATAATTAAATGTTTAAATTCCGCTCTGATGGCCACATAAAATTCGGTCAATTCAGTGAGCCATCCAACCAGATGTTGAAAACAAGTAGTCACCCTTACCAATGTCCTTTCCTTCCTCTTGTATTAGTTTGCTTGGATCGATGCAACAAAATGCCACAAACTAGGTAGCTTGAAGGAAAGAAATGTACTGTCTCACAGTGAGAAATCCTAAATCAAGGTGTCTGCAGGGCATGCTCCCTCTGAGACTGAGTAGAATCCTTCCATGTCTCCTACTTTCTTCTGGTGGTGACCATCAATCCTTGGCATTTCTTGGCTTACAACTGCATCACTCCAACTTCCATCTTAATCATCACATTCCCTCTTTGTGTTTCTGTTTCTATGTCTCTTCTTATAATGATACCAGTCATATTGTATTAAGAGCCCAGCCTATTCCAGTATGACCTCATCTTAACTAATTACATGTGCAATGACCATATTCCCCAAAAGTCACATTGTGGGGAAATGAGGGTTAGGATTTCAAATATCTTAGAGAGGGACACCATTCAACCCATAACACTCCTGTATTGAAGATCACCAAGTCATGTCCAGACTACTCCCTGCCTCTCAAGTCTGTTCATTTCTTTCTCTCCCCACCACCACTCTGAATCCCACACCATCATCTCATCTGGATATTCATAAGAACTTCCTGAATCTTGCCCTCATTTTTGTACTGTTTCAATCTATTCCCCAAAAATCTTATTTATGAAAACATAACATATATACAAAAAGTATATAAATTATAAAGAATTTTCACAAAGTGCACATACCCATGTAATTAACACTCAAATCAAGAAAGAGAACATTACCAGCACCCCAGAAACACATGTCTTATCCCCGCCCAATTAATTACCCCTGCTCTGTCCCAAAGGTAACCATTATCCTGACCTCTAAAAATATGAATTAGTTTTACATGGTTTGGACTTTATGTGATTGGTGTCATATAATACATACACTTTTGTGTCTAGCTTTTTCTTTTAGTGATACTCATCCTTGTTGTTACAAGTAAAAATAATCGATTCATTTTTGTTGCTTTTGAACATTACATTGTACAAATCTACCATTTATTTATTCATTGTACTGTTGGTGACCAGATTGAGTTCTACTTTGGGGGCTGTTAAAATAATGGATCTATGAACATTCTCACAGTTTTAAGCACATGTCTAGTAGACTAGCAAAGTCATAGGGAATATCACTATTCATCTTCAATAGACATCATCAGTTTCCTAAAGTTATTATATTAATTTTCAACAGCACAGCACTGTATGAGAATTCCAATTGCTTCAAATCCTTACCAACACTTGGCATTATCAGTCTTTTTCCATTTTAGCCATTTTGATGTGTGTGCAGTAATATCTCTTTCTCTTTATTTTACATTTCCATAATGACTAATTGTGATAAGAACTTCTTCATATGCTTGTTAGAAATACAGACATCCTCTTTCGTGAAGAGGTAACTGATAGTTTAAGTCTTTCAACTTTGTCCTGATTCTTCTATCTTACCTATTCTTGGCCCTTTGCATCTGATATTTTAGTTGGAATTACATTGAATTTAGAGAGCAATATGAAGAGAACAGACCTCTTTACCATATCAGGCCACCCATTCCATGAATATAGCATGGCCTTCCATTTATTTCAGTCATTTCTTTAATTTCTCTCAATAATATTCTATATCTTTCTCTGCAAAGGTCTAACACATTTTTTGTTAGATTTATTCTTACTAGTAATATTTTAAGCTACTTTAAATGGTAACTCTTAAAAGAGTAAAAGGTAAATTTTATTAAGTTATAATTTACATACTATGAAATTTACCCATTTTAAGTATACCGTTTGATGAATTTCAGTAAATTATACAGTTATACAACCATAATCACAATCCAGTTTTAGAATAATTCTTATCAACCCAAAATGTAACCTTATATTCATTTGTAGTTAATCCTCCACTCCCACACCAGGTGACAACTCATTTGCTTTCCAGCTCCATAGTTTTGCCTTTCCTAGAAATTTCATAAAAATTGAATCACAGAGCATAGAATCTTTTGAATCTATATTCTTTCAATTAGCATAATGTTTTTTAAGTATAACCAGGTTGTTTCATGTATCAGTACTTTATTCATTTGTATTTCTACATAGAACTCCTTTATATAAATATACCAATTTTTGTTTATCCATTTGCCAGTTGATAGATATTTGAATTACTTCTAGCTGGGGGCCAATATGAATAACATTGCTATGAATGTTCACACAGAAGTCTTTGTGAAGACACAGATTTTATTTCTCTCTGAGTTTTAACTTCAATACCTAAAACCAGAACTGCTGGACATTATATGTTGAACTTTTTCAAAAACTGCAAAACTGTTTTCTAAAGTGGCTATACCATTTACTTTCTCACGAACAATATATAAAGGTTCCAATTTCTCCATAGCCTCATCAGCCCTTCTTATTGACTGTCTTTTTAATTTTAGTCATGCTAGTGGGTGTGAATTAATATCTCATTATGGTGTTAATTCGACTGATGATAAACATCTTTTCATGTTCTTATTTGCCACTAATATAAATGCTTCAGTTGGTTTTATTATTACTGACTTTTAAGAGTTCTTTAAACAACTGGATGTAAATGCTTTATCAGATATGATTTGCAAATATTTTATCCCATCGTGTAGTTTGTCTTTTCATTTTCTTAATATTATCTTTTAAAGAACTCAAGCTTTTACTTTTATAATGTCCAATTTATCTTTTTTTTTTCTTTTAGGGATCTTAGTTTTGATATTTCAAAAACCTTCAACTTAAGTCATAAAACTTTCTTCCAGGTTTTCATCTAGCTATCTTAAAATTTTAGTGCTTATATTTTGCTTTGTAATACATTTCAAGTTAATTTTATATATAATATAGTGTAATTTTTGGATATAGAAATCTAATTGTTCTACCTCATATTCTATGAAAATACAACTTGGTCACAGTTTATAACCCTCTTTATATTGCTGGATCCATTTTAAGTGGTATCTTTTTAAAATTTCATTTTGTAATTCTTTGTTGATGGTATATGGAAATACAATTCATTTTTATATTGACTTTGTATCCAGCAACTTTGCTAAATTCAATTGTTAAATTTACATAATTATATCTTCTGCAAATAATACAATTTTATTGCTTCATTTCCAATCTTTATGTCATTTATTTCTTTTTCTAGCCTCACTGCATTCACCAAAACCTCCAGTACAACACTGAACAGTCTCCTTTTCTCACGCCTAAGTTGAATAAGGCTCTCAATTTTTCACTTAACTATGGTTGCTATAGGGATTTTTAATAGATATTTTTATTAAGAATGCTCACTTATATTCCTAGTTTGCTAAAGTTTGTGCCAGGATTAGATGTTGGATTTCATCAAGTGCCCTTCTATGTATAGTAAGATGATCAAGTAATTTTTCTCCATTTTCTGTTATTACTTCATTTGATTTTTTTAAGTTATCTAACCTCTCATTCATAACCTATTACTTTTTTTACATACTACTTGGTCTTTTCTCACTTTATCTGGGATTTCTGCATCCCTAGGACTGCCAAAATCTCTGCCTAACTTCCCTAACTCTTAACTGCTGCTTTCTACCAGGCTTTCCAGCCTTTCAGAGCTCTATCATTTCCAAATCTGTAAATGCTTCAAAGAGAAAAAGAGTGAGAATTTTGAGGTGCCCTAATGCATTTTTCTCTCTCCATTATTCTGGACCCTGAAGTCCTGGCTGCCTTGGTAACCCTTCAGTGCCTTCAAAAAAATATTGTTTCTTTATTTTGTCTTTTCTAGTTGTCCTTTGGGAGTGTTGTTGGCTACTATACCATTACCAAAAACAGAAATCCACCTTTTACAAAGTCAACTAAATCACTTTATTTCTCTCATCTGAAGTTGCTAACTGCTATAGTAAGGAATATAATAAAACCTATAATATAATAAAACCTATATTCCTTACTATAGACTATAAGATCCTAAATGATCCAGCCTCAGCCTTCTCTCTAATCATCTGTTATGACTCACTCCTTTGTTCACGCCTCTCTAGCCTTGTGTATCTACTTTCGATTCCTCTAATGTCACCAAGTTCATTCCCAAATTAGTACTTTCCTATTTGTTCTTCCTTTCCCTGGAACACTTTGTCCCTCATCTTTGCATAACTGTCTCACTTTTATCATCCTGCCTCAATTTTGATATACATCTTTGAAGAGGCCTTCTCAGGACAATTTATCTAATCTGGTACCCTGCCTGCCTGACCCCTAAACTCCTCAAACAATATAATCAACATAAAACAAATAATAAAATTAAGCTGACAAAAGTAAAGTATTAAATTTCCAAAAAGTACAAAGCTATCCCATTCCATTTCCATATTCAACATAAAGAAAACAATATAGGCATTCCAGTCAAGATGGCAGAGTATGTAGATGCTGTGCTCTCCTCCTCTCATGACCACATCAAAATTACAACTAAATTATAGAACAACCATTGTTGATAACCACCTGAAGCCTAGCTGAACAGAACTCCTATAAGTAAGGATGTGAAAGAAAAGCCATGTTGAGACTGGGAGAAGGGGCAGAGACATGAAACAGACTGGTCCCATACCCAATTGTCTCATTTAAAAATGGGGAGGGATATATAGAATGCAGAGGTGCCCACTAAGCAGCAAGCAGTCCCAGACCTACACAGGGCTCCTCAGCCTGGAGTGCTAGTGCCAGGAAGAGAAATCTCCACAACATCTGGCTATAAAAATCAGCAGGGATTCCATCCGGAGAAACAAAGGGCTGCTGTAGACACAGGCATTCCTTTTAAAGGGACCATGCACAAACTTACTCACTGATAAACTCACTTGTTCTGAACTTCAATGCTGGGGCACTGTCAGAGACATACAGGGAGGAACTGAAGTGTCTGCCATCAGGGCAAGAGCTGGAGGGCAAGATTTCTCCCAAACAGAAATGCTTGCAGGAGCCATTGTTCCTTTGTTGAGCCCTTCCCCAACGCAGCCTGCAGGCACAGGTGGGTGCCATATCTAAGTCTCTATTAACTTGTTTAACACAGCTCATCCCACCCTGGAGATCCCCTGAGACCCTGCCTCATCCAGCCTAACCACCAGCTTGAATCTCTTTTAGTGGCTATTACTCAAAAGCAGCCACCCTCAGCCCATGCTGCAGACATTCCTAAAATTTCTCAAAGGTCCACAAACCCCAAACAAGTTGCAATGGGCCCTGTACCTCTTGCTAAGCAGCCCCTAACACTAGTGGAAGCCAGCCTCATTCATAGCATAGCCTCTCTCAGTAACCTTCAAGTCCAGTACAGGCAGCTACCAACTGCAGATCACTTTATAGCTCCTACCAGGTGGTCCAGGCCAGACACAGTCAGCAGCTGACATGGGTCTGTACCAGAGCCTCTCCCAAGAGGCCCAGAATGAACACATCTGGTGACCAGCTTCAGACCACACCACAGCACCACTCAAATAGCTCTGCAAATGACACACCCAAAGGGTGGACTTGGCAGGCACCAGAGCCCCATTAATGTGAATTCTGCTCTATGGAGTCAGTGCACAAAAAACAGCTCACCCGCTGCAGTCATAGCCAGTCCTCATGGCCAGTCAGCCCAAGGGTCAATTCTATCCAGTGATGTGCCAACAGCAATCCAGTTTCAACTACGAGGAAAGCACATACAACCTAGATAAGGGACATCCCCGGAGCACCGAGCTCAGGTGACCATGGAGTATGCACCACTGGGCCCTACAGGACACCTACTACATATGGCCACTGTGCCAGGACAGGGACATAGCAGATCTACCTAACACACACAGACAAACACAGGAAGGCAGCCAAAATAAGGAAACAAAAAAACATGCCCTCCAAATGACAGAACAGGAGGAAATTACAGAAAAAGAACTAAACAAAATGAACGCAAGCAATCTACTAGATACAAAGTTTAAAACACTGGTTATAGGATATAAATGAACTTGGGGGAAGAACAGATGAACTCAGTGAGAACTTACTCAAAGAGATAGAAACCATAAAAAAAGAACCAGTCAGAAATGAAGAGTACAATAACTTAAATGAAGAATATATTAGAAAGAGAAGTGGAAAAAATAATGCCTTTTGCAATTGCAACAAAAAGAATGAAATACCTAGGAATAAATTTAACGAAACATCTGAAGGAACTATATAATGAAAACTACAAGGCCTTATTAAAAGAAATTGAAGAAGATACAAAGAAATGGAAAGATATTCCGTGTTCTTGGATTGGAAGAATCTACATAGTTAAAATGACCTTATTACCTAAAGCATTATGCAGATATGCAATCTCCATCAAAATCCCATTGGCATTTTTTAAAGAAAATCTTCAAATTTGTATGGAAGCACAAAAAAAATCTTCAGATTTGTATGGAAGCACAAAAGACCCCAAATTGCCAAGTCACCCTGAGAAAAAAGAACGAGACTGGAGGCATCACTCTGCCCGACTTGAAAATATACTACAAAGAGACAATAATCAAAATGGCATGGTATTGGCAGAAAAACAGACACATGGACCAGTGGAAAAGAATCGCGAGTTCACAAGTAAATCCATATTTATATGAGCAAATAATTTTTGACAAAAGAGCCAAAAACATACAGTGGAGAAAAGAAAGTCTCTTCAATAAATGGTGCTGGGAAAACTGGAAAGCCACCTGCAAAAGAATGAAACTAGATTGTTGTCTATCACCACACACCAACATGAACTCATAATGGATTAAGAACTAGAATATAAGACCTGAAACAATTAAATGCATAGAAGAACACATAGGAAGAAAACTCAAGGACCTTGGACTTAAAGAGGATTTTATGAATTTGACCTCAAGAGCAAGAGAAGTAAAAGCTAAAATAAATGAATGGGACTACCTCAAACTGAAAAGCTTCTGCACAGCAAAAGAAACCGTCAACAAGGTAAAGAAACAACCATCTGAATAGGAAAATATATTTGCAAGCAACACCTCCGATGAGGGCCTAATATACAAAATATACAAAAAACTCATACAACTCAATAACAACAACAAAAAAAAGTAATCCAATTAAAAAATGGGCAGAGGACCTGAACAGACGCTTCTCCCAAGAAGACATACAAATGGCCAGCAAACATATGAAAAGATGGTCAACATCACTAGCTATTATCAGTAAGACAAGAAATAAGAAATGTTGGAGAGGATGTGGAGAAAGGGGAACCCTCACACACTTCGGGTGGGAATGTAAATTGGTCCAGCCACTATGGAAAACAGTATGGAGGTTCCTCAAAAAATTAAGAATTGATCCACTATATGATCCAGCAATCCCTCTACTGGGTATTTATCCCAAAGACTTGAAAACATATATCTAAAAAGATATTTGCACACTGACATACATAGCAGCATTATTCATGGTGGCCAGGACATGGAAGCAACCTAAGTGTCCTATAATAGATGACTGAATAAAGAAGATGTGGTACATATATACAGTGGAATATTACTCAGCTATAAGAAGATATAAAATACTGCCATTTGTGACAACATGGATGGACCTTGAGATAATCATACAAAGTAAAATTAACCAGACAGAAAAAGTTCAAAACCACATGATATCACTTATATGTGGGATATAAACCTAAAAGCAACAAACAAACAGGATGAACGAACAAAGATTCATAGACATGGACAATTGACTAGTGGTTACCAGAGGGTAGTGGTGGAGGAGGGAGGTAGATAGGGTAAAAGGGGTCAAATATGTGGTGATAGAAATCTAACTTGGGTTGGTGAATATACAATGCAAAATATATATGTTGAATTGTAAACTTGAAACTTACTGGATTTCGTTAACCAATGTCAACATAATAATAAATAAGTAAATAAATAATCAATCTAATATTTAAAAAAAAAGAATACATTAGATGGACTCAAGAGTAGATTAGATAAAGCAGAGAATCAAATCAGCATTTTGGAAAACAAGATGGCAGAAAAAACCCAATAAGAACAGCAAAAAGAAAAAGATTTAAAAAAAAAAAATAAGGATAGTTCAACGGACCTTTGGGACAACATCAAGCATACCAACATTCATATCATAGGAATACGAGAAGGAGGAGAGAGAGAGCAAGGAATTGAAAACCTATTTGAAGAAATAATGATGGTAAACGTCCTTAACCTTGTGAAGGAAATAGACATACAAGCCCAGAGACCACAGAGACTCCCAAACAAGATGAACCCAAAGAGGCCCACACCAAAACACATCATAATTAAAATGCCAAAGGTTAAAAACAAATAGAGAATCTTAAAAGCAGCAAAAGAAAAGCAGTTACCTACAAGAGAGCTGCCATAAGACTGATTTGTCAACAGTAATTTTATAGGCCAGAAGGGATTGGCACAAAATATTCAAAGTGATAAAAAACCAAGACCTACAAGGAGATTACTCTATCCAGCAAAGTTATCATTTAGAATTGAAGGAGAGATATGGAACTTCCTAGACAAGAAAAAGCTCAAGGAGTCCATCACCACCAAATCAGTATTACAAGAAATGTTAAGCAGGGGAGAGGAGGAGGGGAAAGATTAAAGATATGAATAATAAAATGGCAATAACTACATACCTATCAAAAATTACTTTAAATAAAAATGAATTAAATACTCCAGTCAAAAGACACAGAGTTGTTAAATGGAGAAGAAAACAAGACTCATACATATTCTGCCTACAAGAGACTCACTTCAGGTTGAAAGACACATACAGAGTGAAAGATACTTCGTGCAAATGGAAAGGAGAAAGAAAGCTGGGGTAGCAATACTTACATCAGACAAAATATACTTTAAAACAAAAGTTATAACAAGAGAAAAAGAAGAATATTTCATATATAATAGTCAAGAAATAAAAGGAACTTAAGTGCCATTGACAGATGATTAGATAAAGAAGTGGTACATATACACAATGAAATATTACTCAGCCATTAAAAAAAGAATAAAATCCTACCATTTGTGACAACATGGATGGATCTAGAGGGTATTATGCTAAGTGAAATAAATCAGACAAAGAAAGGCAAATATCATATAATTGTACTTAATATGTGTGATCTAAAAACAAAAGAACAGTCAAAATGAAAACAGACTTACAGATACAGAAAACAAATTGATGATTGCCAGGTGGGAGAGGGGTGGAAGCTGGGAGAAAAGGGTGAAGGAATTAAAAAGTATGAATTAGCAATTACAAAATAGTCATGGGGATGTAAATAAAGTACATCACAGGGAATTTAGTCAATAATACTGTAATAATTATGTATGGTAACAAGTGGGTACTAGTCTTATTGAGAAGGATCACTTCATAAGTTATATAAATGTCTAACCACTAAGCTATACACCTGAAACTAACATAATATTGAATGCCAACTATAACTGAAAAAGAAAAAGAAAACAATGCACCAAGAATATAGCATCTCTGGGTGGAACCACACCTCTATAATACAATGCAGAGTTTAAAAGTATCATTTTTCTTTGGAGTGTGACAAACCTGGATTCAAATCATTGCTACACCTCTTTCCAGATGTATAACTTCAAGCAAGTTCTCAGCCTCAGCTGTCTTGACTATAAAATGGGGGTAATGGTAGTATCCACTTGATAGTATTATTGTAATTATATAATAAGTGTTATTATATATGCAAAGTGCTTAGAACAGTGGTTGAATCATAGAAAGTTCTATATAAAGAAGAGCATTATAATGACAATGATGCTCATGATGATAATGATGATGAAAATAATAAGGCTCAGTAGCATCTGGTAAAAAACTAAATCATTCAATCAAACACAGATACACACAAATATAATTAAAAATTATAATTTCCACCAAATGGATGCAGCCCTTATCTCTCGCATTAACAGGTTTGGTAAGGACTTAGTTTCTTTGATTTCCGTATTGTATAAGTTTGTTGGCAAGAAACATAGACCAAACCTAGCAAGTCTACTGAAAAGCAAGAGGAACTTATTGGAAAAATATGTTAGTATCTCATGATATTGAAAGAAGAATTGAATAACCAAAATTTGTGAAGAACAGGAATCAAGGTAGCTCCAGAGAACTGGTAGGGAGCAGCTTAAAGGCCTCCCTTTAGAGCACTGCTATTTGAGTGATGGAAATACCATCAATACTTACCTTTTGCTCTTAGTTCAAAATTCTAAAATCTGAATTTTGACGTGGTTTGGCATAACCACGTCAGATGTCTACCCCTAAACAAGTCATCTCTGTTCCACATTGCATAGTCTCAGCTACCTGAAGCCCACCTCTGTGGATCAGGGAACAGCTCCCAGAGAAGAGTTTTGTTTTGAAGCCAGAAAAGTCATCCCAAGAAATATTGTCACAATTACAGGGCCCCTATCTAAGATAACCATTCTCTAAAAGAAGCCGGTTTGTTCTACTCTTTGCCCATCCAGAACTGTAGTGTCCAAGTCATGCACCATTAGCTGCTTGGGAGGGAGTTAATTACAAATTAAATATAATTGAATTGTTGAATCTGCTTTCAAGTTCTCTAAATAAAATAACAACATGCTACCTTGTAGAACCAATTTTGCAAATCAAAGCTAAGTCCTTGCTCTCTATGATGACGGAAAGCCCTTGTGAGGTTTTTAAAGCATAGAGGCACACTTAAAAAATTTTTTATAGTGCCAATCAACAAAATTTAGGAGAAGACATAATGGAAACTATGCTCCATAGGAGCCATTAAAAGAGGCTTGGAAAGTATAAGATATTCACCAATGACAAGGAATTTTTCATATTATGAAGCTACCCAAAATGATAGTAAAATCCCTGATTTCAAAATTCCCTTTTTCTCCTCTAACACAAATTGTTAGTCACCCAAAATTGTAACAAGATAAGGCTCTCTTTTGCTTTAGAATGCATTCATTGTATTTTGTAGTCTTTCTCACTACAAAATCAATGAATGCCATTCTAAAGCAAAAGAGAGCCTTATCCTGCTACACCTGCCAAAAAGATATCGAGGAAACTGCAAGTTGGGCTGGTCTGGAAAGGGCTGAAGTATATTGAAATTTTAGGCAATGGTGAAGAGTCAGGCATTGGAGAATTTCAGCAACAGAGAAAGAAAAAAAAGTCTGGGATAGGGATGGGGGATGATTCCCATGTATAATAAAATTGGCATCAGTGCATATGCCCCTAGCCTGCTAATGCATCATTGTTTTCCATTAGGAATATTACTAGACCTACGGTTCTGACATTTTTTGATCTGGAACAAAAGTGCATTCAATACCTGGAAAGCTGACCTCGGACTTCCAAAGGGGAGGTAGCACAGTGGGGAAGGTTCTTGGGTCAGACTCATGGGTTCATTCCTCAATGATTCATAAGCTGTGTGACCTTTGGGGGTTATTCTATCTTTTGAGCCTCAGTTCCTTCATCTGAAATGAGGACAGCATTTTTACCGACACCTCCTTGAGATTGTTGTGAGTATAAAATGAGCCAACAACTGTAACTGGCTTATCATGGTGCTGCCACATAGTAAGCACTTAAGAATATTTATTATTGTTGTTGCTATTTCTCTTTTTTCATTCTTTAATATATATTTGCTAGACTTATTGTTTCTAGAAATTTTCCTTTAACCCTCCAGAAAAACTGCATTAAAAACAGCAGCCTGAATCACCAGGTTTTTATGTGACCAATCAGACATGAAAACAAAATAAAACTATCATTGATTACCCTCATCGTTTTAAAGGAAGGAAGACCATTTTAATTCCCTCAAATGAGCGGAAGCATATAACCTCAGAATAAAAGACAGTTCACTGTGCTACAGACAGATGAAGGCATCATAGGTCTCATGGACTGGAGCCAAGGCACCACTATGCCTACAATCTAGGAGACAACCTAAAGCCAATTATAAGGCAAAAGTGTGGAACATGTCCTGCACATTCACACTTTCCTCTTTGGCTCGTGCTATTTCCTCCATCAGGAATACCTGCCCTACATTTCTACATGTCCACAATGTCACTCTTTTTCTGAACCCCAGAATGAGAACCTCCCTGACAGCTACCTGATCCTCTCAGCTAGAAACACCCAGTGTTTCTTCCAAATTCTGGCATCGAGTCCATCATTGATTCTCTGATCGCACTGTCCACTGTCTACTTTGCAATTTGAAATGTATATCTTGTCTATCCACTGCACTTAAGGATTAAACCCAGAAGATCCAGTGCCGACTCATTTCATCAGGCCTCACAGTGCCTAATGGGGCAGTACACATAATATGCAATTGACGCAGTCTGTAGAATGATTCTTAATATAAGATTTGTGACCTTGAGTCAGCAAAGTACTCCTAA